>NC_029789.2:107915592-107946449 GCF_000816755.2 Arachis ipaensis
AGAGAGGGAGAAGAGGAAAGAAGAAGAAGAAAGAGGGGGAAGGAGGAAGGGGGATGGCGTGGCGGCGGCTTCTGGGTGGTCGTCGGGGGTTGCGGTGGGCGGTGGTGGTGGCTGAAAGTTGTGGGTGGTGGTTGTGGAGAGAAGAGAGGAAGGAGGGGGGGGTGGGGGGGCGCGAATGGGTAGGGTTTCGCGTGGTTGGGGGTTATTAAATTTGAATCCACGCGATCGCGTGGGGCACGCGGTCGCGTGGGGCACGCGGTCGCGTGGCCGGGGTGAAATGGGGGTCGACGTGATCGCGTCGCTCATGCTGTCGCGTGGGATTGGTGTTGTGCAAGTGACGCGATCGCGTCAGGGACGTGACCGCGTGGGTCATTTTGTGCGAAACGCACAATGGCCGCACGATTCCAGCCTAACTCTCTGGATGTTGGAGATTTACGCCGATCTCCAGATCACGCGACCGCGTGGGTGACGCGGACGCGTGGGTGGTTATTTTTCACAACTGACGCGATCGCATGAGCGATGCGGTCGCGTCGCATGACCCCTTTTTTTATGTAGGTATGCAAGTATGCAGTATGCAATGCGAATGAATAATATTCAGGTTCGATTGAAAAAGGAAATAAAAATAAATAACATGAAATAAAGCTGAAAAAGAAACGACCATACCATGGTGGGTTGTCTCCCACCTAACACTTTTAGTTAAAGTCCTTAAGTTGGACATTGGATGAGCTTCCTGTTATGGTGGCTTGCGCTTAAATTCATCCAAAAATCTCCACCAACGTTTGGAATGCCAATAGCCTCCGGGGTCCCAAACTAGGCATGTGAAGCTTCTGAGCAGCTTCAAACATATTCTCAGGCTCCCGGGGTGACGAATGTCAGAATAGATTCCAGGATCCCAAACCTTGCTTTTAAATCCGCCTTCGTCTTGATCTATATTTTTCCATCCGGGCGGTTTAGAAAGTATATTTTTACCAAGGTGACCAAACGTTTTCCGAGATCCATTCAATAGATCATGATGCCAATCCGTACACTTCAAGTTGAAGCGTGGAACCTTATTGAACCTTGTGCACCAGCTCTGAGTACGAGCCATTTTCCTCTTACTCTTAAAGCCGCAGAGAGCTCTAAGCTGGCCATCTGTTTCAAGCAAACCATATTCAAGCGGAAAAGTAAAGATAAAGGTTAAGGATTGTACCCACTTGAAGCTTGTATTAGGTGGTAATGGCCTTGGGATAGGTGTTTCCAGTGGTTCTGTGAGTTCTACTCTCTTGTGCTTTTCTGTGAATTTCTTCACTTCCTTGCAGACTTCTTCAATTGCATCCATGTCCTGATCAAAGCCTTCTGTGTCTTCCTCATCACTTAAGTCATAAACGGGAGGTTGAGAGAAATCTACCTCCGCATCATCTTCGCATTCACTTGGGGAAGATTCTGCGATCTTAGAGAATTCACTTGCTGGTGCAAGTTCACTACTGGGAGAACTTGACTTGAGATCATCATTATCAAGGAAACTTGCTTCTTGGATTATTCCATCCAGTTCTTCATAAAAGACTTTCCTTGGGGGCTGTGTACTATCCTCCTCAGCATCAATTGTAACGTCCTTGACAGAATTCTCCACAACTCTGGATTCTCATGGAGGCTCAGCATCTCCTAGGTCTTCAACCAACTCTTCTTCTTGTGTAATGACAGCTTCCTCTACTTGTTCCAGTACGAAGTCATGCTCTGTTCTGTCCACTGGAGTTTCTAGTATCTCCCTCATGCTACGCTCATCATTAGATTGTCCATACGGAGTTGTGGGAGGTCCTTGAATGTTTGAACGTCTAGAAGATAATTGACTTATTGCTTGCTCTAGTTGATAAAGGGTTGTTTGAAGTTGATCTACCGTTTCCTTGAGGCGAACCTCTGATTCTCGGGGTGCTGGATTTGGACGTGGTACATTGGGAAGTGGTGGCGTTTGGGAGTAATTGGATTGGAATCGGGGTAAATGAGGATCGTATGGTAGCGAATGGTGAAAAGAAGCTTGTGAGTATGGTGGTTCGAAGTTATGTTGAGAGGATGGCCTATAAGCACAGGGTGGGACTTGTTGGTAACTACAAGGTTGTCCACCATGTCTATTTGCTTGGTATGCATTGTAGAATGGTCTTTGTCCATGATATCTTGGAGGGTGTTGTTGCCTAAAGGGTTGATCAGATCCTCTTGGCTCCATTCATCTTTGATTGCTCTGACCTTGATGCATGGTCCTGTTATAACTTTCACTCCTTTCAACAATATTAGAACCAAACTCGAAGCGAGAGGGGTGAGAATTCATAGTAGCTAATGGAAATAAAAAGGGAAAATAAAGACAAAAAAACAAGTAAAAGAAAAATATTTACAATAACCAATAATAAGGCACACAATTGCAGTTCCCCGGCAGTGGCGCCATTTTGAAAGAACCAGGAAGATTGATGGTTTAGAAGTTATAGTAAACTCTCGTTGCAAGTATAGTTACTAAACCAAGCAATCAACCTTTCTTACAAACGTTTTGGTTGTCACAAGTAACAAACCCCTAAATAAATTAATAACCGAAGTATTTAAACCTCGGGTTGTCTTCTCAAGGAACTGCAGGGAAGTATGTTCTTATTATTGGTTATGAAGATTGTAAATTGGGGTTTTTAAGATGAGGAACAAGTAACTTAAATTGCAATTGAATTAAGTAAAAGACTGTAAAATAAATAAATAACTGTAAAATAAACTTTTGGCAAGGTATGAGAAATTAAAAGTCCTATCCTAGTTATCCTTATCAATGATGATGAAAATTGAACCTTAATTCCACTTAGTTAACCTTTGCTAGAGCAAGGGAAAGTCAAGTGACTAATTAGTTAGATCCTCAAATCCTAGTTAATCCCTAAGGAAATATTAGGATTATTAAAGTTCAATTCAATTAGCAAAGATAACGATTATCAATCATGTTTGAGTTTGATAACTCCTGAGTTACTGATTTCTTAACCAAGACCAAAAAGGGAAAAGTAAATCTACCAGAATAAAAATGTCTTCAGATGGAAAGCAACAGTGATATAAATAAAAGAAACAATTGTAAACTGAAATACCTCAAATAACATTAATTCAAAAGAGTAATCTGTAACATAGAAGAATTCATAAATTAAATTGAAAAGATAAATAAAAGGAATGTTGAACCTGATAGAAAGAGATAATCTTGAAAGCGAATAAAATCCTAAATCTAAATCCTAAAAGAGAGAGGAGAGAGCCTCTCCCTCAAAACTGCATTTAAATCATGAATACTAACTAATTGGAGACTCTCCTCTGAATGGATGCATTCCCCCACTTCAAAACCTCTGATCTGTGCCTCTGGACTTGGATTTGGGCCAAAAAGGGCTTCAGAAATTGCTGGGAGCGTTTTTTGTAATTTCTAGTCCGTGGCCTCTGTCACGCGGCCGCGTGGGTCACGCGGTCGCATCAATTGGAGTTTTCCTTGTCGCGCGGTCGCGTCAGTCATGTGTCTGCGTCATATGCGTTTCACTTAAGGCGCGCGATCGCGTCAAGCACGCGGTCGCGCCGCTGTTAATTCGCGCTGGCATGCGGCCGCGTTGTCCATGCGATCGCATCGCTGCCTGTTTCTTCAAAAACTCTGTTTTATGCTTTTCTTCCAATTTTGTATGTTTTCTTTCCATCCTTTAAGTCATTCCTGCCTTAGAAGATCTTAAATTACTCAACACATGAATCACGGCATCGAATGGTAATAAAGGGAAATTAAAATAATTACTTTTAAAGCATAGGAAACATGTTTTTCACATACATCACATAATAAGGAAGGGAAAGTAAAATCATGCAATTAATATGAATAAGTGGGTGAAGGATTGAATAAATCACTCAAATTAGGCACAGAATATATCATAAAATATGGGTTTATCACTCACCTAACATATACATGTTCTATATGATTCTAAAATTATGCTTAACTTTCCAATTTTTCCCACTTTTGTGTCACATACTCATGCATCAGATTATTTTTAATTTTATCCTATGTGCATTAATCTTTTTACTAAACTCATTGTTGGGGTAATTTTGTCCCCTTATTTATTTATTTACTAAAAAAAATTTTTTATAACATAAACATAAAATATCAATGCACATGGTGTTTTAATTATTTAAGTTTCACATGAGCATGCACCCAAATTCTGATTATTTTATCAATTTAATCCTTTCCTATCGACCCATGTTCCCACAGTTCCCCACACTTAATTGATACACAATCTCTATCTTAAGCTAACCAAAGATCCAATTTGGGGTTTTTAATTTATTTTTCTGCTTAAGGCTAGTGATGTGGTTATAGAACAGAAGGGGATTGAAAGGCTCAAGGGGGCTAACAAGGGTGACATAAAAGGGTAGGCTTATTTAGGATAAGTGAGCAAAGAACAAGTAATGGCCTCAATCATATGCAAGAATATAAATACATTGAATACTGGACATATAGAATGAAACAAAGTAAAGTCTGCAATTATAGTGAAGAAGGGAGAAACACACAGGAATGAAAACTACGGTTAAATAATGTAACCACGCAATTAAGCTCAGAAACTCATGGGTTGTGTGTTCTTTGGCTCAGAAACTATATACCAGTTATGCATATCATGCAAGTAGGAATTAAGAGTTTTCATTCAACTCAATATGAATCTTTGAATGGCTCTTAAAAAAAATAAGTATTTTCCTTGAAAAATATTGTTAATTTACCAACATTTATTGCTATATATATAGTGGGTGGATTATTGTGATTCTGAAAAACTAAAATTTCTAGTTTACTCTTTTATTTTCAATTAAACCAAATTATTATATGCTAAAAGGGTAAACTAAGCTAAATAATCCATATGTTTCTATATCATAACTAAAAAAGCTAATAGTGCAAATTAAGCTAAATATCTAAGATATATATACAGCCCAAAATGCAAAATGTAATAAAGTAGAAATAAACAAAAGTACAGTAAAAGAAAATGTGCAAGTACTGAAAAGGAAAATAAGATAAAATGAAATAAATAAAAATAAAGCAAAAATACAAAAAAAAGAAATAAATAGGATAAAGAGTCTGAAAGTAGTTCACCAAAATAAAGTTTGCCAGAGATGGCGACCTCCCCACACTTATATAATAGCATCATCCTCGATGCTCAATCAGGCTGGGTGTGAAGAAGTGGCATCTCCGGAAGGGTGCTCTGCTGGTGTCTCTATGGCGGCCTGAGGTGCTGCAGTCTGTGTGGGTGCCTGAGGATAATCAACTTCAAATGCTCATAGCGTCAGATGCTGCGACGCTCAGACCGCTCATATCGCCGCTGGTTGTGGTGCTCCATCTGGTCCAGCCGCTCAAAGAGGCAGTGCACTAAGTGGTAAATGGGCTGGGAGGCAGATGAGGGTGCTGTGGGTGTAGTGGTGCAGCAGGTGCTGAACGGGCAGCAGAAGATGTGGCTGCATCAGCTGAGGCAGTGAGAGAGGGCGGTCTGTAGCCCAGAGCTACGAACTTTCTGCCATATGGGATGATCTTCTTGCAGTCGGCAGCTGGTGGCTTTTCATCCGCAAGCTCCCAGGGTACCTCGACTCGGCGGCCCATCTGAGTAATCAAATAAGGGAAGGGCAGAGTGCTTCGGACATGGACCCTGGACATGGAGTACCGGATAAATCAGGGAAGGTACAGGTGCTTGCCCTCCATCACGCACCAGATAAGAGTAATCATGGCAGCTGGCACCTCAGCCTCGTGAGTGCTTGGCATCACATAATTGCTTAAGATTTGTTGCCATAGCCGAGCCTCATCGTTCAGGTAGTTGATCTTGATGCCTTTAGGGTGCACTGTTGACTTACCCATAACCCATGGGACAGCGGGATCAATAGCTATAGTGCGCTTCACTGCTTCCCAATCAAATCTCATAAATCTCATATCTTCTTCAACCTGCTGATAACCATCTGGTTGATCGGATTTGGACAGGAAATGAAGGATATCTTCAATTTCCTCCTCAGTAAAGAATCTGTTTGCCTCTGAGCTGTACTGCATCCAGGGTCATTTTAAAATAGTTGCAGTAAAATTCTCTGACCCAAGATGCATTAACCTCAGTCAAATCCCTCTCCAGAAAGTACCAGCCTCGCTGTTTGATTTATTCTATGGTGTACTGTTGTAATTCAGCTGGAATTCTGAGGGTTTTTTCTAGATATAGGTTCCTTGAAGTTGCAAAGACTGGATACTTTAGTTCACAGTATCGGTTTGCAAACTTGACTGGGTCGGTTGCAGGCACTAACTGATCAGCTTTTTCCTGCGGAGTAAAGTTCTTCTCACGCCAAGAATCATCATGCAGTATATCTAGCAAAGCCATAGAGGACTCTCCTCTTTTCCTTTTGCACGTGCCTGCTTTAACTTTTTCTTTCCCTTTAGGGTCAGACATCCTGAAAAGTAGAGGATCCAGGATACAATTTATTAAACTAAAGCAGAAAAATAGGTAAGCAAATAGTATTTTAGCAATATAAGCATAGATAGGAAAAAGAGGAATAAAATAGCAATATAAGCATGAAGTGAGTTAGATAGATGTAGAATTTTGGACTGTATGCAAGCTAAAAGTCAAATAATTTAAATAAAAATCACAATCCAAGATCTATGATATGCGGAATGCTTGTTTATCAGGAACAACAATAATCATGCCTTGAAATGGGTTGAAAGTAGTTAGTTGAAAACTAAGAGAGAAGTTAGAAAGTTAATGCAGTTAAGAGTTAAAAAGTGAAGTTAAAGTGAGTGGTATGGTATTGTAGTTCCTAATTAACAAAAATTGCACAAACTTGAAGAACCAACAACTCACATTCAAGTAGAGAATGCAGATTAATGATGATAAATCAAATAAATAAAAGAAGTGAAAAATGAATAAAATCATCAATAGTGCGATTTCACTAAGAAGGGAACCAGAAGGAGTAGGAATGCTAGCCCATTCATCCATGAATTGGCTTGGTTGAAACCAATTAGTGCAGAGTTCAAAAGTACCAAAGCCAATTTATAAATGGGAGTTGAGTGAAACAATTTACAGAAAAATCGGGCAGCATTTGGTGCACGAAATTGTGATCATCAATGGCGCCAACAACTTGGTACGCACAATTGTAATCTCAACTCTTTATCACAACTCCACACAACTAACCAGCAAGTGCACTGGGTCGTCCAAGTAATAAACCTTACGTGAATAAGGGTCGATCCCACGGAGACTGTCGGCTTGAAGCAAGCTATGGTCACCTTGTAAATCTCAGTCAGGCGGATTCAAATGGTTACGGAGAATTGATAATTAAAATATGAATAAGACATAAAATAGGATAGAGACACTTATGTAATTCATTGGTAGGAATTTCAGATAGGCGTATGGAGATGTTTTGTTCCTTCTGAACCTCTGCTTTCCTATTGCCTTCTTCCAATCATTCATACTCCTTTCCATGGCAAGCTTTATGTTGGGCATCACCGTTGTCAATGGCTACCTCCCGTCCTCTCAGTGAAAATATTCCAAATGCACTGTCACCGCACGGCTAATCAGTTGTTGGTTATCGATCATGTTGGAATAGGATCCATTGATCCTTTTGCATCTGTCACTACGCCCAACACTCGCGAGTTTGAAGCTCGTCACAGTCATCCCTTCCCAGATCCTACTCGGAACACCACAGACAAGGTTTAGACTTTCTGGATCTCAAGAATGACCGCCAATGATTCTAGCCTATACCACGAAGGTTCTAATCTTAGATTAGAAACCCAAGAGATACACATTCAAGCTTGTTTGCATGTAGAACGGAAGTGGTTGTCAGGCACGCGTTCATAGGTGAGAATGGTGATGAGTGTCACGGATTATCACATTCATCATGTTGAAGAATGAACGGATATCTTAGAACAGAAATAGGCTTGAGTTGAATAGAAAAACAATAGTACTTTGCATTAATTCATGAGGAACAGCAGAGCTCTACACCTTAATCTATGGTGTGTAGAAACTCCACCGTTGAAAATACATAAGAACAAAAGGTCTAGGCATGGCCGAATGGCCAGCCTCCCAAAGCGTGAACATACAAGTCCCCAAAATGAAAAGTATGTAAAAGTCTCCAAAATACAATAGCAAAAGGTCCTATTTGTAGAAAACTAGTAACCTAGGGTTTACAGAAATGAGTAAATGACGCAGAATCCACTTCCGGGCCCACTTGGTGTGTGCTTGGGCTGAGTATTGAAGATTTCACGTGTAGAGACTTTTCTTGGAGTTAAACGCTAGCTTTTGTGCCAGTTTGGGTGTTTAACTCCAGATTTTATGCCAGTTCTATAGGATATGAATGCAATGTATTCGGCTTACTGAATCAATGAGGATAAAGCAAATGGCAACAAGAATGATAATGTATGTGCAGTTATATAGGCATTGGCAACACTCAATTAAGATATGAGGAAACAAAATAGTATCGAACAGAAATGGAACAGGAGTGAATAGCAACATCAATAGCACATCAATTTCAGAATTGCGAAATAGATAAAGCAAGCAGCAAGAATGGCGCAATTATCATACCTAAATCCACTAACCACATCCTAGCTACCTAACCACCTAAAATCCACTACGAACATGCATTTCTAACTATCTTAATTTGAATAGAATTGAAAAATATGCAAACTAACTAACTGGAACGGGAAAGGAATCAGAATGCAGTGGAACCTGGTGTGCGCAGTGAAAGAAATTGAACGAAGAGAGAGGGTGGTGGTGTGGTGGCACTGCTGGGCGGCACGGCGGCATTGGGATGTGGCACAGCGGCACTGGGAGTCCCANGAGGGGTTGTCGACGGTGGTGGCGCGGCGGGCTGGGCGGCGGTGGCAGTGGGAGGTTGGAGGGAGAAGAGAGGGATGGAGGTGGAACGTTGGGGAGGGGGAAAAAGGTGACGCTGGGGTTAGGGTTTCCACATCGGGGGGGTTAAGTGATTTCAAATCCATGCGGATGCGTGGGCCACACGAGAGCGTGAATGAGGCAGAAGTGCAACGACGCAAAAGCGTCATTGACGCAAACGCGTAAATGAGGGATAATGAAAATGACGCGTACGCATGAGAGACGCATACGCGTCGACTAGAATTGTACTAAACGCACAATTCCAGCATCGTTTTGGCGCAACTCTCTGTTTCAATTAGGGGGCAAAAATTTTCACACAACGCGTACGCGTCGCCCACGCCCATGCGTGGTGTGTGTAAGTGAAAATGACGCGTACGCGTCAACGACGCGCATGCGTGGCCCAAATTGTGCCTAACACATACCAGCCGCACGATTCCAGCCCAACTTTCTGGGTGTTGGATGGCGACGCCGATTTGGAATCGACGCCCACGTGTGGCCCATGCGCACGCGTGGTGTGACCCCTTTTTTTTAATAGAAAATGCAGAATGCAAAATGCAGATGCGGATGCGGATGTTATGAATGATACTAGGGAAAATAAAATAAAATAAAATAAAATAAAGCTAAAAACAAACAAAATAAAATAAAATTAAAATTGAAAAAGAACGATCATACCATGGTGGGTTGTCTCCCACCTAGCACTTTTAGTTAAAGACCTTAAGTTGGACATTTGAAGAGCTCCTTGTTATGGTGGCTTGTGCTTGAATTCACCCAGAAATCTCCACCAACGTTTGCAATTCCAATAGCCTCCGGGGTCCCAAACTAGGCACGTAAAGCCTTCAAGCAAGTTAAAGCAGGATTTTAGGCCCCAGGGATGTTGATTGTCAGAATAAATTCCAGGATCCCAAACCTTGCTTTTGTAACCGTCTTCGTTTTTATCTACATTGTTCCAACCGGGCAGTTCACAACCTGAATTTCCACTGAGATACCCAAAATTCTTCCTAAACCCATTAAATCGAGCTCTATACTAATCCTTGCACTTCCAATTGGATCGTGGAACCGTATTGAACCTTGGATACCATCTTCTATTACTAACCATTTTCCTCTTTCTCTTAAAGGCACAAAGAGCTCTAAGCTGGCCATCGGTTTCAAGCAAACCATATTCAAGTGGAAAGGTAAAGATAAAGGCTAAGGATTTTACCCACTTGAAGTTTGTATTGGGTGGTAATGGCCTTGGGAGAGGTGTTTCTAGTGGTATTTCAAGCTCCACTCCCTTGTACTCTTATGTGTATTCTTCCACTTCCTTACAAACCTCTTCAATTGCAACCACGTCTTGATCAAAGTCTTCGATTTTTTCCTCATCACTCAAGTCATAAGCTGGAGCTTGAGAAAAATATACCTCTACATCATCTTCAGATTCACTTGGGGCAGATTCTTTAGCCTCAAAGATCAATTATGGATGCAAGTTCATCACTAGAAGAGCTTAGTTCACGATCATCATTACCAACGAAACTTGCTTCTTGATCTGTTCCATCCAGTTCTTCATAAGGTTCATGCTTTGGGGGTTGTGCACTATCCTCCTTAGCATCTATTGCAAATTTCTTGGCGGAATTCTCTACAATTCTTGATTCCCATGGAGGTTCAGCATCTCCAAAGTCTTCAACCAATTAATCTTCTTGGATAATTCCAGCTTCCTCTACTTTTTCCAGTACAAAGTCATGCTCCTTACTGTCGACTGGAGCTTCTAGTGTCTCCTTCGTACTGGGGGCTAATCGATTTATTGCTTTCTCCAATTGATGAAGGGTTGCATGAAATTTATCCACGGTTTCCTTAAGACAATCCTGTGATTCTTGGGTCGACGGATATAGACATGGTGCATATGAAAGTGGTGGTTCTTGGGAGTAATTGGATTGGAATTGGGGTGGATAAGGGTTGAGGTCATATGGAGGTGAATGGTTGTGATTGGCTTGTGAGTATGGTGGTTCAAAGCTATGTTGAGGAGGTGGTTTATAGGCATATGATGGGGCTTGTTGGTAACTACAAGGGGGTCCACCATTTCTATCATCTTGGTATGCACCTCGGAATGGCTCTTGACCATAGTAATTAGGTGGAGGTGGTTTGTCACGAGAGGGTCCACCATAACTATTGTCTGGGTATGCATCGTAGAATGGTCATTGTCCCTGGTATTTTGGAAAGTTTTGTTGCCGAAAGGGTTGATCAGATCTTCGTGGCTCCTTCCATCTTTGATTGTTCCGATCTTGATGCATGTTCCTGTTATAGCTTCCATTCCTTACAACAAAAACATTGGAACCAAACTCAAAGCGACGGGGGTGAGAACTCATAGTAGCTAATAAAATTTAAAAACAAAAACAAAAACAAATAAAAAGTAAAAGAAAATATTTACAATAACCAATAATAAGGCACACAATTGCAATTCCCCGGCAACGGCACCATTTTGACGATTCGGATTTTCTATCGGTAAAGAATTTTATGAAAATAATCACGTTGTAAGTATAGCTTCTAAACCAACAAAGAATCCTTTCGTACAAAAACTTTGGTTATCACAAGTAACAAAACCCAATAAAATTTATAACCGAAGTATTTAAACCTCGGGTTGTCTCTCAAGGAATTGCAGGGAAGTATGATTTATTATTAGTTATGGAAAATTGTATATTTTTGGGTTTTTGAAATAGGGAACAGGAAAATAAATTGGCAAGGAAATTAAATTAATAATTAGAAAAACTTTTGGCAAGGTATGAGAACTGGAAATCCCATCCTAGTTATCCTTATCAGGTATAATGAGAATTGTTATTGCTCCCACTTAGTTAACCCTTACTAAATAAAGGAAAGTTAAGTGGACTAATCAATTTGATTCCTCAAGTCCTAGTCAACTCCTATGGAAAGACTAGCTTTAGAGGGATCCAAATCAATCAGAAATTTTCAATTTTTAATCAACAGCTGAGTTTGACAACTCAAGTATCCCCAATTACTTAACCAAAGCCAAAAGGGGAAAAAATCTATTCGAATAAAAATGCCTTGACCAGGAGAAGATTAATTGGAAGCATCAATAACATAAATTAAAGAAAGTAATCTTAAATCTGAAATACCTCAATTTATATTAAATGGAAAATCAAATCAAATTAAACATAAGAATCCATAAACCAAATTGGCAACATTAAGTAATCAACTAAAGTAATAGAATGAATAAAAGTATAAGAGAAATTAAATTAAAGAAACATACCTGGATTGAAGAAATAACCATACTCTAAGAGAAATCCTAATTCTAAAACCTAAGAGAGAGGAGAGAGCCTCTCTCTCTCTCTCTAAAACTACATCTAAAACCTAAAATTTTTGAATGAATCAATGAATAGCTCCCCTTTTGATTCCGCCATTCTCCAGCTTCTATTCTGTGTTTTTAGGCTTGGATTTGGGCCGAAAAAGGGCCTAGAAATTGCTGGGGGCGACTTCTGCAATTTTCTGCACGTGGTGTCCGTCACACGTGTGCGAGGGTCACGTGTGTGCGTCATTTGGAGCTTTTGATTGCCATGTGTATGCGTCAGTCACGCGTACGCGTCGCTTGCATTTTGCACTAGGCACGCGTCTGCGTCGTCCATGCGTACGTGTCGCTGCCATTTTCTTCAAAACTCCATTTTGTGCGTTCCTTCCATTTTTGCATGTTTCATCTCCGTCCTCTAAGCCATTTCTGCTCTATAAAGCCTGAAAATACTCAACACACAGATCACGGCATCGAATGGTAATAAAGGATAATTAAAATTAATATTTTTAAGGTATAGGAAACATGTTTTCACATATATCATAGAATAAAGAAGGAATTGTAAAACCATGCAAATCTTATGAATAAGTGGGTGAAGAATTGATAAAAACACTCAATTGAGCACAAGATAAATCATAAAATAGTGGTTTATCAGCCAGCTTTTAACATTGGATGATGCTTCGAAGGCATGTAGAAATGGCACGCCCTTGTTGATTAACGTGTGGCATGCCATAAAATTGGTTGATCCTAGAGGTGCATACTTGTCGTGTTCGCATGCTAACTTTGAGCTTGAAATTTGAGATCTTCTCTTAGGCGTGTGGCATGCCCAACCTTGGTGTGTTACACTACCACTTTCTTGCTTGAAGTGCCCTGAATTGAGCCTTTGGAGAGTTGGCCCAGTATGCCACGCCCTTGCATTGGCGTGTGGCACGCCACCTTCTTCATTGGGCGTGTGGCACGCCCCCGTGCTGGCGTATTGCACGCCAGCTTCAAAGTTGGTCCTGAGAGGGTTTGTCTTGTCGTGTTGCACGCCCTCTTATTGGCGTGTTGCACGCCACCCATACATTTGGCTTCGTGGAGCTCAAGAAAGGTGTATGGCACGCCCTGGACCTGGCGTGTTGCATGCCTCCTCAAATAAAGAATCCTGAGAGATCACCCTTGGCGTGTGGTACGCCCATGTCCTAACTTGTCGTACGCCATGAAATTGTGTGATTTGGGGCCTCTGGGAAGTTGGCTCAACGTGCCATGCCCTTGAGCTAGCGTGTGCATGCCAAGTTCCCCTGTTTCAGTCATGTGGGTGTTTGGCACGCCCTCTTGCTGGCGTGTTGCAGGCCAGCTTCTCTGCCTCCTAGAGGGTGCATTTTTTGTTGGCTCTCTTTGTTCATGCTTTGCTTCTTTTTTGCTATCATTCACCTATAATTAACAAGAAATCAAAACACTCAAAGTACTAATTGAATAATGTATAAAAGCACATGATTATCAAGTAAAAGTTATCAATTTTCTCTAAGAAATACCAAAGAAAAGTACTTAACATACTCATGCATCACAACACCAAACTTGAGATTTTGTCGGTAGTCAAGCAAACAAAGAATCATACATTTGACATTAAAGGGTTAAGCTTAAAATTCAAGGGTGAATGGTGGCAATTCAAATGGTTTTGGTTAGCCTTTTCACTTATTCTCAATTCTACACAAATGGTTATAATCTTTCAAGACCTCTATCCTGATTATATTATAGTCCTTGAAGCACCACCTTGAAGCAAGCTTATTTTCTTTTTTTTTTCACCGTTTATTTCTTTTATGGGGTGCTTTGTACCTTGATCTTAGCTTTGACTCTAAATGCTTTGTTTTTAAGCTTTGCTTGATACATAAGCACCATAAGCACTTGACTAGGAGGCTCTTTTGAGCTTATGCTTCTTTTCAATATTACTAGTCAGTGGTACTCAGAGCCTTTGGCTTCTCTTTCAACCCCTTTTTGTTAAGAGTTATTCATTATATTTTGCTTCTTCAAAGCTTTGTCAATTGTAAGGATCCTATAATAGTCCTTTAGATTAAGGCCTCAAGCAATTTGACTCAGTTTGTGTTGAACATTCTTAGTTAGTTTAGTATTCCAAACTCAAATAGTCATGCTCTTTTTGTTTAACCCTCTCTTTTCATTTCATTCTTGGTTCATGATCTTTGCTTGCTTTATGTATCAAGCACAATTACATTGGTGGGTGGTGATGAACAAAACATAATAAGTACTTGTAGGAAAGAAATCATAAATGCATCAAATAAGACGAGCAAAATAACACTCATGCAAATAATTAAAAGGAAAAAAACACATATATCAAACAAAACAAAACTCAACCACCTTAATTGTCATTGCCATCATCTTCATCATCTTCCTCATTGTCTTTTTCATCTTCATCATCCCCATCATCATTATCTTGGTGTGATTCTTTGGTTCTCCACATCTCTTATTGTTGCTCAAGAGATTCTTGGTTGATGTTGACATTCTCTTGCATAAGTTAATTATGAATCCACTCACCAAGTTTTGGAAATGGGGCCAATGCTAGATTTGCCACTTGTGCTCCCACACAAAGATAGTTTATCTTTGCCTCCATGCCTTGCTTGAAATTACCACGTGCAACCCGTTGATATTTTTTATGCCGATAATAGACGTAAGCTTTTAGAATTTAAGAAAAGTGAACATGTTCCAATAAAACCAATAAGCTAAACCCTAGGTACGTGGGTCCTTTTCAGATTCTTAGGATAGTCGGTCCAATCGCGTATCAAATAGCTCTTCCACCTTCCCCGTCCAACCTTCATGATGTTTTTCATGTCTCCCAGCTTAAGAAATATAATCTCGACGAGAGTCATGTCTTGCGACTCGAGAGAGTACAATTGCGGAATGATCTAACATATCCGGCAACACCGGTCGAGATCGTCGATATGAGTGATAAGCAGCTGCGAGGCAAAACGGTTTCTTTCGTCAAAGTAGTATGGGAACGCAATGCTGAAGTTGGGCATACCTGGGAACTAGAAGATGAGATGCAAGCAAACTACCCTCATCTGTTTATAGGTAAAGAAAATTTTGAGGGCAAAATTTTCTTTAAGGAGGGTAGAATGTAACATCCTGGTTTTTTGATAGAGTCGCATATGCGAGTTTTACATTTTGTTCGCGTCACGTCTATGATAAGTTTTTTTCCTTTCGGCGATCTTTCAAATAAAATGAATAATAATGTAATATTAATATTATGTTAATATTTACTTTTATTTGAAGAAAGACGGTTATTTACATTAATAATTTACCCAATATTTATTCTAATTAAGTACTACCATTGAGATAATTATTTGAGTTTTTACCATGTCCAATTACCTTAATTACTTTCTAAGATATTTAAAAGGTTAACCTCATTGACTCCGTAGTTTAAAATCGCAACACGCAGCACTTAATGCCTCACGTGTCGCGACGCATGCATCTCCCCCTTGATTGAGTGACACTTAGCCACTAATCAACTCATATAAAAAGCTAAAATTTTTTCTCTCTCCCCAAAAGGCATCCATGACCATGCATCAGAGAATTTGGAGGATTTTGTTAATTTCTGACTTTTCGAGCTCGATTTCTTGAGATCCATGACCCCTACAAAAATTCTAATCCTATAGAAGTAACTATCTTCCTCCTCTGCATGGTGATGTTTGTTTTGTTCGATGAAATCATGAAGTGGAACTGTTCCTGCCAGGAACCAGTTTGGCTGAACCAAAGGAGGGGAAGAACCACCAAGTTTTTGACATTTTTGCTCCATTTGACCGATCAGAAACTTCCTCTGGTATTTTGTGAGAGTTTTGTGGTTCATAGAGGTAGGGTTTGACTCTTTAATTGGTTAACATTATGAATTAATTGATATATGTGGTTGGAATATTGTCTGTTGATGTCTGTTGTCTAAATCTATGATTGTTGGCTGATGGAAATTTAGTTGAATTACTGCTGGAATTGTTGTTGTGATTCAGCCATGTTGAGAAACCAAGATCTAAGATGTTGTTGTTAAGTATTTGGCTGAAGTCTAAGTTATATAACAGTATGTTACTGAGTTTTGTTGGCTGGATTTGATTTGGAACTAAATATAACTAAAACGAATATTTCGAACGGAGGTTTCAAGTAAAACGGAGCAGAGGTTTGGCTTTTGAGAAAATTTAATGAATAAAAAAATATATTTATTTTAAAATATATGAAGTTTATTGAATTTAATTGAGTTTAGTTTTTGAAGAAAAATAATTGGTTTGTAGTAAAGGGTTTAAAGTAGAAGACCACTTTGGAAAAAATATGACTCTAATTGAACGAAAAAGATTTTATTTTGAAAACAGAGGAACTGTGCAGTTTACTTATTTTAATGAAGTTTTGGGTATTTGAAGATTTATACCATATTTTGAATAATTTATAAAGTAACCAGTGAAGACTGGGTCTCTTTTCTAGAAGTTCAAAGTTATTTAGAGTAATTTTAAAATACGGTAATTTAATTAAGATAACTTGCAGAATATGCCATTTTTCAAAGTTTAACCATATTTATGTATTTTTAGTTCTGTGGATATATTTATATATTTTTAAAGTATTTATAGAATTTAAGCATAACTCTAAGATATTCGAAAAAGTGATTCTAAAGTTAAATCTCATGACCTATTCTGTTTCAGTTGATTATTTTAGAAAAATTGTAGAATTCTGGATAAGGAATTATTATATCTTGAAAGGTATTTGATTATTTGATTCAATAATTTGGTTGGAAGTGCTACACCAATGACTCTTCTTGTCATCAATTTATCCGGCGATTTGCGGAAGAACGGTATAAGCGCTATAGCCCAAGAGTGTGACCCGTCACTTTAATCGTGGGAAAGATACGGGTGCTATAGCCAAGAATGTACGGGCGCTATAACATAAGAGTGTACCGCGGGTGCTATAGCCCGAAGCAATGGCAATGAGAGACAACGCCCATAAGGATGTAATGTCGGGTGCCACTCGAAAACTGACAGATGAGCTCATTACCTGCACTAGGACTAGACAAGCATTATACTTGGTTGCGCATATCTCTTGTGTGTGTTGAAGTCATTCTTGTAGTTGTATCTTATGCTGTTGTTTGCTTTTGTTTCTTGTTTTCTCTATGTTCTTTTGTTGTGGTCTAATTATTCTGGAACACGTGGCCATTTTGTAAAAAGTAAATTAACTTATTTCACCCCGATCCTACTAAGAACTCTCCAGTTCTTACCCCCTATTTTCCTACCTCCTTTAGATGGAGACGGGTGTCATCTTCTATTAGGTCGAGCAGCCTTATGTGTACGAGGATCCTGTACTTCACAACATTTTATGTGGTGGCTGTGGAGAGCCTCGAGTTTGTAAGTACGTAGTTAGAGATCATCCCTTTCAGCACCCGCTAGTTCACCTCTCTTTGATCCTGATGCACCGATGTTTTTTCCGCTGTCGTGGTTAGATCCTAATTCTGTTCACCATCCTTTTGATCACATGCATGGAGGTCCTGTTCCAGCACATCAGGATGATCAGGTAGTGCCTGAGACTGGTCCTGTCATCGATGACTACATTCCTGAGTCTCCTTTAGTAGGACTAGATATGTCGATAGAGTCGCTTTTTACGTGCTCCTCTAACCCTTTTACCAAAGAGCCTATCGAGACTTCAGCCACAGCATCTGGTCTGCCCTCAGTAGTTAAGCAGATTTTTCCTAGTGGTACAACTTTCGTAGGCGATAGCAATGACGGTAGTCCCCAGAGTACACCATAAAGTCATCATTATTTCTGACGATGAGGAAATTGAGGAAATTGAGATTGTAGATCTGAATTTTGAGGACAATGATGATCTTGAGATGGATACAGAGATTGTGGACTTGACTTCTGACAGCGATTAGGTAGTATCATCAACATCTTCTTTTGGCAGTGCTCCGGTTCAGTATTTCTTTTGTTTTAGACTCTCACTTTCATTTT
Source organism: Arachis ipaensis (assembly GCF_000816755.2). Lineage (NCBI taxonomy): Eukaryota > Viridiplantae > Streptophyta > Magnoliopsida > Fabales > Fabaceae > Arachis > Arachis ipaensis. The sequence goes on from NC_029789.2 coordinate 107,933,667, forward strand.
TTGAGAGACCAGATTAGAAGACTAGGCTAGTCTAGGTGTCAGATTAGGAGCTTCTTATATGGGCCAGACCCCAGAGATGTTTTGAGTTATATATATGTACACAATCGTGAGAGAGTAACTAACTTTTCATATATATTATCCTGTTTATGTATGTATTTATTTATCTTTTAAGTTTGCGTAATCTCTCGTTTCTTCTTATTCGCAATTTCTTTAAGAAAGGTTTTTCATAAAAATTGAGTTTCCTTAACCCAATTACAGGCTTGATATTATTAATAACAGTGTCAGTGTAGTTTCAAGTTGGTAACACTCGATGTTTCGGTTTGAGCATGCCATATTGAAAATTGGGTCGTTATACTTTCCTCCAAGAAAACCAGTACCATTATAAAGAGAGAGAAGAGACGGGCACTTTAATCGGTTTAGATTTTTTAGGGGAGTTATGAAACTCAAGAAATCAAGATTAGAAATTTATGTGTTCTTAGAATTCTTTCTTTTTCTTTTCTCATGGTTCGATGATGAAGAAGAGAAATGAGATTAAGATGATGATGTGGTGTAATAAGTGGGATGTGTGTCATTAAGGGGCCACGTGTCATGTTATTAGAGTGATTATTCATCAAAACTAATCATGGCTAATCAATAAATATCTTAAACGGATAATTACGAAAGCTAGATATATTAAAACACAAGTGATAATACATATGGATGTAAATGTATTAGTTACTAATATAAATGACATTAGTAACATGGTAATTATAAGGATAAAAGATCCATGATAAAACTTAGCAGTGCTAAGTTCATCAAAGAGTAGCGATATTTACTTATATCGGTCGATATTAAACTTGATAATAACATTATCATCAAAACTCTATTTTAATTATAGCGGGTAAAATAAATAATAACATAATAATAATAATAATATTATATTATCAAGATTCGAAACTAGTTCGTCAAACTAAAACTAATTACGAAAAAATCAAATTTTCACAAAATACTGTTTCATTATAAAAGCTAGGGTGTTACAAATGCCAAGCCACAACCACTATCACCGCAGTCACTATAGCCATCACATTATCGTCCCACAACCTTTAAGTGAATGCTACTCGTAGCCACCGCACCGCATCCTGCCCCAATCCAATCTATCACACGTGACCCTAACATAATCATTAGTAGTATTCAATCTTCCATTCTCTTGATGTCAATAACCTCAACAAATTTGTCCAAAGCTTTTTTCTATGACCGCAAAAATGATAGTAGTGTTCATTTGCAATCTTTTCCTTTGCCAACCACGAAAGAAGTTAAGAAAAGTAAAGAGGCAACAATATACTCAGCCTTAGTAGTGGATAATATCACTGTTCTTTATTTCTTACTGGTCCACACATTTAGAGTATTTTCAATGGTATAGCAAATACCAATGGTGTATCTTCTATCTACTCTATCATTTGTAAAATCAGAATCTGAGTAACCAACTAAATTAAAATATTCTAATTTAGGATACCATAATCCAGAATTTGTAGTGCCAAGAATTTAGCAAATGATTGTCTTCATAACACTTAAATGAGATTCTTTAGGTTGGAATTGGAATCTTGAACATAGTCTCACACTGAAAATTATATAAGGTCTTGAAGCAATTAGATACATCAGCGAACCTATCATTCTTTAGTATCTTGTCTCATCAATATCCTTTGCATTTTCATCATTGTAGCTAGAGGGATGCATAGGAGTACTCATCGACTTAAGATGCTCTATTCCGAACTTGTTGACTAGTTTTTTGGCATATTTTTTTTGTGAACAAAAATTCCATCCTTTATTTGTTTTATTTATAGTCCAAGAAAAAAAGTGAATCCATTCATGAGACTCATATGAAATTCAATGGTATCAAGCTAGCAAATTCTGCACAAAGAGATTCATTAAATGTTCTAAAATTAATATCAACATATACTTGGACTAAAATAAAATTGTCATTGAAATTATTTATAAATAGAGTAGTATCAGTTGTAGCCCTTTAAAAATTATTTTTAAGTAAAAAAGAACTAAGTCTCTCATACCAAACTCTAGGAGCTTGTCTTAATCCATAAAGACTCTAAGACAGTTTGAAAACATTATTTGAAAAACTTTTATTTTCAAAACCTGGGGGTTGTTCAACATAAACCTCTTAATCTATAATTCCATTAAGAAAGAAACATTTTACATCCATTTGAAAAAGTTTGAATTCTTAGTGTGCAGCATATGCGAGTAGCAATCTAATAGCTTTCATTTTAGCCATCAAAATAAAAGACTCATCAAAATCAATTTCTTCTTTTTGGTCAAACCTTTGAGTCACTAGTCGAGCTTTGTTTCTTGCTATAGTGCTATTTTCTCCCAACTTATTTTTGAAAATTCATATAGTTCTAGTTACTTTTTTCCTAATTGACCTAGGTACCAACGACCACACTTAGTTTTTCTCAAATTGCTACAACTCTTCTTCCATTACTTTCATCCAAAATGGATCATCTAGAGCTTCTTCAATGTTATTAGGCTCAATAGTTGAGATAAAAGTCATGTTATTTGAATTCAGTTTTTTTCGTGTTGATCTTGAAATTATTTCCATTGATGGATCTCCAATAATAAATGGGTCCATCTACGGTAAAGATGCAACTTCGTACATATTTACAGAGATACCGTTTTCTTGTATCTCCTGCTGACATGCGTTGTGTCCCTTGTGTGGCTAGAGCAGGTTGTTAGCGAGGTGGTGGCGCTCACGGGTCGGTCGAGTAGGTTGCATGAAACTGAACGGGGTTTGTGTGTGCCGAGTTCTGTCAGTGAGAGGTTCGCATTTTGGGCCTCAGTGGGCGCTCAGAAAAAAATGAACGAAAAAAAGGGAAGTTGGATCTTCACTCCATGCCTCTCCTCAAAGCAAAGGAAACCCTAACTCCCTCCAAGAGGAGGGGCTGCTCACTGTCGCTGTCACTGGCGCTTGGGTGCTATGTGTGTTCATGGTGGTCCGTCGCGGTCAGGCTCACTTCGTAGTTCGTAAATCGCCAGTTGCTTGTTCCCAGAGGTGGAGTCCTGGTCGGGTGACCCCACATCCTGGTTAGTGCCGCTCTGCCCCTCATCTTTTGGTATTCACTTTAATGGTTCACATGTATTTTTATAATGACATAATGGAATTTTGTGGAATCGGACTTCGTTTGGGAACACATTGATTTGGGCTTCAAAAGAGTTAATTGGGCCTCCAATTTTTTGTTTATGGTGTAAAGTTAATAAATGTTGGATCTTTAAATGACAATCTGAATGATCAAGAAAATTTGCATTAATTTGCCTAACCGGAAAAAAAATAGGAAAATTAATTTGGGTTGGTCGAGTGGTCAGCTTACTCATCCACTTAAGCAAGTATCGGAGGTTTGAATCCTGCCTTGTAGACTTTAAAAAAAAAGTTCAAACACACACGTGCAAAACGAGCGAAAAACACATACACACGGGCGAAAGGAACGAAAAAGACGCACACTTGTGAAATAAGCGCTTCCCAGGAGGTCACGCATCCTAAGACTACTCACGTCTAAGCACGCTTAATTGCAGAATTCTGATGGGATCCAGTGAGAGTGAATACGATGTAAAAAAAAACTCATACATACATGCAAAAGGAGCGAAAAAGACGCACCCTTGCGAAATGAGCGCTTCCCAGGAGGCCCCCCATCTTGATACTATTCACGCCTAAGCACGCTTAACTACAAAATTCTGATGGGATCCGGTGAGAGTGAATATAACGTAAAAAAATAAAAAAAAATCTCAGACACACACGTGCAAAATGAGCGAAAAATACATACACACGTGTGAAAGGAGTGAAAAAGACGCACACTTGCGAAATGAGCGCTTCCCAGGAGGTCACCCATCCTAATACTAGTCATGCCTAAGCACGCTTAACTGTGGAATTCTGATGGGATCCGATGAGAGTGAATACGACATAAAAAAAACTCATACACACAGGTGCGAAACGAGCGGAAAACACACATAGACATGCGAAAGGAGCGAAAAAGACGCACATACAATAATTTCTTTCAGATCTGCAACGGATTAGTTATTGACCTGTTGGGCTGGAAAATATCATGAACAACTAAAAAAATATTAATTAAAAAGGTGGATTATTGTTATGAGTTGACAAGAAAATGATAATGACATATGCTAGGAGGAGGAAGTGGATATATGCTCTTTAATTTGAGTATACCTAGAGAAAGAATATAGGTAGATATATTTGTAGTTTTAAATTGTGCATATTAGTTAGTATGTAGTATTTTTTTATATTGAAATCAAAACAAAGTGTTGATTCAAAGGTGAGTTCACGATCTTCATATTTAATTTTTGAGATCTGCTATAACACCCCATTACCCTAAGCCTTACCTCTAGTCGTAAGGCAAAGAATAACAAAGTACCACGACAGTTCTAAATCTTATATTATATAATATATGTCCAAAAATATATATAACTAGAAGCCCAATGAAGGAATAAAGCTCAATGTCACGTAAAGCGAAAATACAAAACGCGAAGCGTTCACACACGTTAACTAAATGCGTAAGCACGAACAGGACAAGAGATAACACATATAACCCTTGTAGATTGCTCTAAGATACACAAGGCAATAATCAAATTAAAAAGATATATAAGTATGACATACCAAAAAGAGAACTAGTCACAGCCTGCGGAGTTTAGGCCGGCTAGTGAAACTGAAGTACAAAGAGTTTTTGAAGTTTAAAACAGCTTATACAACTTATCTCTCAAATCAAGCATCTAAGGCCATAAAGTCTAAAACAGAAAGGTGAGAGAAAGTACTACAGCAAAATAATCAAAAATATTGAAAAGATAACAAAAGATCCTCCGCTCTGTCACCATCCCGCAACTCACCGATGTGGGTTACGACCTGCATCTGAAAAGTAACAACAACATATGGTATGAGAACCAGAGATTCTCAGTATGGTAACAGTTTCCAATATGTATGATGTAAGGTTTTGGGACACCGAAGGCAATCCTAGAACTTCACATCAATATAGAATATTCAAGCCTTAACAAAATAAAAAATTTGAACCATAAACCATAAACAGTGTATCTAAAACTTAGGGAATTTCTAACTAAAAATAGTCACCGCTGTCCCACAGCCTTCACCAACCTACCCTCCATGTGATCCCATCGTCATCGCCTACCTAACCTCCTCAGCACCAGTCAATCACAGATAATGCAAGAAAGTAATACCCAGATAATATTTAAATATAGCAAGTAATTCAAGAAGCATGTAGGCATGTTATACATTTAGGTAAACCGCAAGTAATCAAAGCAAACAAGAACATAAGAGATGCATATGATGAATACCTATCCTATTGGTTGTGATATCACATGTCGGTTATAGTTCCAAACCCGACACAAAATCCTGTTGGTAACTCCCGGATTAGTCTCTCTGTTGCGCATAAGGAGGAATAATTCCGAGGGATGAGTGCCCTACCACCTTCTCCTTTCAGAGGAAAACATTTCGAGGGAGAGTGCCCTACCACCTTCCTCTGGATGCCGCATGATTCCGTGGGTTAGTGCCCTACCACCTTGCAACCAAAGAGAAATCGCATTCTCAGGAGGAATAATTCCGAGGGATGATTGCCCTACCACCTTCTTCATGAGAGCAAAACGTGAGTGGGAAGCCCAGCTTCCACTCTCACATCCGAACGTAGGAAGAAGCCTACCACATCCTCTACGACGGAGAATAAAGCGTATCACAAGTACATAACCCATCTCAGAGCCCACTGCTCATAGAACCCTTCCATGCATACTTATTTCCTTAACCATAATCATTCATTTCCAAGTCTTAAACTCATCATCCATCCTCAACACTCTATCCAAACTCTCTAGCTATTTCATCCACAGAACATCCTAAGCCTAAATCACTGATGAGCGGATATTTTATATGCTTTTTGCCATCATTTTCATATAGTTTTTAGTATGTTTTGTTTAAGTTTTATTGATTTTTCATAGGTTTTAGTGCAAAATTTACATTTTTGGATTCTACTTTGATTTTTTTATTATGCAATTTCAGGTATTTTCTGGCAGAAATTGAGGAGCAGGAGCAAAAGTCTGATTCAGAGACAGAGAAAGCACTGTAAATGCTGTCCGGATCTGACCTCCTTGCATTCGAAAGAGCTTTTCTGGAGCTACAGAAGTCCAAATGGAGCGTTCTTAATGGCTATGGAAATATACCATTCATAGTTTTCCAGCAATATATAATAGTCCAGACTTTGCTTTAGAATTGAAAGCCAAAAACTAGCGTTCAACGCCAGCCTTCTGCCCTATTCTGGCGTCCAGCGCCCAAAGAAGAAGAGACCAGCGTCCAGCGCCTATAAAGGACTCCCTAGCCAGCGTTCAACACTCTAGAGGCCTCCTAGCACGTAGATCTCAATCAAGCTCAGCCCAAACACTCACCAAGTGGGCCTCAAAAGTGGATTTTAGCACTAAAAGACTGTTTTACCCTTCTTATGCAATCCTTAGTCATTAGTTTAGCATTTAAAGGACAAGGATCACCCTTCTTCAAGACTTTATGCAAATGTTTTGCCATATTTTTGAATTCCACATTGTATTTTCTATCAGTTTGAGTTTCTAAACCTCCTAGGTTGAGGGGAGGAGCTCTGCTGAGTTTTATGGATTAATAAAGTACTATTGTTCTGTCTCAACACGTATTTGATTCTCTATTCTAAGATGTATATCCATTTTTCATCATTATGAATGCGTTGAACTGGCACAAGATTATCTCATTCTACAGAGTGAGTCTTTCATCGGACAATGATGAACCACTAGTTTGATTATACATCTTCTAGACGGCTAATCCACAACTTTGTTGAGGACTTCTCGAGACACCAGTTCAGCGGAGGTATGGGGAGATTAGAGTCTTTGTGGTAGAGGCTAGAACCAAAGGAGCAGCATCCTCTGATCCAGAAGATTCGACCTTGTCTGTGGTGTTTTGAGTAGGATTACTAAAGAGAATGGACTGTAGGAGCTTCACCCTCAATCAGACTTGATTCGCATTAACCCTGGGGTTCAGATCTGGAGAAGCATTGACGATCTTGTAAGAAAGGCATTGATCACATACATCCTGCCATAGAAGAAATCATTCACAGTTGAAGAAGACAGTAAGACCGGATTAATCCAGAAGAACAAAGCATCTCCAAGCCTTAACCATCTTCTTATCATTGCTTTCACCATCAACTGAGTAATGTTTTATTTATTTTCTTTTTATGCGTTTAAACAATCAATCAACTTTTCTATCTTCCTGACTAAGATCTACAAGATAACCATAGCTTGCTTCAAATCACAATCCTCTTGGGATCGACCTTGACTCCCTCGGGTATTACTTGGATGACCCAGTGCACTTGCTGGTTCAGCTGTACGAAGTGTGGAAATTCGTGCACTAATCAACGTCTTCTAAACTCATAACCAAAGATGCCCTTTTTATTCACTTATTATTTTCTCTCTTTATTCAGGACCCTAAAACTGGTAAAAAGGTTTTAAGTAAGTGTTACGAAAGTTTGCAAGCTTTCCGGGAAAGTAAAATAGTTAAAAACAAGGTTTTCTTTGAAAAACAGGGCAGTGTGCGTACACATAGGGCTGTGTGTACGCATGATAGTGATAAATTGTCGTGTCGGTCTAGAATTTCTCTTATAGAAATAAGAACTTCGTTGTAAGCATAACTCCAAACCAACAAATAATTCTCACATTAAAAATTTTGGTTGTCACATGTACAAATCCCAATAAGAATTAACCGAAGTATTTAAACTTCGGGTCATCTCACAAGGAATTACAATGAAGTGATCAATTATTGGCTATGAAGAACAGGGGGTTTGATTGATAAAAGAGGCAATAAAATAAATGACAAGAAAGTAAAATGTCAAGAACTAAAAAAATAAAGGAAAAGAACTCTTGGCTAGACATAGGTAATTGAGATCACCATCCTTGTCAACAAACCATATATTGATAATTATGAGGAACTAAGCTCATTAAGTCTACTTCTAAAAGCCTTAAGTATGTAATATCTACTACTAGGCTTGAAGTACGTCAAATGGCTTGATCAATATCAATCCATAAGTCCTAACCTAGCTACTAATTAACCTAGTAGTAGGCTAGAGTCAATGGTTATCAAATTGACCACATAAGGTTCTCAAATCACCAATTCAATAAGACCCAATGACTCAAGGTCACTCAATTCCCTTAGCCTAGGCCAAGAGTGAAGAAAACTACTCAAAAACTAGTGTAAATATTTTATCAAACACCTAGTGTGCAATAAAAGTAAAGATCACAAATGCTAGAGTTAGTAAAACCCATGACTACCACAAGCAAGAAATCAACAATAACAATGAAGATAAACATAGAAGAGCATGGAAACATAAAATTGAATTAAAAAAATTAAGATCCAACAATTTTTCATCAACATAAAAGAGAGTAAAATAATAAATTAACAAGAGAAACTAAGAAGATTAAGACAATAGAATACTAAAATATAAAGAGAATTGAAATCAAAACAAGAATTGAAAGATGAATTTGAGAGAATTAAACCTAAACTACCCTAAATTCTAGAGAGAAGGGAGAGCTTCTCTCTCTAGAATTCTATCCTACAACATGATGCAAAAACTAAACTATGACTACTTGGTTCATCCCCCTTTAATCCTTGGGTTCAATAGCATCAGAAATGAGTTGGATTGGGCCCAAAATGAGCTAGAAATTGCTAGCCACATTTTCCTCAAGGATTTAGACGCTAGGAAACTATGGAAAATTTTATATCATTTTGAAGCCCCGGATGTTATCTTTCCAACGCAACTGAAACCGCCTCATTTAGACCTTTGTAGCTCAAATTATGATCGATTGAGTAGGAAGAGGTCAGGCTTGACAACTTTGCGATTCCTTCATTTCTTCATAAGTTCTCCCACTTTGCATGCTTTTCTTCATTCCTTCAACCCAATCTTTGCCTTCTAAACCTGAAATCACTTAACAAACATATCAAGGCATCGAATGGAATTAAAGTGAGTAAAATTTAGCTATTTTAAGGCCTAAAAAGCATGTTTTCACACTTAAGCGCAAATTTAGGGAGAATTACAAAACCATGCTATTTCATTGAATAAATGTAAGAAAAGTTGATAAAATCTCCCAAATTAAGCACAAGATAAACCACAAAATTTGGGTTTATCAATGCACACCCAGAAGAGTTTTCCCAGCTTGTGCGTGCGTACAAGGTTGTCCGTACGCACAACTTCCAAATTTCGCAGGGTGTGTGCGTGCACCAAAGTGTGCTAGCGCTCTCAACCGAATGCATCCCCCTATGTGTGCGTGTGCACCAGTGTGTGCGTACGCATATTTTCTGAAAATCACAGGGTGTGCGTGCGCACAAGATTGTACGTACGCACAAGTCAAAGCGTAGCCACTATTCAGAGCACGTGCACAGCAGTGTGCGTGCGCACACAAACCAGAACTCACAATTTTCTACATCATTACAAAAATCAGATTTATGGCACCAACTTCTAACGATCATATCTTTCTCTACAAAATTTAAATTTCTACCAAATCTATACCGTTTTAAAGCTCTTTGAATTATCTTTAATTTGATATAAAATTCATTCAATTTCAAAAACCATAGCTCAAGATATGATCCATCAAAGTTCACCAAAAATCTATTTTTACCAAGTTTCACAAGGTTCTCTATTTTTCCAAAACTTAAAATCAAATCAAACATTTACAACCATAATTCATTACCAAAACACTACCACACATTTACCATTATTTGTCAATCATATCCCGAACATTTCCACACCTAATCACTCATTCTCTTCCAACTTTTCTCACCACGAATCCACATATATCACTACCAAAATACCCAAATCACTTCCATTCCTCAATTCATTCACTAATCCCAATTATAATAACATTATTCCATATTCAAGCTATGTACCCAATTATCATCATTCATCATCAAATCATATAATCATCATTATTATTATTCGAATTCATTCCACACAACACCACCACTACATCTATCAATTCTCATCAACAACACCAATCATCAATTTCCTTTACAATATCATAATCACACTCCAATACATACAACTCATAAAATGTTCATCATAATTCACATGCCTCATACATAATTCAACCCACCATCAATACTCATTGACACCAATAGCTCCCAACAATCATCATTAACCACAATAATAAAAAACAACCAACAATTATCATCAATCCAATCCTTTCCTAAGGTTTACTAGTCTAAGTGTCCAAAAATATTATATATTACATAAAGGAAATAGAAACCATACCTTGGCCAAATTCCAATATGCTCAAACACCAAACTTGATTCCAACAAGCTTCCACCAAATTCCAAACCACGAAAGCCAAATGAAAAGCCACAACCAACTCCAAAAACAAGCTTCATACATACAACATAACCATGTATTAATAACTAAAGCTCACACTACACTAAACCACAAGAATATAGAGGTTTTTTACCTTATCCTACGATGATTGGGGCAAAGTCCGATAATTTTCCGCTACTAGAGATCACCTAAACAAGCAAAATCACAAAATCTACTCAAAATCAAATCCAAAAATGCATAAAAGTTAGGGCAGGAAACTGGAGCTTGAAATGTGAGTTCTTACCAGCAAAGCCTAGATAAAAATAAAGAGCTCAACGAGAGCTTCGCGTGGCCGTAAACAGCTCGTCAATCGAAGCTCTGCACCTCAAGTTATGGCTCTTGGAAGGTGACAATGGATAGTGTCACCCCCTTTCTTCTCCCTCCTCTCTCAATCCGCGTTTTCCTCTCTCTTTGTGGTAAAAATGAGCTGAAAGATCATTAGTTGGCCTTATATATGTTAGGACTTGGGCTCAGTTTGGGCCCTGTCCAACCTGTTAGTATTTTTAATCTGTTTGGCCCACTTTGGGCCAAAACCTTTAAGATTAGTGTCCGGTTTTTAATTCTAAATTATTTTTATCCTTTCAAAACAGTAAATCAATTTTCAAAATCTTATTTTCTAAAATACATGGTACAGGACAAATTAGAGCCGGTACTACCGGCTTAAGCGCAAGTATGCATTTTTATAAAAACTTTTTAGAAATGATACATTTTCCAACTCAGAAAAATTCATTGAAATCAAATTCACCTTTTTATTCTCAAAATATTATTTCTATATTTTTGAACCTATTTTGGGTAATTAAATTATTATTTTATTAAAGCGTTCACTCCGGTTCTTATATCTGCTACACATACAAGTCTATACAAGTTAGCTCAAATCCAACTAAAACAACCCTCAATTTAGAGAGCGTGTAAACACGCGCTTTCTCAACATAATGAATAGCGCAAAATGAGAAACGGATCTTCTTCAACGTTTGTATCCTGCGTTCCTCCTCCTCCTCCTCCTCCTTGCTCCTTTTTCTTCACGTTCCTTCTTCTTTTTCTTTGCGTGTTTCATCCTCATCATCGTTCTTTTTATTGTTGTTATTGCTACTGTATTTTTTCCTCCTCCTCTTTCTATTAATTTTACAATATTATGTATTTTTTCTTCTTAGTTTGATTTTTTCTCCCAAGAAGAATTATAAGAAAACGAAATAAGAAAATGAAAAAGAAGAAGCAGCAGAAGATGAGGAGGAGGAAGAAGAGGAAAAATTTTGAATTATGCAGAACTTATCAGAATAAAAATTAAATACATAGAAATATTTCTACAATACACGAAAAATTTATAAAATACACCGAAATATTTGCAAAACACACCAAAACGAGAATGGAACAGATTCATCAAAATAATAATTCAGACTCAGAACTCTTACATCAAAATTTTTCTACAAATGCATAACAATATTTTCTTTAATGCATTTTTCTTCTTTTTTTCTTATTTCTTTTTTTCTTTTAGTTGAATGAATGTAGGTTCATCATTTTCATGTAATTTTACAGCATTATGTGTTTCTTCTTCTTCTTTATTTGATTTTTTTGTTTTTATTCTTGTTAAGAGAGTAAAATAAGAAAAAACTTGAGAATGTAAAACAAGAAGGAAAATATGAATAAGAAAAAAATGATGATGATGATGGTGAAAAAGAAGAAGAAGCAACAACAGAAGATGAAGAGGAAGAAGAAGAAGAAGAGTTTTGAACTATACAGAATTTATCAGAATAAAAATATACCGAAAAATTTTCATAATGCATCAAAAGATTTTCAAAATACACCAAAAGTTTTTTAAAATACACTGAAACGAGAATGAAACTGATTCATCATAATAATAATTCAGATTCATAACTCGAAAACTGAATTTTTATATTGATTGCGACATACAGACTCAGTTTGAAAATAACACACAAAAATGACTGAATTATCAACAAAAACACATCCAAATCAATTTTGAATCAGGCAACGTCATCAATATGACAAAAATTCTATAATAATCATAACAATAACGACGACAACGATAACGACGATAGTATAAGAAGAAGACAACGATGACTATAACGATGATGATCATAATGATGAAGATGATGGAAGAGAAGGATGAAAAGGAAGGAGGACAAAGATGATGGAGGAGAAGGAGAAAAAGGAAGGAGAAGAAATTCCAATGAGAAAAGAAGGAAAAAGATGAGGAAATGATGGTGTTGGTGACAGCGATAACGAAGTATCAAGGGTGAAGAAGAAGAAGAAGAGTATCAGCGCGTGAGGTAAATTAAGTTAAAGTAACTTGTATGGACTTGTATGTGGAGAATATTTGTTAATTTTTTATGTTTTTTCTATCCTAAATTAGCTTTTTTTAATTAAA
>NC_029789.2:107946474-107960493 GCF_000816755.2 Arachis ipaensis
CACAATTTGATTGTAACCCGGTTGTATTTATTGTATTTTTGAAATCTTTTTTTATATTTTAATTAATTTTTTTTCCTATATCGTTTAAAATAATTATAACTTAACTCTATAAAATTAATATTTAAAACAAGAGTATATAATGTTTAATAAATAATAAATCATATTAATAAACAAATTTTTGAGTTAATTCAAAAACAATGATTTATTAATAATAAGATAAGTATAAATATTATATTAAGTTAATAATAAATTTATTTAATAAATAAATTTAATTAAAAAAAAAAAAAAAAAGGAGGTACTACATATCCAGACACTAAAATATGCAGAAAACAAAACTAGATGTAAATTCCAAAAATAAGGCCCATTCGCACTAAAGAAGTAGCTTCACATAACGGGACCCAACATCTTTGTCAATGTTCGTTGATCCTAGATACCAAGCTAGCCATGAGAAGTTCTGAAGCAATCTGCCAAGCTGCCTCATTTCTACCAACAAAAGTGTACGTGTCAATAGCAAATAGATCTAAAAAGAATATTTTTATATCTGTATAAATTAGTATCTATCCATTATAAAAATTCATAATAAATTCATGAGGATAATTCTGGTGAGATCTCTATTCTCGATTTAAAATAAAATATTTTGTTCTAAATTCATAAAAATAATAAAAAGTAGGAAGAATTTCTTTGCATAGCTCATAAGGTGTATTTTTCAAGAATTTTCTAATAATAGTTTGATTCAAAATATAGCATGCAATGTTAACAACTAAATTTTATTCTCATATAACATGGCTCTAACCATCTCTTTGAGACTCTTATTGTTCTTGTCCACAACACTATTTTATTAAGGTGTTCTTGGGCAGAAGAAATTGTGTGAAATCATATTTTGATCACAAAATATTTTAAAAAGATAATTTTCAAATTTTTTTTAGATAACTTCTAATAGAAATAATTTTACAATTTTTTTAACTCTTTTGCTAAATTTTTTAAAAATATTAAAAGTAGTATTTTTATGAGTAAGAAAGAAAATCCAACCATATCTAGTGTAGTTATCTGTAATAACTAAGTCATAGGATTTTTCACCTAAATTTTGAGTTTTAATTGGACCGAAAAGATCAATATGTAAAAGTTCCAAAATTCTTTTAGTTGAGACATCTTCCTTAGTTTTAAAAGAGAATTTTGCTTATTTACCGGTTTGATAAGCATCACAAATAATGTCTTTGCAAACTTAATGTTAGAAAGACCTCTAACTAAATTTCTTTTGATCAATTTTAAAATTTGAAATATGCTTGCATGCCCTAATTTTTTATGCCAAATTTATTTTTCATAATACAAAAAATATTTTACATTTTAATTTTTCAAATTATCTAGGGTGAGATCATACACATTATCACACCTCTTGACTATAAATAAAATAAATTTAGTTTCTTAATAAACAATTTTACATTCAAAATGATTGAAAGAGATTAAATAGTCAAGATCACATAATTGATTAATACTAATTAAATTGTGTTTCAAACTATCCACTAAAAGAACATTGTCTACAAAAATTGAGAAATCTTGCCAACTTTTTTTATGGCAGTTATCTTACCATTATTATGATTTCCAAGATTAATGAAGTCACCATTATATTCTCTGTCATGTGTCGCGAACATCCGCTATTCATATACCAGATGTTTTTCCTTTTTTTGGATGCTAGGTAAACCTGCATAAGCTTAAGAAATTTTAGGTATCCAAATTAATTTGGATCCTTTGATGTGAATTTTTTTTGGCTACACAATGTCATTATAATCCATTACAATAGTATATATTTTATCACTATATTTCTTTAAGGAAATAAAGCATTGTTTATTAGTGTGTCCAGGTTTATTATATCTATAGCAATTTTTTTTTTTTGCTGATTTTGTAAAATTATATGATGATTTTCTGCTTTGATTATATGAAGTAGAAACTTGATGAGAATGAGTTTGAAAATAGTAGTGCTTCCTTCTTAATATCCTAAACTAGTTTTTTGCGATATAAGTCTTTAAATAAATAAGATTTTATCTAAGTTATTAGATTCTTAAACAAATTTTGATAAATCATTGTTCAAAGACTTTATAGTTTTATGCAATTTTTTTATTTTTAACAACAATATCAACAAGATTAGATGCAAATATTTTTTCTTTCAACCTCTTAATTTCAATTTTTAAACATCATTTTCATTTTTCAAATTAACAATAAAGGTATTATCATACACATAATTTTGCTTGTAAAGAAAACATATCATATTTCAATGCTTCGTTTTCCTTTTTGTACTTAGTATATTTAGATAAGATCTTAATAGAGTTATGAGATAAATCATCAATAATAGCATATAACTCTTCAGTAGTATAGTCAAAATAATTTATCTCTGAAATATGTTTTTTGTCCTTAGCCATAACATAGATGTGTGCTCTCTGTTCTTCGTTATCATCTTTAGATGAGTCATTTTCTAAATCTTTTAAGTCTTTAAATGAGTCATTTTTTAAATCTTTTCAGAAGGCTATCAGAACTTTTTTCTTTTCCCTTTTGAATTCTTCTTTTCTTTTTAGCAAGAGACATTTTGATTTAAAGTGTCTAGGTTCATTGCAATAGTAACAGTTTAATTTGTTATTTTCCTTCTTGTCCTCTTTAGATTATGAAGAACCTATTTTTCTTCTTTTATATTTTAGGATCATTCTCATCCTCTTTACAAAGAATACGATCTCATCATTACTGTAAAGTTCATCATTAGATTTGCCTCAATCTTTAACTTTAGAACAGCACCATTCTTTTTTATTTGTCTCTAAATGAATAAGATCGTATGCTAGTATCTTTCTTTTTAACTCATCATAAATGATTTTGTTAAGATTATTTCTTTCTCGTACAACAGTAGCTTTTATCTCTCACTAGTTGGTTTTAAAATTTTTCTGACTAACTCCTTTTCAGTGAATTATTTTCTCAATGCATCAAGGCTATTGATTATAATTAAGAATATCTCAAATATTTCGTCTATGGACTCTTCTTATTTCATGAAAAACAATTTATAATCATTCATTAGCATATCAGTTTAGGTTTCTCTCATCTGTTTTCTTCCTTCATGAGTTATTTGAAACTTCTCTCATATTTTCTTTGCTATTTTATATCAGGAGACTCTGTTGTACTCCTCGAATCTTATGGCGCAATGCATCATGTTCACTACCTTTGCATTTGATTTCACTTTTTTTCTTCTTATTTTCTATCATTATCTACTTTTATTAGGGACAACCTATTTTTTGGGTGTTAATTTTATTGGAATATCAGATTCATTCATGATAATCTTCTAAAGATTATAATCTATTACTTGAATGAAGATTCACATTTTAATGGTAAAATTTCACTATATCAATCACCAAGATTATAAGTACTAATTTTAAGACTAAAACAAAGATAAACGAACCAAACTGATTCTACGTCAATGAAACTATAATTTGGTGCTTCTCAAACAAATGCTAAGACAAACCAAAAATTTCAAAACCAAACAAATGACAAAGACTCAAACTATTTTGGTTTTTCTTTTTAACTTATACCTTTTCACTCATATATTTTTTAAAAAAAAATAATTTCTCACAAAATCATAAGCCTTTTTCAATTTTCTAAGAAAACTCAACAAAAAATAAATATACCAAATTGAGGTCCAAACGAGGAAGAATGACACTCAAACGTGTGAAGTATATATTATGAAATTTCTCCTTATCTCTTCTTGAGAATTGATCTTCTTCTTATAGTAAAAACATAGCTTACAAGCTATTACTTTTCTTCAATATTGTCAGGATAATTTTTTTTTATTGCCAACAGTAATCTCTTTTATATTATCCTCATACTCTTGATGGTTAATTCTTTTTAGATATAGCTAAATTAGCATTAAACTACATAACAATCGTACAATTTTATTACACAATTAATCATAAAATAAATTGAAATTAATCCCCAATCAACTTAACCAAATATTTGTCATCACAATAAATGATAAAATCTTTCAAAACTCAACAAATAAGATAATTTTTTTATTTTTTAAAAGTATTCTTGGTTAATGACAAAAAATTACAAAAAAAACTATTTAGTGCAAAATTATCAAACTTTAAAAAAAATATCACTTTTTGCAATTATACGTGCAAAAAATTATATTAAAATCTGATTTTTATAACACTTTTTGAGAAAAGTTAGGGATTGTTGTGGCATTTTAAAACATTGAATATTTTTGTTGTTAACAAAAGTAAAAGGTATTGTTATCAGTATCTTAAAAAATTGGAAACGAGGCAAATCACTTAATTAAGTCATGGTGAAAAAAATTTTACACAAATACACCAAACCAAAATCTGATTCATGAATCAATCAATATACGTTTATATGTAGTTTGAACCAACTCAATTCGAACTCCATTTTAATATAATTCGAATCACCTTGATTCGAATTATACACACACGCATACACACTAATTCGAATCAACTAAATTCGAATTACACACAGTCATTCGAATCAGGGTGATTCGAACTACACCCACGCACGCGTTTTCAAGTAATTCGAATTTGACTAATTCGAATTATTCATGGTATAATTTGAATTATGCTGTTAAAAAATTAATAATTTATTAAAAAAAATTATTAAAAAATTTTATTAAAAAAATTAATATTTAAAAATTAAAAAATATATTTTTTATTTCATACATTAAAAAAAAGCTAACAAAATATTTAATTACGAGACTTCTTTAAAATATTAAGAGAAAAGGACAAATAGGTCCCTGACCTTTTGTCCCGCGGACATTTTCGTCCCTGACCATTGAAAAATACTTTTAAGTCCCTGACCTTCATAAAATTTGGACGGATCAGTCCCTCCGTCCAAATGCCTCCGTCAGGGACTGATCCGTCCAAATATCTTCATCAGGGACTGATCCGTCCAAGTTTTGTGAAGGTCAGGAACTTAAAAGTATTTTTCAATGGTCAGGGACGAAAATGTCCGCAGGACAAAAGGTCAGGGACCTATTTGTCCTTTTCTCCTGCCCATTCTTGATTGCTCATGAATATTTTTTAATAAATTTATTTAAATTATACCACAAAAAAATATTTTATTCTATGCAAAATAATTTAAAAAATGGTTTAAAAGATGTTAGGAGTACTATAAACATTTGTAATGTCCTAATGACTTAGGACATTAAAGAAATACTCTACATAGTCAATAATAATTTAAAAATTAAAAAAAAAATATTTTTATCATGTATTTACCTAAATCACTAGAATATTACAAACTTTTATAGTACTCATAACATCTTTTAAACAATTTTTTTAAAATTATTTTGTATAGAATAAAATATATTTTTTAATTATTTTGTATGGAATAAAATATTTTCTTTTATTTCTAAATTATTATTGACTATGTAGATAAAATTTGAGTACATGCATGTATTTACCTAAGTTATTAGAACATTACAAATTTTTATAGTACTCCTAACATTTTTTACGCTATTTTTTTTAAATTATTTTGCATAGGATAAAATTTACAAATTTTTATAGTACTCCTAACATTTTTTAAGCCATTTTTTAAAAATTGTTTTGTATAGGATCAAATATTTTTTGTAGTATAATTTAAATAAATTTATTAAAAAAATTTATTAAAAAATATTCATGAGTTATTAAAAATGGACAAAAGAGTATTGTATGAAATTCGAATTGATAGCTCATTAATATTTTAAAGAAGTATCGTAATTAAATATTTTGTTAGCTTTTTTTCAATGTATGAAATAAAATATATATATATTTTTAATTTTTAAATTATTAATTTTTTTAATAAAATTTTTTAATAAATTATTAATTTTTTAACAGCATAATTCGAATTATACCATGAATAATTCGAATCAGTCAAATTCGAATTACTTGGAAACGCGTGCGTAGGTAGTTCGAATCACCCTAATTTGAATTAGTGTGTGTGCGTGTGTGTATAATTCGAATCAAGGTGATTCAGATTATATGTAAATGGAGTTCGAATTGAGCTGGTTTGAACTACATATAAACGTGCATTGGTTGATTCATAAACCAGATTTTGGTTTGACGTATTTGTGTAAAATTTTTCTCACCATGACTTATTTGAGTTTTTTGCCCAAAAAGTGACAAATTAGTCTTTAATTTTTCTTAAAAATAACATATTTTTATAATATTAAGGTTTAATTACTCTGTTGGTCCCTATAGTTTTGCAAAATTTTCAATTAGGTCTCTATACTTTTTTTCCTTTCAATTGGATCCCTATATGTTAATTTTTTTTCAATTTAGTCCTTATTAACGTTAAACGTCAAAAAAATGTTGGTGAATTGTGAAATTACTTGTATACCCTTAGCGACCCAATTGAAAAGAAAAAAAAGTGTAGGGACCTAATTGAAAATTCGATAAAACTATAAATATTCAATGAAAGATATTCCTATAATCTCTATTCAATGATTCTACAACAAAAAAGATATTCCTATAATCCTTTTTATTTTGTCACTATCATTCTTTTATTTATTTATATATAAATTATACCAAAAATATTTTCTCTTTTTTTTTAACTTTCAAAATATCTTATCTTAAGAACATACTAAAAAAAAGGAATCGGATAAAATGAAACAGAAATAATAGTAATAAATATATATAAAATGAATTGTTAAAATTATTCCCAAAAATATAACAAATCAAATTTTATACAATACAACAAGATAAAGAATTTATTAACGTAATTTTTTCTAAAGAAAAAATTATATATCAGACAGAAGAGTATGTTCTCATTGCTTTGAACTCCACATGTTACTGATGCTTATTTAGCTCTCACTTTCTTCAAGTACTAGATACCTGCTCCAATTCCAAATGCCCCAGCAACCGAAATGCCAGTTATTGTTCCTGCAGACACAACACATTACCCTCATTTTCAACTTGAAAAATAAGCATAAGCAAAATTAGAGGTATTTAACAATCAAGATTTCTCAACATTGTACCTGAAGCATTAGAATCGGGAGAGGATGCCGTTTGACTACTAGTTATTTTAAGCATAACATTTCTCCCATTCTTAGTGTAGTGGGAGGAAGACATTATTGAGAAGAATTATTACCCAACATTGACAGAAATCCACATGTTCATTCTACTCCCGATCTTTGCAATTCAAACAAATGAAAGCCATCTGACTGGTTTCCTTCCCACATACCACCTGGTCCCTTCATCTCCTCCGATCCAACAGTTGAAAAACTAAAACAAAATTCAATCATCATCTGTTGTTGCAGAACCAGTCCAGACAGCAAAACGGAGTCGAGGAGCGGCAATTCGAGACAAGGCACCCGAGGCGCGGTGAGGCAAAGCGGGACGAGAGGATGCAATAGGCAAGGCGGACGAGCGGAGCAGAACAGAGCACCTGTGGGCGACGCAGAGGGACGACGACCACTGATGAGCGGATAATTTGTACGCTTTTTGGCATTGTTTTTAGTATATTTTTAGTAGGATCTAGTTACTTTTAGGGATGTTTTCATTAGTTTTTATGTTAAATTCACATTTTTGGACTTTACTATGAGTTTGTGTATTTTTCTGTAATTTCAGGTATTTTCTGGCTGAAATTGAGGGACTTGAGCAAAAATCAGATTCAGAGGTTGAAGAAGGACTGCTGATGCTGTTGGATTCTGACCTCCCTGCACTCAAAGTGGATTTTCTGAAGCTACAGAACTCAAAATGACGCGCTTCTAATTGCGTTGGAAATTAGACATCCAGGGCTTTCCATCAATGTATAATAGTCCATACTTTGGCCGAGTTTAGAGGACGTAAAAGGGCGTTGAACGCCAGTTCTACGCTGCTGTCTGGAGTTAAACGCCAGAAACAAGTCACAAACCAGAGTTGAACGCCAGAAATACGTTACAACCTGGCGTTCAACTCCAGAAAGAGTCTCTGCACGTTTAACATTCAAGCTCAGCCCAAGCACACACCAAGTGGGCCCCGGAAGTGGATTTATGCATCAATTACTTACTTCTGTAAACCTAGTAGCTAGTTTATTATAAATAGGACTTTTTACTATTGTATTAGATACTTTTGGAATCTTTGGACGCCTGGTTCTTAGATCAGAGGGGCTGGCCATTCGGCCATGCCTGGACCTTTCACTTATGTATTTTCAACGGTAGAGTTTCTACACTCCATAGATTAAGGTGTGGAGCTCTGCTGTTCCTCAAAGATTAATGCAAAGTACTACTGTTTTCTATTCAATTCATCTTATTTCGCTCCTAAGATATTCATTCGTACTTCAACCTGAATGTGATGAACGTGACAATCATCATCATTCCCTATGAACGTGTGCCTGACAACCACTTCCGTTCTACCTTAGATTGAATGAGTGTCTCTTAGATCTCTTAATCGGAATCTTCGTGGTGTAAGCTAGAATGATGGCGGCATTCAAGAGAATCCGAAAAGTATAAACCTTGTCTGTGGTATTCCGAGTAGGATTCAATGATTGAATGACTGTGATGAGCTTCGGCTTGCTTCATACCAACAATCTCCGTGGGATTCGACCCTTACTCACGTAAGGTATTGCTTGGACGACCCAGTGCACTTGCTGGTTAGTTATGCGAAGTTGTGAAGATATGTTTAGACCATGGTTCTGTGCATCCATTTTTGGTGCCATCGCCAGGGAATCAATTTCGAACAATAATTCACAACCTGAGTAACAATTTCGTATACCAAGTTTTTGGCGCCGTTGACGGGGATTGTTCGAGTTTGGACAACTAATGGTTCATCTTGTTGCTCAGATTGGGTAACTTTCTTTTCGTTTTCTTTTCAAAAATTTTGCAAAAATCTTTCAAAAATTTCTCCTTTGTTTTCGAAAAAAATTTAAAAAAAAATGTGTTTTCAAAAATATATTTTTCTTCAAAATTTTTAAGAATAAATTCTAGTGTTTCATATAACATGTTTTAGCTTGGCTGGCTATTAAGCCATGTCTAATTCCCAGGATTTTGATTGAGGACTATGAATTCATTGCTTCCTTGTTCCCAAATATTTTCGAAAAAATTAAAAGAAAATACAAAAAAAATCATAAAATCATAAAAATCAAAAATATTTTTGTGTTCTTGTTTGAGTCTTGAGTCATGTTATAAGTTTGGTGTCAATTGCATGTTCATCTTGCATTTTTCGGAAAAAAAATTCATGCATTCATAGTGTTCTTCATGATCTTCAAGTTGTTCTTGGTAAGTCTTCTTGTTTGATCTTTGCATTTGCATGTTTTGTGTCTTTTCTTGTTTTTCATATGCATTCTTGAATTCTTAGTGCCTAAGCATTAAAGATTTCTAAGTTTGGTGTCTTGCATGTTTTCTTTGCATTAAAAATTTTCTCAAAAATGTGTTCTTGATGTTCATCATGATCTTCATAGTGTTCTTGGTGTTCATCTTGACATTCAGAGCATTCTTGCATGCATTCATTGTTTTGATCCATAACTTTCACGCATTGCATCATTTTTCTTGTTTTTCTCTCTCATCATAAAAATTCAAAAATAAAAAAAATATCTTTCCCTTTTTCTCTCTTAAAATTTCGAAAATTAGATTTGACTTTTTCAAAAATTTTTAAAATCTAGTTGTTTTTATGAGTCAAATCAAATTTTCAATTTAAAAATCTCATCTTTTTCAAAATCTTTTTCAAAAATCAAATCTTTTTCATTTTTTTAGTTATTTTCGAAAATTTTAAAAATATTTTTCAAAAATCTTTTTCTTAATTTTACATCATATTTTCAAAAATAGCATCATCAATTAATGTTTTGATTCAAAAATTTCAAGTTTGTTACTTGCTTGTTAAGAAAGATTCAAACCTTGAGTTCTAGAATCATATCTTGTGATTTCTTGTGAATCAAGTCATTAATTGTGATTTTTAAAAAAATTAAATCTTTTTCAAAACTAATTTTAATCATATGTTTTCAAAAATATCTTCTTATCTTATCTTTTTCAAAAAATTTTGATTTCAAAATATCTTTTCTAACTTCCTAACTTCTTATCTTTTCAAAATTTTTTTCAACTAACTAACTAACTTTTTGTTTGTTTCTTACCTTTTTCAAAACCACCTAACTAACTCTCTCTCTCTAATTTTCGAAAATATCTTCCCTCTTTTTCAAATTTCTTTTTAATTAACTAATTATTTTAATTTTTTATTTTAAATTTTCGAAAAAAATTACTAACTTTTTTTTCAAAAACTATTTTCGAAAATCACTAACTCTTTTTCAAAAATTATTTTCGAAAATCCTCTCCCTCTCTCATCTTATTCTATTTATTCATCTACTAACATCTCTTCCTCACATCACTCACCAAATTCGAACCCCCTCTATCTGTGTTCGAATTTTTTTTTCTTCTTCTTTTTCTACTAACAATAAGGAACCTCTTTACTGTGATATAGAGGATTCCTCTTCTTTTCTTTTTCTCTTCTCTTTCTTATGAGCAGGGACAGAGAAAAAGGCATTCTTGTTGAAGCTGATTCAGAACCTGAAAGGACTCTGAAGAGAAAACTAAGAGAAGTTAAATTACAATAATTCAGAGACAACCTTATTGAAAATTTCGAACAAGCAAAGGAGATGGCAGCCGAACCCAACAACAATAATGCAAGGAGGATGCTTGGTGACTTTACTGCACCTAATTCCAATTTACATGGAAGAAGCATCTCCATTCCTGCCATTGGAGCAAACAACTTTGAGCTGAAACCTCAGCTAGTTTCTCTGATGCAGCAGAACTGTAAGTTTCATGGACTTCCATCTGAAGATCCTTTTCAGTCTTAACTGAATTCTTGCAGATCTGTGATACTATTAAGACTAATGGAGTAGATCCTGAAGTCTACAGGCTCATGATTTTCCCTTCATGATCATGTGGAGTCACAAAATAAATATAAAAATTGAAAACGGAATCAAAAACAGCAGAAGAAAAATCACACCCTGGAGGAAGACCTTACTGGCGTTTAAACGCTAGTAAGAAGCATGTTTTGGGTGTTCAACGCCAGAACAGAGCATGGTTCTGGTGCTAAACGCCAGAAATGGGCAGCATCTGGGCGTTTGAACGCCAGAAATGCACCCTGGAGGAGAGCTGGCACTGAATGCCCAGAACAAGCATGGTTCTGGCGTTCAACGCCAGAAATAGGCTACAAATGGGCGTTCAACGCCCAGAACAAGCACCAACCTGGCGCTGAACGCCCAGAGTTGTGTGCAAGGGCATTTTACATGCCTAATTTGGTGCAAGGTTGTAAATCCTTGAACACCTCAGGATCTGTAGACCCCACAGGATCCCCACCTACCTCCACTCACTTCTTCTCACCCCTCTCTCACACAATCCCATAAACACTCTTCTCAAAACCCTTCACCAATCACCTCAATCTCTCTTTCCCATCACCTCTTCTCTTCTCCATCTTTTCTTCTTCTTCTTCTTCATCTTTTCTTTCTTCTCTTGCTCGAGGGCGAGCAAAATTCTAAGTTTGGTGTGGTAAAAGTATAAGCTTTTTGTTTTTTCATTACCATTGATGGCACCTAAGACCGGAGAATCCTCTAGAAAAGGGAAAGGGAAGACAAAAGCTTCCACCTCCGAGTCTTGGGAGATGGAAAGGTTCATCTCCAAAGCCCATCAAGACCACTTCTATGATGTTGTGGCCAAGAAGAAGGTGATCCCCGAGGTCCCTTTCAAACTCAAAAGAAATGAGTATCCGGAGATCCGACATGAAATTCAAAGAAGAGGTTGGGAAGTTCTAACAAACCCCATCCAACAAGTCGGCGTCCTAATGGTTCAAGAGTTCTATGCTAATGCATGGATCACTAGGAACCATGATCAAAGTAAGAACCCGAACCCAAAGAGTTATCTCACCATG
Organism: Arachis ipaensis; assembly: GCF_000816755.2. Classification (NCBI taxonomy): domain Eukaryota; kingdom Viridiplantae; phylum Streptophyta; class Magnoliopsida; order Fabales; family Fabaceae; genus Arachis; species Arachis ipaensis. The sequence goes on from NC_029789.2 coordinate 107,958,327, forward strand.
GTTCGGGGGAAATACTTACATTTTAGTCCGGAAAATGTGAGGTTGGCGTTCAACTTGCCAAACATGGAAGAGAACGCACGCCCCTATACAAGGAGAGTCAACTTTCTAGACTTTACTATGAGTTTGTGTGTTTTTCTGTAATTTCAGGTATTTTCTGGCTGAAATTGAGGGACTTGAGCAAAAATCAGATTCAGAGGTTGAAGAAGGACTGCTGATGCTGTTGGATTCTGACCTCCCTTCACTCAAAGTGGCTTTTCTGGAGCTACAGAACTTAAAATGGTGCGCTTCTAATTGCGTTGGAAAGTAGACATCCAGGGCTTTCCATCAATGTATAATAGTCCATACTTTGGCCGAGTTTAGACGATGTAAAAGGGCGTTGAACTCCAGTTCTACGCTGCTGTCTGGAGTTAAACGCCAGAAATACGTTACAACCTGGCGTTCAACTCCAGAAAGAGCCTCTGCACGTGTAACATTCAAGCTCAGCCCAAGCACACACCAAGTGGGCCCCAGAAGTAGATTTATGCATCAATTACTTATTTCTGTAAACCCTAGTAGCTAGTTTATTATAAATAGGACTTTTTACTATTGTATTAGACACTTTTGGAATCTTTGGACGCCTGGTTCTTAGATCAGAGGGGCTGCCATTCGGCCATGCCTGGACCTTTCACTTATGTATTTTCAACGGTAGAGTTTCTACACTCCATAGATTATGGTGTGGAGCTCTGCTGTTCCTCAAAGATTAATGCAAAGTACTACTGTTTTCTATTCAATTCATCTTATTTCGCTCCTAAGATATTCATTCGTACTTCAACCTGAATGTGATGAACCATTTTCACAAGAGGAGGGGATGTAGCCACTGGCAACGGTGATGCCCTTGCATAAAGCCAGCCATAGAAAGGAGTAAGATTGATTGGATGAAGACAGCAGGAAAGCAGAGGTTCAGAGGAATGAAAGCATCTCTATGCGCTTATCTGAAATTCTCACCAATGATCTACATAAGTATTTCTATCCTTATTCTATTATTTATTTTTGAAAACTACATAACTATTTTATATCCGCCTGATTGAGATTTACAAGGTGACCATAGCTTGCTTCATACCAACAATCTCCGTGGGATTCGACCCTTACTCACGTAAGGTATTACTTGGACGACCCAGTGCACTTGCTGGTTAGTTATGCGAAGTTGTGAAGATATGTTTAGACCATGGTTCTGTGCATCCGTTTTTGGTGCCATCGCCAGGGAATCAATTTCGAACAATAATTCACAACCTGAGTAACAATTTCGCATACCAACCACCTAGCGACGAATGACGACGATGCCATGGAAGACGGCAGCAGAGTGCGACGGAGGAGAAATCCAATTTGAAACTTTGGAGAATAACTTAGGGGTAGTTAGAGTTCTCTGATTTTGGGGGACAAAATATAAAGAGTATTTTTGGTATTTCAAAAAAATAGAGATGTTTTTAATTAGGTTTTTTAGCTAAATTATGAGAATATTCGATTTTTTGATGGAATATTCTGTTATTTCAAACGGTTTTATGACGGTAGGGACTAAATTGAAAAAAAAATAACGTATAGAGACCTAATTGAAAGGAAAAAAAGTATAGGGACCTAATTAAAAATTTCGCGAAATTATAGGACCAAGAGAGTAATTAAACCTAATATTAAATGAAAAATAACTAAGTTGCTCATTTATCTCATCAGGTAATTACTTATCTAATATTCTAATGAGCAAGAACCAATTTGTCAAAAAAAAAAAAACTAATTTGTGTGATACAAAATTATTGGAATCAATTTGAAGATGCACACTTGCACTCTAAAAATAAATAAATAAATAAATAAACGACACAATTTAATCTAAACCTAATTTAAATACAAATAAAAAAATACGAAAAAATGAAATAACTTTCACTCAAGTTGGCAAGCGGAGCTTGATGTCACGATAAATTTTAGAAAATTAAATTTAATGGTATTTGTATAATTTTTTGGAGTGTTTGAGAATGTTCTAAATGATTTCGGAACGTTTTAGAATATTTTAAAAGGTTTTGAAATACTCTAAAAGGTTCTAGAAGACTCTAAAAAGTAATTGAATATTTTAAAAAAGTGTGGATATATATAAAAATATGAAAAGTAATATAGAATAATTTAAAAATATTTAAAAAAATAT
>NC_029789.2:107960621-107969100 GCF_000816755.2 Arachis ipaensis
AAATATATGAGTTATTAGTACAAATAATTGAATAATAAAATATTTTTTTGACTAAAATTTCTTTTTTTTTTCAACGCTCTTTTATATTCTTAATTTTCTTAAGAAATATTAAAGATCAGACTAAACTGACTTGATCTTTAACTTAAAAAATTAAATAAGTTCAAGCAGTAGTGGTAGAATGTGTCCATGACATTAGATATTCCAACTTAACAAGGGATCAGTAATTCACCAAATGTAGAGGGGACATAGGGATGCAATTAAATTGCCTCGTAATTATACCCATAGGTGGATCTTGAGAAGAGCAAAATAAAAGCGTTGTTGCTTGTCGGTAGTCCTAACTCCTACTGCTGCTCACTAGCACTCACTCCTCCTAAGTCTTAATAATGGCTTCACTACTGTCTCCCGCACTTGTCTTGTTTGCTGTAAGACTTTCAGGATTTGCAGTTGGACTCCTTGTTCTGTTCTGGGTCCTTGCCTTTAAATCCACCTTTCTCCCTTCTTCTCTTTCCCAACAAGACTTCATCTATGCTGTATGCAGTGCACACATTCACACCACTACTCTCTTTTCTCTTTACTTTCTGCTTCCCTTTTTTACACTTTCCATTCCAAAAACTTAATTTTTCTTAAATGCTCTAAATAATTGCAGGTTCTTCATCCTTTGCTGATGGTCATTGGGTTTATTATCTTAAGTGGAGAAGGTACTTAGATTTAATTAGCTTTAGAATTGTTTGAAAGAAATCATGATGTAAAATTTAATTAATTTATTTATTTTATAATTAGTGTATAATTTTTGCAGCAATTTTGGTGCACAGATGGTTGCCTGGTTCTATGCGATTGAAAAAATCAGTGCATTTAGGGCTTCAAAGTGTGGCTCTAGCTTCTGGAGTATTTGGAATTTGGACTAAATTTCAGGGGAAGGATGGGATTGTGGCCAATTTCTATAGTCTTCATTCATGGATGGGTTTGATTTGCATTTCCCTCTTTGGAACTCAGGTACTAATACACTTACATGGTGGTTGTTTTCTTTATCTATGGTTCTTTATTTTTTCCCCCTTAATTATCATGAAATTGTATTTCTTACCATAGTTCAACTTTTTATCTAGTGCAACGTGCAAGCAACCTTCAGTCATATTTATTAACTTGCTAACAAAAATAATTGCTTCCTAAACTAGATAAGACTCTAGCTTAGGAAATGTGTGGGCCATCTTTTGTCATGCGACCAATAATTTTATATATAGGAAAAATGATTGCATTCCCCAGGTGTTGCTCCAAGAGGATCCCATGGTCTCTATTATATGGAGAGAAGCCCAATGGGCTTTTGCTTCATTGATTATGGTTCTGGTCGAATTTTTGTGTCTTGGAGGTTGGCAATTTCACTAAAATTGTTCCTATTCGTGTAGAGAATAGAGAATAGAGAATAGAGGGGTAAACTTTTTTAAATAGAACAACTTGTGACAAATTAGTTTTCAGTATGTCAAATTAAAAAATGCCCAGGAAAAAAAAGATATGTGCCCTATGGCAAAAAAGAAGAGAAGGATATATACCCCTTCGAAAGTAAAATATCTATATATTTAGTATTATTTTTTTTTGAACATAGGTAGCTCAACACAGTAAAGTGGAGCATAAAGAACATAAGACCAGAAAAAACATAAATGAAAGTTGTAATTCGTTGTCATCTCCGGCATTGCTATCAACAATCAAACAGATAAACTCCACACCATTCCTTGTCTCTACCCTTTGGAAAACTCTGCTATTCCGCTCCAACCAGACATTCCAAATAACCGCACAAAAGCCTATCAGCCATTTTTTTTGCTCAGACTTTCCACCTGCTACTCCAGTCCAACTCTCAAAGAACTCCTTGACTGTTCCCGGAATGGCCCAAGCTCTATCAGTAAACGTCAACCATGCACACCACACCTATCACGTGAACTCACAAGCAAAAAATAAATGATGCACAAATTTTATGTCTTTTTTACACAATACACAGATATTGTCATGATGATTAATAATGCCAAGTCTACTCAGCCTCTCCTTCGTGTTTACCCTGCCTACTAGCACAAACCAAGTAAAAAGTTCAACTCTTGGAGGAACTAAGCCTCTCCAAATGGAGCTTGTGAAGTTGTAGCTCGTAATGTCGGCTGAGATAGTCTCTTTTTGTAGCACCTGCACAAAAGAATTAGTAGAAAAACTCCATTTTTATCAAATTTCCATACAACTGAATCCTCTCTATTAACCGATAACCTTACAACCCGTAACCGATCGTGAAGTTGATTGAGCAACTCTAGCTCCCATTGGAAGAGTTCTCTCCTCCATTGGAAGTCCCAAACCCACTCTAGCCCATCCCAAAACCCACAGTCCCCTATTACGGATTCTTGCTGATTTGAAACAGAGAAGAGTCTCGGAAAACAATCTTTTAAAGAGCCATCTTGTAACCAAACATCCTCCCAAAAACGGATGTTTCTGCCATTTTTCACCTCCACGGACAGACCCCGATCATCATATCTCAAACCTGTTGCTCCTTAATATTAAGCTGGCAAATATCTTTCCACGGCCCCCTTCTAGATGGCAACGGTTGGTTTGAGAACATTACCGTTGGGTCCAACTGATTACAAGAGCAAACAATCTTCTTCCAAAGCGGGCAGTCCTCCTTAGAAAAGCGCCACCACCACTTGAACAGAAGCGACGCATTCCTAATTAGAGCATCTCCCACCCCCAAGCCATCTAGCTTTTTCGGAGCTTGAACTATCTCCCATTTCACCAGTGGTATCCCTTTATTCCCATCTTCTTTACTCCACAAGAACCTTCTTTGAAGCCCAATGATCTTCTCTGCAACTCCCTTTGGCATCTTATACAAGCTTAAGTAGTAAATCGGCAGGCTATTGAGAACAGATTTTATGAGGACCAACTTACCCGCTTTGTTGAACGATCTCGCTTTCCATAAGCTCAGCTTGTCTTCCACCTTGTCTATGATTGGTTTCCAAGTCTTCACTAATCGAGGATTAGCACCAAGAGAAATTCCTAAGTACCTGACAGGTAAAGCCGCTTCGGCACATCCCAACAGACCACACATATTCGTCACCCATTCCTTCTCATAATTGACTGAAATTAGGCTCGACTTTTCAAAGTTGATACTCAGGCCAGACATTAACTCAAAACAGCGTAGGAGCCTCTTGTAATTCAGTAACGTCTCCGTTTCCTGTGGACAAAATAATATGGTGTCGTCTGCAAATTAGAGATGCGATAATTCTATATTGTCCCTTCCCACCAGCAGTGGAGAAATTCTGCCATTTCTAACCGCCTCTCCCACCATCCTATGCAGAACGTTAACAACAAGAACAAACAGGAAAGGAGAGAGAGGATCGCCTTGGCTGAGGCCCCTCTCCATCTTGAACGGCTTGGTTGGTGACCCATTGATCAACACTGACATAGATGCTGTAGTCACACATTCCTTCACCCAGGTTCTCCATCTAAGACCAAAGCCCATCTTCTGTAGCACTATATCCACAAAGCTTCATCTCACTCTGTCATAGGCTTTCTGAAAGTCTAATTTAACAATTGCCGCTTCCTTCTTTCGCAGCTTGAGCCAGTGGACCGTCTCACAAGCAATGAGAGCACCATCATGTATTTTGCGACCCTTTACAAAAGCAGACTGAGTCTCCCCCACTAGATGTGGCATCACTGATCGCATTCTTCTTACCAGCACTTTGGATATCACCTTATATAAGCAGTCAACCATACTAATCGGTCTTAAGTCTTTGATTTCCTTGGCCCCCACAAATTTTGGAGCTAGCGCCACCCAAGTAACATTTGCATCTATTGGTAGCTTTGCATTCTAGAAAAAAACCAACACAGCTGCAGTAAACTCCTGACCAAGCTCATCCCAGCATTTCTTTATGAAGTTCATATTATAGCCATCACTACCTGGAGCTTTACTGGGCTCACAATCCCACACTGCCTCTCTTACTTCCTTCGTCGATGGCATTTCCTCTAGCACTGCTGCCTCTTCTTCAGTAATCTGCTTGACCAGCCCATCACGGATTCCAATCAAAGGGGCATGCTCCTGCCTATACAGTTCTTTATAAAAACCCATAATCGCAGTCTTTATTCTGGCCTGATTCCGTACCAATCTTCCATCCAACACTAGAGAATCGATTTTGTTGTTCCTCCTTCTTGCCGATGCTAGATTATGGAAGTACCTAGTGTTCTTATCCATATCTCTAGTATGCTTGGACCGGGACATCTGCTTCCAATGCATCTCTTTTCTGACATACCACTTCGCACAGCAAGTCACCAGAGTCTTACATCTAGCCTCCATTGTTCCGTCATAACTACCAGCACTAACCTTATCATCAATCTTCTTAATCTCTTCCTCAAACTTCTTTATTCTGTTGTCCATGTCCCCAAAATTATCCCTATGCCATCTCCTGAGTGGTACTGTCAACGCCTTCAACTTGTTTGTAAACATGTCACCTCCCAATTTCCTCCACTCATCCTTTACCAATTGCAGAAACCCTTCATGTGTAAACCAGGAGTCCAAACTGCAAAAAGGTCTTGGACCCGCACAGATTCTAGAGTCTTCTAAAATCAATGGGCAATGATTTGATAGGCCTCGCGGTCCTCCTTTCAAACGAGTATCTGGAAACTCCTCAAGCCACTCCAAACTGACCAGAATCCTATCAATGCGGCTACAAGAACTACCTCGAAACCATGTGAACTTCCGGTCGATTAACGGTAAATCGACTAGCTGTAAATCTTGTACCCATTCCTTGAAATCCTCCGCAGATGCCGGTAGGCTAGTAGCGCCTTTCCTTTCTTCCAAATGTAGTATCTTGTTAAAGTCTCCCATGAAGAAAAACGGAACCTGACATAGACCCATCATGTAGCTTAACTCCTCCCACATCACTAGTTTCTCACTCCGAACATGTGCACCATACACCAAGCAGAATGCACATTTGAAATTATTTTTTATCAGAGAACCTTCAACACACAGCCAGCCATACCCTTTATAGCAGTTCAATCGTTTAAATAAAAAATTATCCCACATTAACAATAAACCACCGGATGCACCGACAGATTCCACAAAATCCCAATCCACTGTATCACAACCCCACAAGCGTGCTACATCAAACCTAGACATAGACTCCCTCTTGGTTTCAATCAAACCTAGCATATTCAATCTATATTTTTTCTTCAACTTTTTCACCATACTCCACTTGCCATGCCCTCCTAGGCCTCTAACATTCCAACAACTATAAATCATTTAAAATAATTTCTACACACCTTGTGATGTTGTTTGGGTCTGCTCCTCCTAGCTTTCTCTTTTTTTTTTTTGCCATCTTTCTTTTTGCTGCGATTGCTTCATTCTGACTTTGTAAAATTGCCATAATATCTTCTTCATCATCATAAAAAGCTGCACCTGACTCCACTGCTAATTTCAATGTTTCCTTATTCTCTACTAACTATCCTGCATGTAAGCCCCTCTGAACAGAATCTAGTGGTGCATTATTAATATCTGTCTCAAAACCAGCATCCTCATTATCCCGTTCAGTCACATTGCCTTGACCCACATCTTCATCTTCCCCTACTATCTCTTCCAAATGTACAGACCGGCCGCTTACTTCTTTAACCAAACTATCCACTTTCGGTTCATCATCAAAAGCAGCCGGCGATTTTCGTCCCACCGTTCTCCCAGCTCTTTCACCGGCGTACTGTACCAGGACAAGGCTATGGTCCTCTGCTTCCCCGCCAGGACAGTCGGCAACGCCTCTCCTCGACGCAGAGGGACGCGCGCTTTCCCGGTTATCCACCCCATCCACCACGGGAGGCGTCGTGCGGCTAGTCTCATTGAGAACGCCCCTGGTTGAGTCCCCCCTTCATACATCTTCGAACCGGGAGTGCAGGGAGGCAGCTGACCCTGTCCAGACCCGCGTCGATGTTGCTGGTCTGCCCTACCCTCCTTCTTCGACCCGGATCCACGAGCACGCAACTGACCCGGTCCATCTTCAACTCCACGTTCCAGATCCTGGCTTGTCTCATCATGGTCTCCAGGCCCAGATCCGCGAGCCCGCAAGGAACCCAGCCCAGCCTCTTGTTCGTCTCCTTGTTGGAGCTCCACGCCACTCAACTCTCCTTGGGCCTCGCCTACACGGAACATATGGACTCCACTCAGCAGCCCATCACGCCAATATTCCTTCTCAAGCCCATTGCTTGAATGCCCCAGCAGCTGTTTGGTGTTATTACTAACCTTGTGGGCCTCTCTCCCTTGTAAAAACCCATTTACCTCATCTCCAACGTGAATAATGTTCCTTAGCTGTTTGGTCCCACTTCTTTTTTCAATGCATAACTGTGTAACAGTTTTCTCTGATTCACTCTCTATACACTCATCAAATCCCCCAAAATCAGCATTGTCATTAACACCTTTAAATTTGAACTGATCCGTCATCCGTTGTCTCTTCATGGCCATTAAATTATCTTGATTGCAATCATTCAAAAAAAAATGCCTGTTGTGACCATTGTACCCTTGTTTTCACCATCGTCATTAGCTCGTGTTCTGATTAGGTCTGCCGCCGGATCCCACATTGCCGCTGTCAACAACATTTCTCCGGCTTGTGAACTAGCGTTTGCATATATTGACTTCACGCTTGCGTCTTCCAAAAAGCATTCATCTCCGTATATTTCACGCCCTATTTCCTTCACAAAAACATCAAAACCACTAGTCCCAACCGTGATATGAATCCTTTCCTTGATATCGTCAAAGACACAGGTATCAATTAACACTCTCCCAACACTGAAGGATAATGCAGACTTCGTCACATCATCACACTTGACTACTTCACCCCATAAACTGCCTATTGTATTGAACGTCTCCATTGACCAGACATGTAATCGCACTCCATGGCATTCTAACCACACTCTTCTAGTCTCACTACGTTCGGATTCCTCCCATCTCCAAACCCTGTAAAAGAATTGTAAGAAGCTATTCATTTTGAAGGTAAACGCTTCCTCCGCGTTCTTCACCGAATCAAACACTAGTAAGGCTTTGTAAGCACCAAGCTCTCTGACTTCAACAATCTGAGAAAAGTTGTTAACGATGGCTCTCCGTAAAGCTTTGAAGTCCATTGGTCTTGTGGTACCGCCTACTAAACTCCTCAGCAGCCAATCGAAATTCTCTTTTGCTACTGGCACTTCAATCTTTTTCGTCCAACCCTTTCCTTGGTTATCCTTGACTGGTCTTATCTTCTTACTTTCTTCCACCCTTGTAGAACTTTCACCCTTCTCGAGCTGCCTGATCTCCACCTCAGATCTTGCCATTTCCCCCTCGCGTGCCCCAGTATTCTCTCCTCCCATAGCCCTTCTGTATTTGGCCTCACTTACATAGATGACCTTTCCACTTATTCTTGTATGATGCATTTCGGCTATGGCCTTCATCGCTCCCCCCTTTTGTTGTATATCGTATAAACGCAAACATATACACAAATCCATTTTTCAGCTTCCAACCCAGATAGATGTCGTTAGTTCGTCCTATCCAATGGAACAAGTGAAATAATTCCTTCTTCGAAACATCATTCGGCAGATTGTTGACAAAAATCGAAAAGAAAACATTTTCCAAACGTTGTACTCTTCTCGATTCCAAATCCTAGGATCTCGTTTCTGAAAATTCCTAGTTCTACCCCACTCAGTGTTCCCCTCTCTCATTATATTTAGTATTATTAGATGCTGGAAGAATATATCTTTATTCTTTATTCTGAAGTGAAAATCAAAAGCAATATTTAATTTCAATATGCATTTATGATTGAATTTACGTAAGTTTATTAAAAAAGTTGTGGGATTAAAATTAATTTTACATTATAATTCGGGTTAATATGTTATAAAAAATAATTGTTATGACTAAAAACTATTGAATCTATATTTCCTTTATCTAACTAATAATTTGTTTGTACGTTGTACACTAATGTTAGTACAAAACAATGAAACCCCAAAGAATTGTCTATTGTTAAAATATTGTTATGATTTTGAAAGGTAAGACGTTATCTGGGTTTTGACAATATTTTATTTTTATTTGATTATTATTAAAAAGGATTAATTACCAATTTGGTATCCGAAAAATTCAGTTACTCCAAAAAAGTCTTTGAAAATACAACAAAAACAATCAATAAATATTATAATTTTTGTAAGTAACAAAAAAACTTTCATATTTAACAAACGATTTATCTATTAGATCTAAATTTTTGGGACAACATTTGAATAAATATTTAGAAGATATATAAAAAATTTGGAGCAAAATTTAATCTCTAGATTTTTCTTTTTATTTTTTCAAAAAAATATAATCATTCATAATACTTTTTTTTTTTAAAAAAATCACTTGATAAAAAATGATTAGCCACTCTTTTTTCGTTTTTAAATTTGAAAGCTCACAGATCGATTGAAAACCTTAATTGAAAAGGAGAATGAATCTTGTTAATTTTTTTAAACAAATCTA
>NC_029789.2:107970992-107977447 GCF_000816755.2 Arachis ipaensis
TTACCCTTATTTGGGAATGGATCCGTAAAACTAGGGATGAGCATGGGTTGGTTTGGTTCAGGTTCATGGTAAAATTAGAATCGAACCGATAAAAAAGTAATTGGTTTAGATTTGCATTTTTTTGTGCTTGTACCCGAACCAAACCAAACCGATTAAGAGTGGATTGGTTCGGTTCGGATAGCGGGTATCCGATGACTTTGAAATTTATAAAAAAACCAAATTAGCAAATTTTTATCTTAAAAATTCAACAAAATACAATAAACATGTAACATCAATAGAAATAATGCAAACATATTAAACACCATATACATTAAAAACTAAACTCATCAAAATCCAAATATATTAATAGTGAATAATCTTTGTCTAATGAAAATATAAAAGTGCAATAGAAATATTAGAAGTTAAATACAAAAGTCTAGTGAATAATCTTTGAAAGAAGCTAAAACCAAAACACATTAAAATCTAAACATTAGAAGCTAAATACAAAAGTGCAATAAAAATATTTGTCTAGTTTCAAAGTCTTCACTCCATAATCCTTCACTCCATCAATCAATCATATTCAAGAGAGGAGTTGTGACCTTCAAAAAATCAGCATATAATTAGCTAATGTCAATATATAAAATTGATTAATTAAAAGTAATTCAACAAATAAATAATTAGTGAAAAAATGTTAACCTCAAATTGTTGTAAACAACATCAACTCCAATGGCTTGATTAGATATTGTTAAAGCTAAAAGCTCTACATTAATAGTAATTAAATTATTATTAGAGACTCAACAATAACAACAATTACATAATAATTTAAAAAAATATAATTTAAAAATAATTACCTAATTCAAGTTTTTCTTAGTCCTCCAGTTCTTGCTTTAAGTCATACATCTTCTCTTGAGTCTTCAACTAATTTTGTGAGCAAATTAGAGACTCAACAGTAGAAGGACACTTCTAAATTGATCAAGCACATGACCACTAGTACTAAATGCCGACTTAGAAGATACGGTAGATACGGGAATAGCCAACAAATCCCTAGCCATGTGAGCAAGAGCATAATACTTCATTGATTTCAATTTCCACCAATGCAAAATGTCAAAACCGGGAATGTTATCCTCCACATCATCTTCCATGTATCTTTCCAATTCATTCCTTTTGACCTCATCTTGCTTTTTTTTTAACCCTCAATCTAAACTCATCACCAACAATTAGATTTAATATGTGAGCACAACATCTCATATGCATGAACTCCCCATTTAACAATGTTGACCCATTCCAATCACCCATGCCTCTAAGTAAATGCGAAATTGCAACACCATTAGCACTAGCATTGTCAACAGTTACACAAAATATCCTTCTAATACCCCACTCTTGCAAGCACTGTTCTAAGGCTCTCCCTATAGTTTCACCCTTATTATCAGTAATCAAACCAAAATTCAATATTTTTTTATGCAATGTCCAAGACTCATCAATATAATGTGCAGTCACACACATATAATTCAAATTCTGAATTGAGGTCCAAGTATCGGTAGTAAGGAAACCATTTGGCAATTTTCAGATAACAAATTTTTCAACTTCTTTCTCATATCTAAACAAAGCCATACAATCTCTAGCAATTGTCCAACGGGAAGGAACCTTAAACCTAGGTTGTGCTTTACTCATAAATTGTCTAAAGCCTTGAGCCTCAACAAATTTAAAAGGAAGTTCATCAACAATTATCATATTTGCAAGAGCAAGACGAGTTTTCTCTTGATTAAAATCAACAAGCTTCATAGTGACTGCATTAAGGTCATCCTCAAATTGGCTCCCAAGTGCAATAGTTTTCTGCCCCTTTTCAGCTTGCTTATGAGGGTTTTTAGTGACAATTCTTAAATGTTTATGCAAGTTTGTTGTACCATGACTAGAACTATTGCATGCATTTTTTTTACAATAGTTGCAGTAGGCTTTATTAGGAGAAATTTTTAGAAAAATGCGCCCAAACACTACTAGGTGCTCTACTGGGTTTATGTTTTACCACATTTAGAGGCTCGACAGTAGTTTCAGCAACTTCGGTTTGTGTTTCTGATGAAGGATTTGAGGCAGGCAACGGTGGGGGAGCTGGACTTTGCGATGTTCCACCAGAAAGACCATCGTTCTCAGCAGCGGGAGTGGCTACACTTGGAAAAGAAATACTTCCAACAACCGTATCACTTTTAGGGTTAGTTTTCTCCTTTTTTTTAATCTGCAAAATAAATAAAATAAGAGAAGTCATGTATTTGTTACTAACCAATTAGTACAATTGAAAGACCTTACTGTAGAGTATTTATTAACATTGCAAGCAATATGTCCCCAAAATGAAAGTTTACAATAAAAAATAAAACAATATAAACAATATAACACTGTAGAGTATTCATTTAATTACTCAACTAATCAGAGTATAGTTTACATATGATTTCTTCATAGTTACTATCTTATATATAGTGTGTACCGCTAATATAAATCTAAATCTCACCATTAGTAAAATTCAGTTCTAGCTTTCTTTCAATTTTTTCTTCGTTTATCTGCTACCATGAATGATAATAGTAAATGAATAGCATAATATTTTTGAAGTTAAAAATCAAAATTAGCTTATAGAAGATCCTCAATTCAAAATCAAATCTAGCTTTTACATAAGAGCAAGATTCTATTAATATTTAAAAAATTGAACAGCACGATTGCTTCAGAGTGATCAAGATTGATTTATTCAACAACAACTAAGAATGTATAATTTCAAAAATTGAATAAAAAATAAAACAATTAACACTTTAACATATAACATTCCCAAAAAATTATAGACTAACCTGACTGACTGACCGGAGAAGACGACGCTGGAGCCTGGAGGAAGCTGGCTGCTAGAGAGGGAACGACTGACTGAAGACGAAGCTGGCTGTTGGAGAGGGAACCGCGAACAATGACGCTGACAAAGATACTGACTGAGACACCAACGACGGAGAGAAAGTCGGTTGCTGCGTCGCTGCCGCTACTAGGAAGACGATGGAAAAGACGATGCATCAGATGGTCCCACGGGCGAGGTGGAGAAGACGATGCGCCTGACGCCTAATGGAGAAGACGATGAAGATTGGAGAAGCTGGTTGCGTGGTAGGAGGAAGCTCTGCCTTTGCTAGGGTTTCTACTTTCTGGGTTTACTCCATGGTTGCGCCGTTAGTGAGATAGTATTAGGGTTATAAGTTGGAAAACACATAAAAAGTTATATATATATATATATATGATCGGGTTCACGGGTTGGTTCGGGTTCCGCGCCCCCAAAACCGATACCCGAACCAATCATCAACAAATGTCATCGGTTTGGTTCGGGTTGGACCCGATTACCCGTCGGTTCCAGAACCAATTTAGTTGGTTCGGTTCGGGTTCGGACGTGTAATCGAGTACCCGCTACCCGTGCTCACCCCTACGTAAAACTCGAGTTTGAGGGAGAGGGAGATCAGAAGATCGGATGGGGTGTTCGATTTAGTGCGTGTTGAATTCTCCTCTCTTTGTGATTGATGGATACCAAAAAGAGGAGAATCAATTAGGGTATGTGTAGTTTAAGTATTATTTTGTTACTCAAATTCTATTTTTATGGGAATCAAATGTACTAGGAGGAATGTGGGAATTGAAATGATTGTATTTTGATTCTTTAGAATCAAATTTATTTAAAAATAATTTTTCAAACTTTGAACCAAACATAAAAATATAATATTATATTAAAATTTCTAGGAATTATTTATAATTCCTCTAACCACACACACTCTTAGAATTATTAAATAAACTAATGGACACCCAACATGTTAATCATCTAAGAAGTGGATATTTAGTTGGAATTACACTAATTAATGAGAAATACTAAAAATTATTAGAATTTATTATTTTAAAAATTAATTGATGGTCAAATACAATAAATTCTGATGATCTTTTAATATTTTTTTAATTAATAATGTCCTAATAAGTTAACTAATTAGATTATAGAAAGTTAGTTGGAGTTATGTTTTAATTAACAAGGTCCTAACTTATCAATCAACTAGGAAGAGGAAAGTTAGTTGAAGACTTAAAGTTGTATTAATTGGCTCAACTCAATTCAACTTGAATTATCAAGAGGACTCAACTCAATGTCAAGAGGACTCAAGAGTTACTCAAAAACTTTTCCTTAGCCAAAATTCCAGATTATACTCCTTATTGAAAATAATTTCAACAAACAGTGTAAAAAAAAAAAATCCCAAAACTCACTGCTCAAGAATAAAGTCGCAAATCCACTAAATTACAAGAAACATAACAGTTGTACAATTGAATATAAATTCCAAATTCATTTGATTCAACGAAGACTTCAAAATAAAAAGAATCCATTAACATAAAACAAGACTAAAAAGGGTAAAGAGATACAAACCAACAAGTAGATGTTCCTCCTTAATTACAAATTTAAATTCAACATTGGATTTCATTACCAAAAATTGCTAATCGTTCATTGAAAAAGGAAAGTGTTGCAGAGATTTAAAAAGACCATGTAGATGTTTCATTTGATTTTTGGTAATCTCGACAGGATGTCGAATTAAATTTGTATCAAGATCTCAATTTGAGGAGCAAATACGACTCCTCTAAAAAAGAGTGAACTAAACTCGGAAATTACTTAGCGTAAGTATCGAATCTATGTATGTCGAAATATTTGTGATAAATTGTAAACCAAGAAAATAGATAAAGCGAAGTAAAAACTTGGAAATAAAATGCTTGAAAGAAAAGAATCAAAATAAACAACGTAAAGACAAAAATAGGACTGCACATGGATCGAATAATATCCGCATATCCGCGGTAATTATCCGCATCTGATTCGCAGAGCTATCGGATTGGATCGGATCCAATCCGCACTATAGTAGGATTGGATTGCGGATTTGGCAGTGATATCCGCGGATCCGATCCGCAGATCCACACATCTCATATTAATAGCATAGTTTAAGAAAGTAAACCCTAATGTGATATGATTTTTAGTGTGTTGTTTTATAAATTTTATGATATCTTGTTTTTAATTTTTTATGTTGTACTTTAACTTAGAATAATTAAACTTAGATATTGTATTATTATTTTTCTTTTGTTATTCAAGAGAACTTTTATTGATAATAATTTAGAAGTAAATAGGCTTAAACAAGTGAAAAAAATAGATTTTCTAGAGTAAAAAAGGGCCTTAAAACAATTTTTTTTTAATTATGCGGATATACCCGATATCCGATCTGATTCGTAAGTATGCAGATCGAATCGGATTGGATTGGATCCAACTTGAAAAAATGTGGATATCGTATCCGATCCGATGAGTGCAGTGCGGATCGGATAGAATTATAGGTTATATCCGATTCAATCCGTGTGTAACTCTAGACAAAAATAATAAGAAGGGAAAGAAATGAAATAAATAAGAACTGTAAATAACAAGTAAATTGAAGCTTAAAATAAATGAACAAAATAAATAAAAGTATCCGAAAAAAATAAAAAACAATAAAATGAAATAAAAGGAAAAATCAATGTAATGAAAAATAAAATGAATAAAAGAAAATTGACTCAAGACACTCACATGTACTTGCACTCCATCGATCTCCTTGGTATTAGTGTGATTTTGGATTTTGTAGAGTTTTATGTGATGAGGAGGTGTTCAGATTAAAATTCTCTTTTCACTTCTGCATTTCTTTTATTTATAGACCACAAGGATAGATTTGCAGAGTGTCTTTTTCTTCCTACGATTTAGCTTTTTCCTATTTCTCAGGTCACGACACTGTCTTAATTATGAAGAATCTTGACTCCCAAGTTTGACATCCCACGTCTTCTCTTACCTTGATCTTTAAACCCCACGTTCCATAAAGTACTTTTGGATAAAGTCTTTGTGTGATTATCTCATTTTGATTTTTAAAAGTCACTGACTCGACTCTTTAATTATTTTCTTTTCACTTTCTATGATAAGTCAAACCCTTATGCTAACGCTTTTATGGAACAACACATGTGTTATGATACTTTGACCTATATTCTCATAGAACAAATCACATGCTATGATACTTTGACTTATATATTATCAACTCACCTTTAGGTCAAACAATCATGGTCGAGTTATTTGTAATGTAGAATTTTTGTGCTAACATATTGCCCCTTGAAACTTGTCTTCTCAAAAAATAAAATGAGAAGTTTCACTTGATTACGTGCCTTGCACGTGCCATTTTTTCCAAATTTTAAAATTTTGAAAAGACAGTTATGCAGAAATGAAATAGTTCATGCGTTTTTTCTAGGAATATATAACGTTCCCCATGGGCTTTAATGGGCCTCCTCTTTTTAAACCTTTTTACATTCTCAGGGTTTACTTCTTCATTCAATTCCACCATTCTCATCATTCTTCATTTCTGCAAAAATCCTTCTCCTTTTCTTTGAAATCCCTCCTTGTCTTTTCCATGAATTCTCAATCTGGTCTTTATTCTAGCAGTACT
>NC_029789.2:107977475-107987384 GCF_000816755.2 Arachis ipaensis
CTTGCTGTTGCCGCCACTTCTTCTTCTACTACCATTGCTGCCACAACCTCTACTACTGTTCCTATCACTACCTCAACCATCGGAGCCACCACATCATCTTCTCTTCCTACTTCCACTATTGGCACTGCAGCGTGCAGCTGCCACTTCTGCTCCTGGCGGAGCTTCTGCTGCTCACATCTCTCCTTCATAAGAAGAGGGTGAGGAGGATGTTCAGGTTATAGCACCTCCTCCTCTGGTTGTCGATGTGGCACAATTCTATAATAATGATGGTACTCTACGGGCTCCCAATCCTGACGTTGAGACTACCAAATTCTGGAGAGCCAGGTCTTGCTTTCATTCAAAGTCATAAATGTCTTATATTAATATTTGGGGCCACGTTCAACTCAAGAACAAGTCGAGTCTATCTCTTCTTTCTTTCCATCTTCCCGTGAGCATCTTCTATTGATTTTTCGCAAAAATGTTAAGGCTCCTTACTTCCTAGTCGAGTTTTTAGAACAACACCTCCTAAGGAATCTAGCTCTTTATTCTCGACTTGGATGTCGAGGGTATCTTCAACTTACAAGTCTATATGAAAGTCTTTTGGCATTGCTTTTGCCCTTAAATTAGCCACTTTTTACTTGTCCTATACTATACCTCTCTTAGGAGCTAGTTTGGACTTTTGGTGCCCAACTACAAATAACTTCCATTTTCCTTATGGAATGATGTGCCCGACCTTGATGAAAATTTCTGCTTTCACTGGCATTGCTCCTGAGAGGGAAGATGCATGCTGGGTCACTGCATACCCTGATGATGTCTTCGATATCAACTTCGACTTGACCTCTGTGTCAGATTTTATTCAAAACAACACGAGTTCTAAGGCTGACTCTGTGAGTAACAGAGAGCATATAACTTTCTTACTCTTGTGGGTAAATGCTTTTTTTTTGTCCAAAGTCGATTTAGAATAAAAAAAAGCAATTATTTGCCGCTAGCTATCATGCTTCACTGTAAAAAATATGTTAACCTCTCTTCTCTAATGTTGGCTCAATTGTATGAAACACTTTCTTTAGTAGTTAGTGAGATTCGACGAGGTGAGTCTTCGATCAACCCTTTTAGTCCTATCTGGGTTGCAATCCTATGGTTAAAGGCTGTACTCGAACCTTGATTCACTGCTTCCTTTGTTGAAGTTCCAAAAGCTCAGCTTGACGGTATCCAACTTTCTTTCCTTTCTTGGTTGAAACCAAAAAGCATGTCATCTATCGACACTTTTTGTTACTTCATCACTCTCCTTCTCACATCAAGACTAATGATGACTCTTATTACTACCCAAATCCATGTACTTGTCAAAAAAGCGTTGTTGGGTATCTCCATTCTTTAACTAGCCGCAATCCTGAAAATAAAGAGAATGTCGATGAACTGGCCGAAAACCTTAACTCCCAAATTCTTCTTGTGGGTCTCCCTCATGAGTTGACTATAACGACCCAATTTTCAGTATGTCTAGATCATACCAAAAATTGAGTGCTACCAACTTGTCTTCCTAATTATTATCTATTATTTATTATGAGTTTGATTCGTTGTTAAAAGCGTAATTATTTTGCGAGGTACTTCTTTTTTAGAATGTTTGGATTAATAAACGGAATCATTCATAGTCAATTCACAAAGGTTAGCAGATAAAATAGTTATAGACAACGATACTTATATACATCTCAAGCAATTGACAACATTCAGTCATCCAGCCTTTATTAGAGTATAGATTATAGATCTGAGTTAAAACACACACACACACACACACTCGCACACACACATATATATATATCCCAGGTCCTGCTCAAGAAGTCCCTAAGCTAGCACCCAGGCTAGCCTAGATTCTATACTCACCTAATCCTTTTAAACTACAAAAGCGAGGAAAAGTACTTCATTGAGTGGCCACATAACAGCAACATTGTATGGAGGACTTAGGCTAGAATTTGTAGATAAACAGGGTGTAGAAGTCAGTTGGTCTCACAGTATATACATATAAACAGAGAACGAGATTCACCCTAGACTTAGAAGACTACCTAGAGCAGAATCCTCTTTCCAGAACGGTCATCAGCAAACTACGGAAGGGTACTCATGCTTCCATCTGAAGGGGGAAGGGAGAGTAGGGGTGTGAACTTGGGAATTCTTAGTAAGGTCGGGGTTTAGAGTTAAATTCATTTATAATGTCCATTTGCAAGTTTTTAAATCTTTTGAAAATCGATGGTTTAACAATAAAAAATTCAAAACTTTTTTAAAAGAAATCAGTTAATTAACCAGAAATCTAAACTCCCTTTTTAGATAAAAGAATCTTAAAAGTTTCCTAATGATATGAATGACCAACCTGTTCCAAACATAGGTTCATTAAGTCTATGCTGAACCAGCTTGATATTTCATACTTTACTAAACCACAACTCAAACCAATCACGGCCTCAGGCCCATCACATAATGAATTATGGCTTCAGGTCCAAACAGCTCGATCACATCCAATTCACTACAACCCAACCAATTTTAGTCACAAACACAAGTAATAAGGTTCAAGCACAATCAAGAGCAAGTATAGCAATTAGCAATTAAATAGAATTATTCACATAGGCAAACTAATTATAATATCACAAACAAGTATGATGCATGTCTGACCCTACTGCAGGTAATGAGATCATTTGTCGGCTACATACCCGCTTCTGACGTTACCCGGAGTCCTTTGACCAGGTAAGGCTTCCCTATTGGCAATACCCATCGCAAGAGTCCTTTGACTTGCGAGGCAAACCACTGCAAGAGTCCTTTGAATTGCAGGACGGAGCTAGTTAACTTATATATGCCCAACACACTCACTGTAAGAGTCCTTTGACTTACAGGAGCATATGCTAATTATGTGTTTTCTCGATACCTCTGTAAGAGTCCTCTGACTTACAGAATAGCATTATAGCTAGGTATCCCAGGAAAGCATTCTCAGTGGTCGCACCACCATCTATCTGACTGCCTCTCTGCAGCAGATTCTTACATAACCATTCTCAAGCATCGCCCGAAGGCTCATAAGTCACATATAACCATACTTTTCATCACTTAGAAATCATCTTTGTCATCTTTCCACAATCATAAATCGAGCATCACAACATCATAGTGGTCTCATTTCACAATTCTCTGCTTACTCTGTAAGGTTAAACACACTACTATATAGCTTTTAACTCCTTTTCTTTCTAACATGTTTGCAAGTTTTTAGAACTTGTTTCATTACCTTACATACCTCTATACCTTCTCTTATACCTTTACTTAGGTGTTTAATAAAGAGAATTAGGGAATTCTGAACTCAAAACTGCCTTCTTGAGACTTTTAGGAAAAACTGCCTTTTGATCAATATTTTATTACTATTAATAAAATAATATTCAAATAATAATATTTTATTCAACTTTCAAAATTGCATTTTTATCCCAAACTTTTTGAAATTTGCATTTTAACCCCTTTAATTTTTAATATTTGTACTTTGGCCTCTCAACTTTTTTTAATTAACTTTCAACCTCAAATTTTTTAATAATTATGATTTGACCCCAAAATCATCAAAACCAAAAGCTTTTCTTGTCCTCCAAAAACCAAAAACATTTTTTCAAAAGTTCATCATCAGATTTCAACTTGATTTTCAACCAATTTTTCAATCTTTACGGTAACCGATTTTTATCCAATTTTTGCCAAACCAAAGAGCAACCTTTAAGTCATCAAATACAAATTAAAAACACATTAAATATATTGAATATCATGACTGGAAAGCCACGTTTTCCAGCAACAACAACAGCAACTTCACAACCTTCAATAACTTGATTTTCAAGTATTAAAACAACAAGATCTCATGATCAAATCATCACACAAACACTCAAAATCAAGCCTCAAGTAACAAGATCTGATTTCACACTTCAAGAACACAACCAATCATTGATTAATTTACCAAACCTTACTTCCTTTGCAGCTGCCAAGAATTGAATCAAGAACAAGCTTCAAAAAGCACTTTTACGCCTGATTTAACATAAAAAAAACAACTTTAGAACCATATGAACCATGAAGGTTGAAGCTTCATGATGATGAAAAGAAGGTTTTCCGCAACTTAAAGCAGCTAGAAATCACGTTTTCTTAGAGCCTATGGTGATTGAACAAGAGATCCTAAGAGAAAATATGAAGAAAACATCATCAGCTTGAGTTTCCACCATGGCTGAAACTTCAAGGAGGAGGAGCAGCCATCATACCTTGATTTTCTCCTTGAAAATTGATATAGAAATGAAAAGGAAGAAGAGTTGAACACTTTGGTCGGATTAAATTTTTGATAGGGTTTTAGTTTGAGAAAGAACGGAGGTTGAAGCTTAGGCATCCATGAAAGTTTTTCTTGATTTCTCTCATGGTATTTTCGAATTCTAGCTTGTTTTGGAAGAAAAGGTTGATGATAATGATGAGCTTAGGGACCCGTGAGGTTAGGATAAGCATTATCCTAAAGTTTGGTGTAAAAATATCTCAAGAAAGGATAATTACTAAAGTTAGATGTATTAGAATACAAGGGTTTCTTACTTTTTCCTTAAGAAACCTTTGCTTGGAGAGTATGAAAGAAAACATGTGGTGGCTATCCCTGGGAGAGCCATGTGTCATAAGGTGCTGAGTCATCAGAATTTAATAATAAAATATCATTCTGAAGATAATTTAATAATACATCATATTACACTACTAAATGATAAGCATGAGCTTTACTAGTATAAATGGTACTAGTAACAAGATAATCATGAGAATAAAAGATGTATGATGAAGCATTAGCATTGCTAAGTTCATCTAAGAATGCCGGTATTATCCATTACCGATAGATTTCTAGCTCAGTTATTATATCACTAAATATATATCAACATTAATCACAACAAATGAAATAATAATATAATATTTTAAATAAAATAATAATATTTGAATATTATATTAATATACATTTTTTTTGAAATTCGGGACCGACTCGTCACATAGAGACTAATGACGGAAGTTAGAATTTTGAAATTCGGACCTGAAGTGGCTCAAAAACGCAACTTTTTGCGACGTGCTTGCTTAGATCAAGAGAGGTGTCTGATGCAGTCAAGCTACAGACTCAGTAGCTTGATGACACAACATCTGCGCAGTGGAGGTGCTTATATGCACTAAAATTTCTAAAAATTTCATAAAAATTCTGTTTGATCACGAAATAGCGTTGTTTCTTCGAGACTAGGCTGTTACATCGACCATGGCTCTTAAAAAGAAATTGGTCACCTATTCCCCCCTAATATGTGTCGAGACAATTTAGTCTTGCACAATTGTTGCCTTCTCCTTTTTATCTCGACCTTGGAGCACAAATAATCCATTATAAGGTATTGAGTTTGGAAGAGTTTGATCAAGTTTTGGACCTCAATCACCAAAGGGTGACTTCTCAATATCAAAGATATGACATCAAATTTTGCTTTCTCTCGACACCTGCATTCCACAAGTGGTGGTTGACCTATTATAATTCTCATTGCACATCATCTGAACAAGCACTCTCTAATTTGGTTTTTCCTACTGCACAGACTGTCGCATGATGGAAGAAAACTAAAGGTGAGAATGTAAAAAAAAATCTTAAATTAAAAAAATATTATAAAATAAAATGGCATTTCAGGAAGATAAAGTATGTTTTCAATGAGGCCTTAGAGGTATGTGAAAAGAAGAAGTAAACACACTTTCATAGATGTCTCGACCGTTACTTCAAGACTTATGCTCGAGATCCTTATGCTAAAAAAGGACACTTTATGCAAAAGTTCAACTTCCATTCTTTTCCCAATTTCCCTTTTGGTCTTGCTGATCGACTACTTAACCCTCCTAAAGGAGTCTTAGGAGTGAATTACTGACTCCAAAAGAAAGATTCTCGAACTCTGGGCATCAACATGATTGGTGTTGTTTATTACTGGGGCTTTCGAAATAAGATTCATGGTCGAACGAGAATCACTGGATATCCTCCAGGTACCATATTTTCTTAAAATTTAAACCTTTGAGTCTTTACTTATCTTATATTCTCTATGTCTTTTCAGCTGCTCGACCTACACAGATAATTGGTATGGCTCCCGACCCCAAACTAGTCAAGGAGAATTGGGAGTCAGAAGAGGATGCTGCTCCAAATAAGACCAAATCCAAATGGGGTCGAGGAAGAGGACGGTCGAGTGAGGCCACACTTTTCTCAAAAAAGCATAGTGCTGTTGACATCCTTCTTGGAGCTAACCCCAAGAAAGTTCAAAAAATAAATCCCACCATTTCTTTTAAGGTATTTTTGGAACACCTTTAAGCTTCTGTCCAAAGTTTGTTTTGCATAAATACTTAATAACTCTTTTCTATTCAGTTTAAACAGTCGAACAAAGCTCCAGATCTCGGGTTTAAGTAGAAAGTCGCTCTGAACGAGAGGTTGACCTATCCGATATCGAGACTGAAGTGACTCAACCTACTCCTCCCATTGTTCCTCGACTGGTGGCTATACCACCCATTCTCGTTTTAAGTCCAGTACAACCCAGTCCGTTGACTGCTGCCTCTCAAGCCTCAACTGATTCTCCATTGGAAAATTTCTTCACCATTTCCATATTTCATTTTGATTGTTCATATTCACATACTTATCTTTTGCAGGCGAGCTATATGCCTTTGCCAAGTAATGCAGAAACACATAGAGAATCAGGTCCTATTTCGACAAATGCTGTAGTCACTTCTACACTAACTTCGGACACAGGTCAAACTGCTGTCAAACAGGATTTAGAACCCCCAGTCCATGTTCTTGCACCAGAGACTGGGGATTTAGATTTTGAAGAATTCAACTTAGATCTTGCCAACATTCTGTTAGAAGCTCGATAAGTATACTCTTCAGAAGGAACAAGAGTTCTCTCGTCTTCAGAACCAGAGGTTGTTCTTTTTATTCAAGAATCATAATCAATTCTTTCGATCCGTGAAGATCTGAGGAGGTTACTTCTCCTGAGCCTCAAATGCTACCAGGTTCTGATCCTCTGGTTGTCGAGAGGGTGAACATAATTCTCGACTGCCTCAACCATCCTTTCGAGGAGATCAACAACAACGCTGACCTGAAGGTTTGACTCTTCAAAGCTCTTGGTTTTCTGGACCAAAAGATTCCAGCTGGGATCTATACAGTTCTAGGTGTCTTTATTGAAGATATTTACAATTATATTTCCAAGTTTGAAATAGTCGAGGAAAAGTTGAGCAAGTTGATCGAGGCATTGGGTAACCATGACGCCCAACTAAAAAAATGTAAAATGGAAAAATCTCAAATCGAAGATGTCTTATCAGAGGGTCGAGCTAAAGAGCAAACATTGGTATCGAGAATTGAAACTCTTGAAAAAGAAATAGCTGAGTTGAAGGCTAGGAAGGGAAAAATTGCAACAGCTAACTCGACTCTTACTCCCTGGCTTGAAAAAATTAAGAAGGTACATTCCTCCAAAGTCTCGAGTCGATCTGCTTTACTAGAAGCCATCACTCAAGCCAACAGGGTTAAAGATGAGATTTCTCAAGCCGCTACCACCTTGGGTAGAAAATAAGAGGACTTAAAGCTTAAATTTAGGACTTTGTTTGAATCTTAATTGTCTGTATTATGATCGACTCTTTGTATATGGTCGACATTTTGTTATGAACTCTCGTATTTAATGATAATTATATGTTTTGAGATATTTTCCATTTATATGTTCAATCTTTCGATTATTTCTTATATCTCTTAACTCATATGTATTACCATCAAATATTTTTTCGACCTTAAAAGTTCCTTCCCATAATGGTGACTATTTTCCTTTAACTTGTTAGGTAAGAAGCACTAATTTTAAAAACAAGTCACCAACTGCAAATCGCTTCTTCTTTACTTTTTTGGTTGTATGACTTAGTTATAAATTCTTTCTGTCAAATTATTCTATCTAAAGTCATTAGTCGAGTTTGATCTAATTCTTTTAGTTCATCTATCATACTCAACATGTACTATTCGACAGACAAATAATTTTTTTTAGTCACTCTGATGGTTTGTAAATTTATCTCAAGTGGTAAGACAGCTTTGTGGCCATATATAAACTCATATGGTGTCAATCATGTAGCCTCCTTAGGTGAGCATCTATATGCCCATAACACCTGGCTCAAGGTATTATGCCAATTTTGAGGGAGTTTCCTGATATGTTTTTTAATCAAATTTATTAGAGACTTGTTGACGGCCTTGACTTGACCATTAGCTTGTGTATAATACGGAGTCGAATGTATTATTCTAATACCTCGTGATTCAACAAACCCCTTTATTTGTCGACCTGTAAACATGGTCCCTTGGTCTATAGTCAAAGTATGGGGGATGTCAAATCTATAAATGATCGATTCCTCAATGAAGTCAATTATCTTGTCTTGGATAACTTCTTTCATGGCACAGTTTTCACCTACTTTGTAAAGTAGTCGACTGCCACCAAGATAAATTTATGCTTCAAAGTCAAAGGAGGATGAATCATTCCTATTAAATCGAGAGCCCATCCTTATATAGCCAAGGTTTGAGTATAGCATATAAATCAAAGGCAGGGACTCTTTGAATAGGTGCATGTCTTTGGCATTTTTGTCAAGCAAATTCAATACAATCCTTCATCATTGAAGGCCAATACAATCCTTGTCGATGCAAGATCCAATGTATCTTTCAACCCGACTGGGGAGCTCTACAAATACTTTCATATACCTCGGCCAAAGCTAGATAAGTTTCTTGAATGCCAATACGTTAGAGTAAAGAACCATCGACACTTTTCTTAAACAAATCCCTTCCAATTAATACAAAACTCAACACTAGGTATTTAACCTTTCGATCTATTCTTTGATTAGGATTTTTGATATGGTCAATGATCTTGAGCCTCCAATCACTTACGTCTATTGTGTTTGCGCAAAAAACTCCTCTTAAATCCAAAAGAGTTAAATTAGTTTTGATTTCCCTTAACTTTTTCATCAAATTAGGAGATATTTTATCCAGAAGTCATTTGAGCCAATTCATTAGCCTCTTGATTCGACTCTCTAACTATGTGTTTTACTAACATGAAGTCGAATGCAGCTAATAGTCGAACTGTTACTGCAAAATACTTAGCCAAAATATTCAGAGAGAAAAAGGGGTGGGATCTGTGATGGCAAATACGGGTATTAGGGCAGGGTATGGTTTCTTTTTTTTTTATAAACTTAAACGGTGTTATTTTGAAGCAGCCATTGAATCAAAAAGTACTAAAAAAGTCCGGCTGATTTCGACAATTTACCAGTTCTCTACCAATTTGACCGATTTTTAAACTGTTTTTTTATCATACCATTTTTAAAATCAACCAAACTAACCAAATAATCGATTTTCAATTAATCTGATTGAATTGGCTAGTTTGATTCGATTTTTAGAATCTTAATTTTTATCCTAAAAAATTATGGCAGCATTTTGAGCCATGTTACATGACAATATCTTTTTTTTTTACTTCTTTAGTTTAACATATATCTTTAATCTTTGAGTGAAGATCTCCACGGTGTCGGGGTACGTTCCCCGTATCCACTTTAAAATTTTTTTGGGTTTCTTCCTCCTTTTTTTTTTTTTTTTCTCTTAATATTTGCACCTATTATCATATAAAAAGGTCTTTAATATCTAACATTAATATCTACTTGGATGTTTTATATATATATATATTTATTTTTTCCATGATATTAATATTCATAAATCTTTTTTAAATACATATAACAAAATTATTAGGACAATTTTCCTTTCTTTATGATAATAAAGCATAAAAAGTAGAAGTTATTTATCACACATCAACACTTAATAAAACAAACTAATTAACAACGAAAACCAAAATAGATATTCTTTATATTTTATTGAATCTAAGACCCAAAAAAAAAAGTTATAAAGACCAAGATAATTTCCTTATT
>NC_029789.2:107987483-107988530 GCF_000816755.2 Arachis ipaensis
AAATAACATAATTATTATCAAATATATAATATTATATTTAATTATACAAAATTTTAATTTTGACCCCTTCAATTTAATTTTTGGTTCGTCCATGATGAAAAGACTCAAACCCAGAAATGTGGTTTATGGGGCTTATATATTTTTCACTGGCGTCAAAGCCTCACCACTGCACTTTAATTGTTTACCTAACACTCCCCTTTCTAATGTCACATATTTGTTTCTAATTTAGTGGTTGTTAGGCTTCTTGAACTTTTGGCACAGAAGAGAGGCAAAGATTGCGAGAATAAAGATTTTACCTTGGCATGTATTCTTGGGCCTATACACTTATGCGTTGGCAGTAGCAACAGCGGAAACAGGGCTTCTGGAGAAATTAACACTCATACAAACAAAGAGAAATAATGTATCCAAACACAGTGCTGAGTCCATATTGGTTAATAGTTTAGGATTATTTCTAGCCATGCTAAGTGGTTTTGTTATTCTGGCTGTTGTTTCACCTAAGTATGGGTATCATACCCTTCAAATTAGACAACATTAAATTCTTGCCTCTTACGACCAATAAATTATTCATGGTCATGGTTGCCCCATATTCGAGTTAGATTTGGAGCAGTATGAATTTTGAATGAAATTTGTATGGGTCATGTTTGTGCAAAAATGGGATAGATTTATCAAACCAGCTAGCCTTTATTTTGCACCCAAAATTGTGCCTTCAAATGAATTTTCACGGAGAAAAGTCTTTGTATATGGTCAATATCTCTCATGTGTAGACGCATTGACAAAACGTTAGCAGGATCAACTAACAGGTGTATCAAAATAGGGTTAATCCTTACTAGACTCAATTTTGTTTCATAAAATTTCAAAATTAAATTGTGAAGAGCTTGTATTCATTTCCAATTTTTTCCCTTTTTTGAAACAAATATTATTGGACACTCCAAATACCCATCCATTATCCAGTACTAGAAGTGGCCTGCGCATACGCGGACGAGTCGTACGATTTTTTTTGTAAATTTGACCTTTTATATTAGAAATAATTATTTTAAGTATAATTAA
>NC_029789.2:107988707-108003538 GCF_000816755.2 Arachis ipaensis
TATGGTATAATATATGATAAAAAGTTAAAGAAATTTTAAATTTAAATAAGTAACATATATAGTATTAAACATAAATAAAAGAGGTCACAATATTCTCAATTTTTTTCCATAATTAGCACGATTTAAAAATAAAAGATGAGTATGTTGGTACATGTGACATTGTAGTTTGTGTCTATGATAGAGATTTAATGAAATTGGATATTTTAATAAATAAAATACATAATACTAAATAATTTAGATCCAAATTTTTAAGGTCATGTACTTGTCAAAATATGACTAAGAGTCTTATATAACATAATTGTAACTAGACATAAAATATAAACTGGCCAACCAAAAATGGAATAAATGACATTATGGTCAAATTTCTGGTATAATCTGTATCACTATTGAAAAAAAAAAACGAAAATATTTTAATTGAATTTGATATTGTAGTTTATGCTTGTCATGGATGTTGAAAAATAAAAGCTACCAATAATTGACATATTTATATGTAAGAAGATGAGATAAATTTAATGAAACTCTATCATTAGTATTTTGAAATCATTTTTACCTATTTTAATATGTCATATAATCAAATATTTTTAAAAATTTCATGATAAATCACATTATTTGTTGTAGAATTATCATGAAATATGACCATTTTTAAGCTGTTTTTTATGGTTACTCTTGATACTGCAATATAAAATTGTTTGCGGGTCAAAACTCTTGTTTTAGAAGTATGCCTACACAGTCTAATGATTATTCTTGACTTTTATTTATATTCATTGCATATGATAACATAAAAAAATTGACGATGTTAAAACTTGAAAGGTAGTTTAGCATCTGATGGAGTTAATGTCATTTCTTAGAATAAAGACCTTTCTTTTGGTATTATTTACGGATAAGATTTTTGTTTCAATGACTTTCTTACCAAGTCTAGTAATGATCAACCTAGTTCCATTACAAAATCTAGATGAATGATTAATATTTCAGAGCAACATAGCCGGGCATCTTTCTTTGAACGAAAGTTCATCATTTGACAGTCTAAAAGATTTTATGGTTGTCAAAATTCAAGAATATATATACTAACAGCTATGTTATCAGTTTCTTTTTTAAAACAAGATGAGTTAGAACTGAGATATATTTTATTTTCATTGTCATTTAAAGATAATATATAACCATTTACTTGGTCAACAATATTAATAATTGGGGTTAGAATGGCTCTACCTTTTCAGGTGATCTAAATTAGTCGCTATAAGTAACTTGAACAATAGCCTCAATAGGGTCATTAAAATCACTGATTAAAATTTTAGGCGGTATAGTAACTAAACTACATCCGTCTTCAAAGTTGTCAAGTTTTCCATCACCTAAATCAAGAATCCATTTAGCAAATCCTTTTAAATTTTGAATGCTTTGTTTGTCATATGAAGATTCTACTCGCATATTTTGTGTTAATTTTAAGAAATAGCAATCATGCCACATGTAAGAAAAATTGATAGATGCATTGATAATATTATATCTAGATTTTTTTTGTCATTATCTGAAGTATTTGTCTAAAATCTCCACAAAAAAATAATTATTTTTTTCCCAAAAAATATGATTAAACTTGATTCATTTGTAAAGCGAAGTAAATTCCTCATTGTTCGATCTAAAACTTCAAAACAGAACTTATTCATCATGGGTGCTTTATCCCAAATAATGAGTTTCATTCTTAAGATTAATTTAGCTAATGGACTGCCTTATTTAATGTTGCAAGTAGAAAATTCATTAGGAGATAGTGGAATTGTAAACCTAGAATGAGTTATTCTCCTTTCCGGTAACAAAAGAGATGTGATACCTCGAAGCAACAATTAATACTATTTCAACTTTCAATCTAAGAGCAACTGACAGTGTTTTTCAAAAAAAAAAATTCTTCAGTATCTCGATATATGGTGCACGAATCCCCACACTTTCGTACAGCTGTACCAGCAAGTGCACTGGGTCATCCAAGTAATACCTGAGCGAGTCAGGGTCGATTCCACGAGGATTGTGGTTTGAAGCAACCTATAGTTATCTTGCATGTCTTAGTCAGGCGAATAAGAAGGTTATTGGATTTGTGAGATCTGAACTATGAAGACATATAACTAATAAAATACTCTGTAAATTAAATAAAATCAGTAATAGGAATATAGTTGAGGATTGGAGTTGCTTTGTCTTTCTGAATTAACTCTGGTAGTACTGTTTCCTTTGCTTGTGAGTGATTTCTTCAATGGTAGGCTGTATGTGATTGACGCTGGTTTGAGCAGCCGCCAATACTCCTCTGGATCTGAACCCCAGGGTTAGTGTGGATCCATCTCTGCTTGAGGGTGAAGCTCGTACAGTCCATTCTCCTTAATGATCCTACTCAAAACGCCACAGACAAGGTCGAATCTTCCGGATCGGAGGATGCTGTGCCTTTGGTTCTAGCCTCTACCATAGAGACCCTAATCTCCCCGTAAATCGGCTGAACTGATGTCTCAAGAAGTCCCCAACGAAGTCGTGGATTAGCCGTCTGAGAGATGTATAGTCAAGCTGGTGGTTCATCATTGTCCGATGAAAGACGCACTCTGAACCCGTGTAGAATGTGATAACCTTATGTCAGTTCAACGCATTCATATTGATGAAGAACAAATATACATCTTAGAATTAATCAAACACGGATCGAAGAAAAATAGTAATACTTTTATTAATTCATAGGACTCAGCAAGGCTCCTCCCCTCAACCTAGGAGGTTTAGAAACTCATACTAATAGGAAAAGACAATGTAAAACTCAAATATGGTGTGTAAAAGTCTAGATGATCTCGATCCTCCATGAATAACATGAATATAATCCCTTAAATACTAAACAAATGACTAGTAACGGTAAAATAGTCTTTCTAGTACTAAAATCCACTTCTGGGGCCCACTTGGTGAGTGTTTATGCTGAGCTTTGGTGAGATCCATGTGCTATGAGGCTCCTAGAGTGTTGAACGCTGGCTAGGGGGTCCTCTCTGGGCATTTGGACGCTGGACTCTACTTTGTGGGCACTGGACGCCTGGAAGGGGGTAGGTGGCTAGCATTGGATGCTAGTTTTGGGCCTTCTAATCTGAAGCAAAGTATGAACTATTATACATTGATGGAAAGCTCTAAAAGTCATATTTCCATAGCCATTAAGAACGCTCTATTTGGAATTTTTTAGCTCCAGAAAAGCTCTTCTTCTCTATTAAAATTGCTGGAAAGCTCTGGAAGTTAACTTTTCATAGCTATTAAGAATGCTCTATTTAGACTTCTGTAACTCCAGAAAATCTCTTCCGAGTGTAAGGAGGTCAGATCCGAACAGCATCTGCAGTGCTTTCTCTGTCTCTGAATCATACTTTTGCTCCAGCTCCTCAATTTCAGCCAGAAATTACCTAAAATTGTCCAAAAACACAAAAACTCATACTTGAATCCAAAAGTGTGAAGTTAACACTAAAACCTATAAAAACTTAATAAAAACTAAACAAAACATACTAAAAACTATATGAAAATGATGCCAAAAAGTGTATAAAATATCCGCTCATCACAACACCAAACTTAAACTGTTGCTTGTCTCCAAGCAACTAAAAATACAGTAGGATAAAAAGAAACTTAAGATACAATAAATTTGTAAGTTTCCAATGAAGCTTAGTTATAATTAGATGAGCGGGACTTAGTAGCTTTTTGCTTCTGAATAGTTTTGGCATCTCACTATCCATTGAAACTCAGAATGGTTGGCATCTTTAGGAAGTTAGACTCCAGATGATATTATTGACAATCCTAGTTCAGTTCTTTTTATTCTTGAACACAACTTTCAGAGTCTTGGCCGTGACCCTAAGCACCTTATTTTCCAGTATTACCACCGGATACAATAATACCACAGACACTTTAACTGGGGAAACCTTTTCAGATTGTGACTCAGCTTTGCTAGAGTCCCCATATAGAGGTGTTCAGAGTTTTTAAGCACACACTTTTTGTTTTGGATCACGACTTTAACTGCTCAGTCTCAAGCTTTTCACTTGACACCTTCACGCCACAAGCACGTGGTTAGGGACAGCTTGGTTAAGCCGCTTAGGCTAGGATTTTATTCCTTATAATCCCTCCTATCCACTGATGCTCAAAGCCTTGGATTCTTTTACCCTTGCATTTTGGTTTAAAGGGTTATCAGCTTTTTGCTCTTGCCTTTAGGTTTAAAGAGCTATTGGTTTTTTCTGCTTGCTTTTTCTCTTTTTTTTTTCTATTTATTTTTTTCGCATGTAAGCTTTTTATTTTTTTTTGCTGCTTTTTCTTGCTTCAAGAATCAATTTTTAGATTTTTTAGATTACCAATAATACTTTTACTTTTTTCTTATTTTTTCAAGAGCTAACATTCTAAAATTCCAACTTCAAATATGCACTGTTTATTCATACATTCAGAAAATAAAAGCAATGTCACCACATCAACAAAATTAAACTATTCTTATTTTAAACTTGAAATTCATGCATTTCTCAGTTCTTTTCAATTAAATTTTTTTTAAGCAAGGTGAGAGATATATGGAACATTTTACATCTTTAAGACATCAATGCAGATGATCATGCAACAAGAACAAGAGAACAGACAAAACATAACAGAAAATCGAAAAATAATAAAAGGGAAAGGAGGTAAAAGAGAACGAATCCACCTTTAATGGTGGCGGCTAGTGCTCCTCCTAGAGGATCTAATGTGATGCTTGATCTCTTCTATGTCATTCCTTTGCCTTTGTTGTTCTTCCCTCATAGCCCGTTGTTCTTCCTTTATAGCTCTTTGGTCTTCTCTTATTTCATTGTGGGTGATGGAGTGCTCTTGATGTTCTACCCTCAATTGCTCCATGTTAGTGCTTAGTTCTCCAAGAGAAGTCTGCCATTGATCCCAATAGCTTTGAGGAGGAAAGTACATCCCTTGAGGCATCTCAGGGATCTCATACTAAGGTGGTTGCACAGGCTCTTGTGCATGCTCTATGGTATGCTCTATCCTCTTCTTAGTGATGGGCTTATCCTCCCCAATGGAGATATTTCCTTCTATGACAATTCCAGCTGAATTGCATAGATGACAGATGAGGTGTGGAAATGCCAACCTTGCATTGGTGGAAGGCTTCTCAGATATCTTGTACAGTTCTTGAGGAATCACCTCATGTACTTCCACCACACTTCCAATCATGATGCAATGGATAATGATAGCTCTGTCAACAGTCACTTCTAACCGGTTGCTAGTGGGGATGATGGAATGTTGGATGAATTCCAACCATCCTCTAGCTATAAGCTTTAGGTCAAGCCTTCTTAGTTGAATGGGCTTGCCTTGTGGTAGCACGAATCCCCACACTTTCGTACTGTTGTACCAGCAAGTGCACTAGGTCGTCTAAGTAATACCTGACCGAGTCAGGATCGATATCACAAGGATTGTGGTTTGAAGCAAGCTTTGGTTATCCTGCAGGTCTTAGTTAGGTGAAATCAAGAAGTTGTTGGATTGAGGCTTAATTGCATTAAGAGAAATATGAGAGAAGGGAATAAGCTATTTTGTCAATGAAATCAGTAAAAGGGTTATAATTGAGGATTGGAGTTGCTTTGTCTTTCTGAATTAACTCTGGTATCACTGTCTTCTTTGCTTGTGAGTGATTTCTTCAATGGCAGGCTGTAAGTGATTAACACATTTATTGAGAGGTCGTCAATACTCCTCCGGATCTGAACCCCAGGGTTAGTGTGGATCCATCTCTGCTTGATGGTGAAGTGTGTACAGTTCATTCTCCTTAATGATCCTACTCAAAATGCCACAGACAAGGTCAGATCTTCTGGATCAGAGAATGCTGCATCTTTGGGTTCTAGCCTCTACCACAGAGGCCCTAATCTCCCCGTAAATTGGCTGAACTAGTCCCTCGAGAAATCCCCAACGAAGTCGTGGATTAGCCGTCTGAGAGATGTGTGATTCAAGCTGGTGGTGTGTGCTTTCCACTGAAGTATTCACACGAACCCAAGTAGACGCATGTATTTGTTGGGCACGTTCATCTTAATGTGATGAACAGAGCTGATTGTCACTGATCATCCTATCCACCACGTTGAAGTACGAATATACATCTTAAAATTAATTAAACACGGATCGAAGAAGAAACAGTAATACTTTTATTAATACATAGGACTCAGCAGGGATCCTCCCCTCAACCTAGGAGGTTTAGAAACTCATACTGATGTAAAATACAATAGTAAAAATGTGTATGGTGTGCGTCCACACCAGAGGTCTGTGAATAACATGAATCTAATTCCTTAAATACTAAACAAATGACTAGTAAGGGTAATGCCACCATTGGTGCCTTCGATCTCAACAAGAGAGTGGCATCCTACGCCACTTTTCAAGTGCAACGCATTCGACCTCCTCCAAGAATGGGTGTTTAATGCCTACTCCATCAAGTGCCATACTGGGCCAAAGTTTAGAAAGCCTTCAAGAAGCAAATACATTAGCGTTAAATGCCCTTTTCCAAGTGCCATGTGATAAACCACT
Source organism: Arachis ipaensis (assembly GCF_000816755.2). Taxonomy (NCBI): domain Eukaryota; kingdom Viridiplantae; phylum Streptophyta; class Magnoliopsida; order Fabales; family Fabaceae; genus Arachis; species Arachis ipaensis. The sequence continues at coordinate 107,995,206 of NC_029789.2, forward strand.
ATTTTATGGTTTATCTTGTGCTCAATTGAGTGGTTTTTATCAATTCTTTATTCACTTATTCATACTAATTGCATGGTTTTACATTTTCCTTCCTAATTCTGTGCTATGATTGAAAACATGCTTCTTTGGCCTTAAATTTGCTATGTTTAATCCTCTCTTATTACCATTCGACGCCTTGATATGTGTGTTAAGTGTTTTCAAGGTTTATAGGGCAGGAATAGCTTAGAGGATGGAAAGGAAGCATGCAAAATTGGAAGGAATACAAGAAATTGAAGGAATTGCTGAGCTGTCCAACTTGACCTCTTCGTACTAAATCGACCATAACTTGAGCTACAGAGGTTCAAATGATACGGTTCTAGTTGCGTTGGAAAGCTAACATTCGAGGCTTCAAAACGATATATAATTTGTCATAGTTGCCACGCTGTTAGGCGACGCACATGCATGGATTACGCGCACGCATGACCTGGAGAAAATTCAATCCACGCGTACGCATGGATGACGCGTACGCGTGACTTTGCCGCATGCTGGACGTCTCAGAAATTACTGGGGGCGATTTCTGGGCTGTTTTTCACTCAGTTTTCGGCCCTGAAAATAAAGATTAGAGGCTACAGAGTGGAGGAATCAATAGACAACATTCATTATTCACAATTTTAGGTTTTAGATGTAGTTTCTAGAGAGGGAAGCTCTCTCCTCTCTCTAGGATTTAGGATTCTTAGTTTTATGCTGTTGAGTTGGATATTGAAAAAGTCATCACCTCCGTTGAAGTCATTATTCTACTTTGTTTTCTTTGTCCCTTACTCTTTCATATCCTTAATTTTTGTTCAGAGTTACAATTGGATTGTTTTTAGAATTTATTAATGCAAGGAATACCTTTTCATTTAATTTTATTATTTATTTAATTACTTTCAATTTTATTTCCATTATCGTGTCTCTTTTCTACTCCCTTCTCCCAACAACGAAGATGGTATCCATGTTGATGGAGTATACTCCCAACTTGACATGGGGATTGATTAAAAGGAGACACTTGAGTTGGAATGCTTAAGTGATTAGTTAAATTGGAAGTTGTTGGCTAATTCTCTATTTACTAACGCTAGTTGATGCGTAAGCATCTTTCCTATCTTTTCCTAGTGAATTTGCATCTAAATTGTTGAGTTTAATAAATAATTAATTATCTTTTAGCCACTATGGATGCTACTTTGAGTTTTGTGCAATTCTGTTTATTTTAGGTAGCATTCGGCTGGATTTGATGGAGTTTCTATAGCACAAAAATCATAGGAGATGGCAGCGAGGAGCGACGCATACGCGTGACTGACGCGTGCGTGTGACTGACGCGTACGCGTGATTTGAAGATTTGCTCAGCGACGCGTACGCGTGACTGACACATACGCGTGACATGTGCCACGTGCAGAAAATGCAGAAAAATGCTGGGGGCAATTTATGGGCTGTTTTGACCCAGTTTTCAGCCCAGAAAACACAGATTAGAAGCTGCAGAATGGACGAAACAAGTAGTCCCTACCCATCAATTGAAGACTGGCTGATTATCTAATTAATTCTGATCTAAATTCAAATCTTATTTTTAGGAAAAGATATTATTTTAATTTTAGAAATTAGATTTTAAATTTATTAGGATTAGATATAAAAAGAAGAAACTTTTCTTCTCTTAGGGGGATTGCTAATTAGTTAACTTTTCATTCCACCTCAGCCCAATTTACAATCCTAGTTTTCTACTCTGAACCATGAGCAACTAATCCTCTATTGTTAAGGTTAGGAGCTTTGTCTATTTGTATGGATTGATTTTATTACTTTTTCTATTTTAATTCATGTATGGACTTACAACTTAAGAATTATTTTCGCTCTTTATTTTATGAATTTGGGTGGAACGGAAGTATGACCCTCTTTCTACTTGAGTTCTTGTATAACTTGGAAAAAATCTTTACTTGAACAATAGCTTGAAAACATATTCTCCTAAATTTTAATTATCTGGATTTAACGGGATACGTGACATATAATCCTTTTATTTTTGGGTAATTAGAGTTTTTGTGGCATATAACTAGAATTGAACTTCACCCCCTAATTGGAATTAATTGACCAATGAATTGGCTGTTGATGAATTTTAGGGGAGACTAGAAAGGTCTAATGAATTAGGGTCTAGTCACATATAGTTGCCATAAATTGAATCCTGCATGATTAAAATAGTTAGTAAGAAAAGTTAATCCGGAAAAATAGATAATTCTAAAGCCTTAACTGCTTTCTCCATACTTTATTCCCAACTTATTTACTTGCCTTTCTTTAATATTTTTGCTATTATTTAATGTCTTTGAACTCTCAACACTATTTTTTGTTTGCCTGACTAAGCTTATCACTCAATTATTGTTGCTTGATCCATCAATCCTCATGGGATCGACCCTCACTCACCTGAGGTATTACTTGGTATGACCCAGTGCACTTGCCGGTTAGTTTGTGGTTAGAATTTCCGCACTAAGTTTTTGGCGCCATTGCCGGGGATTGATAGTGATTAACAACTATCAGTTGTTTGATTGCTTATATTAGGCATTTTAGTTTACATTTTTTTTATTTTTTCTTTAATATTTTCGAAATTTTTTTATATAGCACTAATATTTTTTCTTAATTTCTGAAATTAAGTTTGGTGTCACCTAATTAATTTTATTTTATTTTTCCTATTTATTTTTCCTGTTAATTTTTGAATTTTTTTAATTAAATTCAGTTATTATTTTCGAATTTTTATTTATTTATTTATTTAGTATTTTTATTTTATTTTACATAGGTTACCTCACTGGGAGTTCTCTACACTCTGACGTAGAGAATTCCATCTTTTCTTGTCTTCTGTCTGTTTATGAGCAAGAACAGGGACAAGGAACTTCTATTAGACTTTGATCCTGAACCTGAAAGGACTTGTAGGCGACGTTTACAACAAGCAAGACTTTACAAGCCTGCAGAGTCCACTATAGATAATAATAATGCTGTTAATGCCAATGTGGCAAATCCAAATGGGGATGATCAATAAAGGATAGTGCTTGGCTCTTATTCTGCCCCTACTGCGGATATTTATGGAAAAAGTATTGTGGTGCCTCCTATAGCTGCAAACAACTTTGAGTTGAAGCTACAATTGGTCACCCTGGTGCAACAAAACTGCCAATATCATGGACTTCCTCATGAAGATCCAAATCAGTTTATATCTGATTTTCTGCAGATTTGTGATACTGTGAAGACAAATGGAGTGAACCCAGAGGTGTACAAACACATGCTCTTCCCGTTTGCTCTGAGGGATAAAGCAAAGCTATGGCTAGATTCCCAACCCAAGGAAAGTCTGAATACTTGGAAAAAGGTTGTCACTGAGTTCCTCAGAAAAGTTTTCCCACCAAAGAAGTTGACTAAGCTTAGGTTGGAGGTTCAAACCTTCAGACAGAAGGAGGGTGAAACTCTTTATGAAGCTTGGGAGAGATACAAGCTATTGACTAGGCAATGCCCTCTGGACATGTTCTCCAAATGGACCCAACTAGATATCTTTTATGAAGGTTTGGGTGAGATATCCAAGATGAACTTAGATACTTCTGCAGGTGGTTCATTACACAAGAAGAAGACACCAGAGGAGACTATTGAGCTTATTGAATTGGTTGCTAGCAACCAATATTTATACTCATCTAACAGAAATCCTGTGAACTCTGAGACCTCTCAGAAGAGAGGCGTGTTGGAAGTAGAAGCTGTTAATGCTCTTCTTGCTCAGAACAAGCTTATGTCTCAGCAAATAAATCTACTTACTCAGCAGATGGGTGGCATGCAAGTCTCAGCTATCAACACTCAAAATCCACCCCAAGATGTCTCTTATGACATGGCAGGTAATTTTATGCAAAATGATACTTATGATTATGCTCAACCCTCTTCTGAACAGGTCAATTATATGGGGAGTGGTCCTAGGAATCCCAACAATGATCCCTATTCTCAGACCTACAATCAGGGGTGGAGAAATCACCCAAATTTTGGATGGAGAGACCAACCTCAAAGACCTCAGAACTTCAACAATAATTCTCAGGGCGGCTTCCAATAGAACAATTATAATAACCGCCAATTTCAGTCTCAGTAGAAAAACTCTAAATCCCAAGAAGATGCTAATTGGGAGATGATGAAGAGTTTTGTGCAGGAAACCAGAGCATCAATCAAGAATTTGGAGATTCAGATGGGTCAAATAGCCACAAGAGTTAATGAAATTGATCAGAAGACCACTAATAGGCTTTCTGGTAATACAATTCCAAATCCAAGAGAGGAATGCAAGGCTATCACCTTGATAAGTGGACAAGTGGCAAGTACGAAAGCACAGGCCAATGAGGAGCCAGTTGAAAAAGAATATTGCAAGGTTATTCAATTGAGAAGTGGTAAAGTAGCTGGCTCTGAGACCAAGATCAATGGAGAGTTAGTGGAAAAGGAAGCTCCAGAGGAGAAGAAGGAAGAAGTAGAGCACGTCCCTCCAAAGCGTACAGACAACCCATTCCCAGACTCTCTTGACACTTATCCTACATTGGCAAAGGCTTCTGAGTACAAGCCTAAAATGCCATATCCTCAGAGACTTCAAAAGGAGACCAAGGACAAGCAGTTTTCAAAGTTCTTGGAAATCTTCAGAAAGTTGCAAATCAATATTCCTTTTGCTGAGGTTTTGGAACAAATGCCTCTCTATGTCAAATTCATGAAGGAGCTGTTGTCAAAGAAGAAGCCTTTAAAGGGAAATGAGACAGTGGTCCTGACTAAGGAATGTAGTGCCATCATTCAGAATCACTTACCAAAGAAGATTCCAGATCCAGGGAGCTTTCAAATTCCATGCACCATTGGGAGCACAACCTTTGTAAAAGCGTTATGTGATCTAGGAGCAAGCATCAATTTAATGCCTTTATCTGTGATGAAGAAGCTGCAAATCCAAGAGGCATAACCCACGAAGATAGCATTACAGATGGCAGACAAATCTATGAAGCCTGCATACGGATTAGTGGAGAATATCTTGGTCAAAGTGGGTAAGTTCTTCCTCCCAGCAGATTTTGTGATTCTTGACATAGGGGAGGATGAGAATGCCTCTATAATTCTAGGAAGACCATTCCTAGCCACTGGAAGAGCTTTGATTGATGTAGAAGTGGGAGAATTAGTGCTTAGAGTGCATGATGAGCAACTAGTCTTTCATGTCTTCAAAGATGTACATGCAACAGGTGAAGAAGAGAGGTGCATGCAGACTGAGCTTATTGATCCAAACCTTCAACAATCCCCTGATGATGCACAGGAGAAATTGCAGCTCAAACCTCCTTTAGTGACAACCAATAAAATTTCTCCTGACATCAAACCTAAGTTTGGTGTTGGGAATGCATCATCCACCAAGGAGGAGGTTCCCAAAAAGAAGAAAATACCCAGGGGATGAAAAAATAAAAAGATCCCCACTGAAGGTTTCTCCCCAGGAATGAAGGTGGTGTTGACTAAGAATCCAGTATGGACTTATACAGTAAACAGAATCCTCTCTCTGGAGCATATTGAGCTAATTTATGAGACACAAGAAAGAAGTTCAAAGTAAGGGGTGAAGAGCTGAGCCCCTATGATACTTCTCCCTAGAGGAGTTGACCGTCAAGCTAGTGACGGTAAAGAAGCGCTTGTCAGGAGGCAACCCGATAAATTCGTATCCTTAGTTATTTTTCGTAGTAGTGATTTTCTTATTTATTTGATTTTTATTGAGTTTTTATTGTTTTTCTTCGTTTTACGTGTGTTTTGATCATGCAGGTATTTTAGAACAGGAACCGGACAATTTAAAAAAAAAATAGGAAAATAAAAAAGAGCACACGACGCGCAAGCGTTGTTGACGCGTACGCGTCAGATGAGTGTGCGTGAAAAATAAAAATGAACAGAGAGTTGCGCGGGAGTGGCACAGGAATGGTGCCTTGCACACAAATATCCTCACGCGTACGCGTCCATGACGCATGCGCGTCATTGGGGATTTTGGCACTCCACGCGTGCGCATCACTGACGCGTACGCATGACCTTGAAAATCGGCGTAAATAAGTGTTTGGGCAGAGAGTTGTGCTGGCTTGGGGCTGGAAGTGTGCTAGAAGCACAAAACATGTTCACGCGTACGCGTCCTTAACGTGTGCGTGTCATTTGCACAAATGGCCATCAACGCGTGCGCGTGCATGATGCGCATGCGTCGTATGAAAATATTGGTTCCCAAGCCACGCGAACAGAGAGTTGTGCGTGCGCATGGCTAGCTTCACGCGATTCGCACAAACCAAGGGCACGCGAACGCGTGCCTGACGCTCACGCGTCATGAAGGAAATTTTGCGCCCTATGCGTACACGTGCCGTACGCGTACGCGTCGCCTGCGCTGCACAACTACACTAGTTCACCGCCCATTTTTAATTTTCATTATCTCTCTCCCAAATCCTAATTCTCTCTTGTTCTTTTATCCTTTTATTCTTCTTTCATCTTACTACTTGCTTTTGTTTTCAGTTCTTCTTTGCTTGAGGAAAAGCAAACCTTTAAGTTTGGTGTTGACGTTGCGCTTAGAGCTTTGCTGTCTAATTTTATGGTACCAAGGGGAGGCGAATGATCTTCACGGAGGAGCACAACCTGAAGAATAAAATGACCGCTAGGATAACTAAGGTGGTTGAGTTCCTTTCATTCTATATTCCTTCCCACTTTTACTATATTATGTTCCGGTTTTCTGTTATTTTGCTTTGTTTGTTGCATGATCCTTTATTAGTTAGAATCCTAGGTCTAGTTTAGTTTTTTCTTAATTGCTTTAATTCTGAAAAGATGTCTCATGTATTACTCACTGAGCTTGAATTCAAATAAAAAATACAGAAGTGATATATTGCATGAAAAAGTGAGTTTATATTAAAGAATAGTCTTATTTACTTAGATGTGGTAGTATTTTCTGTGATTCTGAATGCATGACATGAACAGTGCATATTTAAATTAGAATCAAAGAATGTTGATGTACAAGGAACGAGAATTTAGAGAATTATTATGATTTCTCTAAAATTAATGAAAGTTTAATCCTTGAAGCAAAAGAAACAGCAAAAGAAAAATAAGAGCAAGGTCCAAGGCTCTGAGCATCAATGACTAGGGAGGTCAGACATGATTAAAAGCTCTCTGAGCATCAATGACTAGGGAGTTCAGACATGATAAAAAGCTCAAAGAGTTGTTTCCCTAGTCATATGCTTGTGGTGCTCTTGTGTCGAGTAATCCTTGAGATAAAACATTTAGAGTCAAGATCAATTGCAGAGTACGCCAAAGACTTTGAGCACCACTGTCTGGGAGTAACTGAAAAAAAAACATTTAAAGCACCAAAAAAGAAAAAAAGAACCAAAGAAGAATTGCTGTGTTCAAGGGTTAAATTGAGTTATAAAAGATCAGAGAGTTCATAATATTATCCGGATTCTAATTCCGAATGACAGTGACATCCTTCTGATTCAAAGGAGAGTGAGATGCCAAGCCTATTCAGGATTACAGTTGTAAACTCCACTTTAAGAATAGACATGAGCTTAATCGAACTCTCATTCTCATGCAAATTCACATCCTAAGTTTATATTAGTTCTGGTTGCTTGAGGACAAGCAACAGTTCAAGTTTGGTGTTGTGATGCGTGAGCATCTTTCCTATCTTTTTCTAGTGAATTTGCATCTAAAATGTTGATTTTAATAAAGAATTAATTATCTTTTTGCCACTATGGATGCTACTTTGAGTTTTGTGCAATTCTGTTTATTTTAGGTAGCATTCGGCTGGATTTGATGGAGTTTCTGCAGCACAACAATCAAAGGAGATGGCAGCGAGGAGCGACACGTACGCGTGACTGACGCGTGCGCATGATTTGGAGCTTTCCATGGCGACGCGTGCGTGTGACTGACACGTACGCGTGATTTGAAGATTTGCTCAGTGACGCGTACGCGTGTGATGAGCGGATAATTTATATCCTTTTTGACATTGTTTTTAGTATGTTTTTAGTAGGATCTAGTTACTTTTAGGGATGTTTTCATTAGTTTTTATGTTAAATTCACATTTCTGGACTTTACTATGAGTTTGTGTGTTTTTCTGTGATTTCAGGTATTTTCTGGCTGAAATTGAGGGACTTGAGCAGAATTCAGATTCAGAGGTTGAAGAAGGACTGCTGATGCTGTTGGATTCTGACCTCCCTGCACTCAAAGTGGATTTTCTGGAGCTACAGAACTCGAAATGGCGCGCTTCCAATTGCGTTGGAAAGTAGACATCCAAGGCTTTTAAGAAATATATAATAGTCCATACTTTGGCCAAGAATAAACGACGTAAACTGGCGTTCAACGCCAGATCTCTG
>NC_029789.2:108003605-108006376 GCF_000816755.2 Arachis ipaensis
AGCATGATCGAGAACCGACAGATGAATAGCCGTGCCGTGACAGGGTGCGTTGATCATTTTCACTGAGAGGATAAGATGAAGCCATTGACAAGGGTGATGCTTCCAGATGATTAGCCGTGCCGTGACAGGGCATTGGATCATTTTCCCGAGAGATGACCGAAAGTAGCCGTTGACAATGGTGATGTATCACATAAAGCCAGCCATGGAAAGGAGCAAGACTGACTGGATGAAGATAGCAGGAAAGTAGAGGTTCAGAGGAACGAAAGCATCTCCATTCGCTTATCTGAAATTCTCACCGATGAATTACATAAGTATTTCTATCCCTATTTTATTATATTATTTTCGAAAACTCCATAACCATTTGATATCCGCCTGACTGAGATTTACAAGATGACCATAGCTTGCTTCATACTGACAATCTCCGTGGGATTCGACCCTTACTCACGTAAGGTATTACTTGGACGACCCAGTGCACTTGCTGGTTAGTTATGCGAAGTTGTGAAGATAAGTTTAGACCATGGTTCTGTGCATCCGTTTTTAGTGCCATTGCCAGGGAATCAATTTCGAACAACAATTCACAACCTGAGTAGCAATTTCGCATACCAAGTTTTTGGCGCCGTTGCCGAGGATTGTTCGAGTTTGGACAACTGACGGTTCATCTTGTTGCTCAGATTAGGTAATTTTCTTTTTGTTTTGTTTTCAAAAATTTTTCAAAAATCTTTCAAAAATTTTCTCATCTGTTTTCGAAAAAAAATGTTTTCAAAAATATATTTTTCTTCAGAATTTTTAAGAATGAATTCTAGTGTTTCATGAAGCATGTGAAGCATGGCTGACTGTAAAGCCATGTCTAATTCTTTTGGATAGAGCATGTTAGGCTTGTCATGTCTGAATTACACTCATGTTTTTATTAAAGCTTGGCTGGCTATTAAGCCATGCCTGACCCTTTGATTGGAGCTTTAAGACTAACATGACAAGATTCCTGGAATTCATATTAAAAATTTTGGAATCCTTATTTTTATTTTTCACAATAATTTTCGAAAAAAATTAAAAAAAAATACAAAAAATTCATAAAATCATAAAAATCAAAAATATTTTTGTATTTCTTGTTTGAGTCATGTGTCATGTTATAAGTTTGGTGTCAATTGCATATTCATCTTGCATTTTTCGAAAATTCATGCATTCATAGTGTTCTTCATGATCTTCAAGTTGTTCTTGGTAAGTCTTCTTGTTTGATCTTGATGATTTTTTGTTTTGTGTTGTATGGTGTTTTTCATATGCATTCTTGAATTCTTAGTGTCTAAGCATTAAAGAATTCTAAGTTTGGTGTCATGCATGTTTTCCTTGCATTAAAGATTTTTCAAAATTGTGTCTTTGAGGTTCATCTTGACATTCAAAGTGTTCTTGGTGTTCATCTTGACATTCATAGCATTCTTGCATGCATTCATTGTTTTGATCTAAAAATTTCATGCATTGCATCATTTTTCTTGTTTGTCTCTCTCATTATAAAAATTCAAAAATCAAAAAAATATCTTTCCCTTTTTTCTCTCTCATAAATTCGAAAATTAGATTTGACTTTTTCAAAAATTTTTAAAATCAAGTTGTTTTCATGAGTCAAATCAAATTTTCAATTTGAAAATCTTATCTTTTTCAAAATCTTTTTCAAAAATCAATTCTTTTTCAAATTTTTTTTTAGTTATTTTCGAAAATTTCAAAAATATTTTTCAAAAATATTTTTCTTAATTTTACATCAAATTTTCGAAAATAACATTATCAATTAATGTTTTGATTCAAAAATTTCAAGTTTGTTACTTGCTTGTTAAGAAAGATTCAAACTTTGAGTTCTAGAATCATATCCTGTGATTTCTTGTGAATCAAGTCATTAATTGTGATTTTAAAAATCAAATCTTTTTCAAAAATAATTTCAATCACATCTTTTCAAAAATATCTTCTTATCTTATCTTTTTCAAAATTTGATTTCAAAATATCTTTTCTAACTTCTTATCTCCTTCTCTTTTCAAAATTGATTTTCAAATTTGTTTCAACTAACTAACTAACTTTTTGTTTGTTTCTTATCTTTTTCAAAACCACCTAACTAACTCTCTCTCTCTAATTTTCGAAAATATCTCCCCTCTTTTTCAAAATTTCTTTTTAATTAACTAATTATTTTAAATTCTTATTCTAATTTTCGAAAATTACTAACATCTTTTTTCAAAAACTATTTTCGAAAATCACTAACTCTTTTTCAAAAATTATTTTCGAAAATTCTATCCCTCTCTCATCTCCTTCTATTTGTTTATTCATCTACTAACACTTCTCTTCATCTCACATCTCTGCTCTCCTCACAAATGTGTTTCTTTCCTTACATTACACCCCTATTCCTTTTCTTCTTCTACTAACAATAAGGAACCTCTTTACTGTGACATAGAGGATTCCTCTTCTTTTCTTGTTTTCTTCTCTTTCTTATGAGCAGGAACAAAGAAAAAGGCATTCTTGTTGAAGCTGATCCAGAACCTGAAAGGACTCTGAAGAGAAAACTAAGAGAAGCTAAATTACAACAATCCAGAGACAACTTGATTGAAAATTTCGAACAAGTAAGGGAGATGGCAGCCGAACCCAACAACAATGCAAGGAGAATGCTTGGTGACTTCACTGCACCAAATTCCAATTTACATGGAAGAAGCATATCAATTCCTGCCATTGGAGCAAACAATTTTGAGCTAAAGCCTCAATTAGTTTCTCTGATGCAACAGAATTGTAAGTTTCATGGACTT
>NC_029789.2:108007651-108024680 GCF_000816755.2 Arachis ipaensis
ATGCTTGGTGACTTTACTGCACCAAATTCCAAGTTACATGGAAGAAGCATCTCCATTCCTGCCATTGGAGCAAACAACTTTGAGCTGAAACCTCAATTAGTTTCTCTGATGTAGCAGAACTGCAAGTTTCATGAACTTCCATCTGAATATCCTTTTCAGTTCTTAACTGAATTTTTGCAGATATGTGATACTGTAAAGACTAATGGAGTAGATCCTTAAGTCTACAGGCTCATGCTTTTCCCTTTTGCTGTAAGAGACAGAGCTAGACTCTGGTTGGATTCTCAACCTAAGGATAGCCTGAACTCATGGGATAAGCTGGTCAAGACTTTCTTAGCCAATTTCTTTCCTCCTCAAAAGCTTAGTAAGATTAGAGTGGACGTTCAGACCTTCAGACAGAAAGAAGGTGAATCCCTCTATGAAGCTTGGGAGAGATACAAAGGACTGACCAAAAAGTGTCCTACTGACATGCTTTCAGAATGGACCATCCTGGATATCTTCTATGATGGTCTCCAGTGATCAATAAGGAGCTTCCCTCTGAGGAACCAAAGGAATCTGAGGCACATCTAGAGACCATAGAGATTCCATTGAACCTCCTTATGCCCTTCATGAGCTCTGATGATTATCCCTTTTCTAAAGAGAATGAGGATGTTACTGAAGAGCAAACTGCCAAGTTTCTTGGTGCAATCATGAAGCTGAATGCCAAATTATTTGGCATTGATACTTGGGAAGTTGAACCTCCCTTGTTCATCAATGAACTAAGTGATCTGGATCAACTGACATTGCCTCAGAAGAGACAGGATCTTGGAAAGTTCATAATACCTTGTACCATAAGCACCATGATCTTTAAGGCTCTGTGTGACCTTGGTTCAGGGATAAACCTCATGCCCCTCTCTGTAATTGAGAAACTGGGAATCTATGGGGTGCAAGCTGCTAGAATCTCATTAGAGATGGCAGATAATTCAAGAAAACAGGCTTATGGACAAGTAGAGGACGTGTTAGTAAAGGTTGAAGGCCTTTACATCCCTGCTGATTTCATAGTCCTGGATACTGGAAAGGAAGAGGATGAATCCATCATCCTAGGAAGACCTTTCCTGGCCACAGCAAGAGTTGTGATTGATGTTGACAGAGGTGAACTAGTCCTTCAATGGAATGAGGACTCCCTTGTATTTAAAACTCAAGGATCTCCCTCTGCAACCATGGAGAGGAAGCATGAAAAGCTTCTTTCAAAGCAGAGTCAACCCAAGCCCCCACAGTCAAACTCTAAGTTTGGTGTTGGGAGGCCACAACCAAACTCTAGGTTTGGTGTTGAACTCCCATATCCAAACTCTAAGTTTGGTGTTGGAGAGTTTCAACAATGCTCTGAACATCTGTGAGGCTCCATGAGAGCCCACTGTCAAGCTATTGACATTAAAGAAGCGCTTGTTGGGAGGCAACCCAATTTTTATTTATCTAACTATATTTTTCTTAGTTATAGGTCTTTATAGGTTCATGATCATGAGGAGTCACAAAATAAATAAAAAAATTGAAAACGAAATCAAAAACAGTAGAAGAAAAATCACACCCTGGAGGAGTATCTGCCTGGCGTTCAACGCCAGAACATAGCATAGTTCTGGCGCTGAACACCCAAAATGGGCAGCATCCTGGCGCTGAACGCCCAGAACAAGCATGGTTCTGGCGTTCAACGCTAGAAATGGCAACAAATGGGCGTTGAACGCCCAAAATGGGCACCAACCTGGCGCTGAACGCCCAGAGTTGTGTGCAAGGGCATTTTACATGCTTAAATTGGTGCAGGGATGTAAATGCCTTGACACCTCAGGATCTGTGGACCTCACAGGATCATCTCAGGATCCGTGGACCCCACAGGATCCCCACTTACCTCATCATCTCTCTTTCCATTCATAATCATCCCTTCTGTTTTCCATTTACCACTCACATCCATACACCCACTACCTTCAAAATTCAACATCTCTCTCCCACCCAATCCCACCCATATGGCCGAATACACACATCCATCCATCTCCTCCATATCTTCTTCTTCTTCTATTCTTTCTTCTTTTGCTCGAGGATGAGCAACATTCTAAGTTTGGTGTGGTAAAAGCATAGCTTTTTTGTTTTTTCCATGACCATTGATGGCACCTAAGGCCAGAGAAACCTCTAGAAAGAGGAAAGGGAAGACAAAAGCTTCCATCAAGGGTCTATAGCTCAGTGGTAGAACATTTGACTGCAAATCAAGAGATCCCTGAGATACCTCAGGGGATACATTTTCTTCCACACAATTATTGGAAGCAACTAAGGGTGGAACATCAAGAGCACTCCATCATCCTTCATGAAATCAGAGAAGATCTAAAAGCAATGAAGGAGGAGCAACAAAGGCAAGGAAGAGACATAGAAGAGCTCAAGGACATCATTTGTTCCTCAAGAAGGAAACGCCATCATCACTAAGGTGGACTCATTCCTTGTTCTTACTTTCTCTATTTTTCATTTTCTATGTTAAATGCTTACCCATGTTTGTGTCTTCATTACATGATCATTAGTAGTTAGTAACCATGTCTTAAAAGTATGAATGTCCTATGAATCCATCACCTCTCTTAAATGAAAAATGTTTTAATTCAAAAGAACAAGAAGTACATGAGTTTCGAATTTATCCTTGAACTTAGTTTAATTATATTGATGTGGTGACAATGCTTTTTGTTTTCTGAATGAATGCTTGAACAGTGCATATGTCTTTTGAAGTTGTTGTTTAAGAATGTTAAATATGTTGGCTCTTGAAAGAATGATGACTAGGAGACATGTTATTTGATAATCTGAAAAATCATAAAAATGATTCTTGAAGCAAGAAAAAGCAGCAAATAACAAAGCTTGCAGGAAAAAAAAGGCGAAAAAAAAATAGAAAAAATCGCGATTGCCGGGTGTAGTGACAGACGCAAAAGGATAGTAAATCCTATTCCAGCATGATCGAGAACCGACAGATGAATAGTCGTGCCGTGATAGGGTGCGTTGATCATTTTCACTGAGAGGATAAGATGAAGCCATTGACAAGGGTGATGCCTCCAGACGATTAGCCGTGCTGTGACAGGGTATTGGATCATTTTCCCAAGAGATGACCGAAAGTAGCCGTTGACAATGGTGATGTATCACATAAAGCCAGCCATGGAAAGGAGCAAGACTGACTGGATGAAGATAGCAGGAAAGCAGAGGTTCAGAGGAACGAAAGCATCTCCATTCGCTTATCTGAAATTCTCACCGATGAATTACATAAGTATTTCTATCCCTATTTTATTATATTATTTTCGAAAACTCCATAACCATTTGATATCTGCCTGACTGAGATTTACAAGATGACCATAGCTTGCTTCATACCGACAATCTCCGTGGGATTCGACCATTACTCACGTAAGGTATTACTTGGACGACCCAGTGCACTTGCTGGTTAGTTATGCGAAGTTGTGAAGATAAGTTTAGACCATGGTTCTGTGCATCCGTTTTTGGTGCCATTGCCAGGGAATCAATTTCGAACAACAATTCACAACCTGAGTAGCAATTTCGCATACCAGCGTGACTGACGCGTGACACGCGAAGAAGACCATCGACGCGTACGCGTGACTGACGCATACGCGTGACTTGCGCCACGTGCAAAAAAACGCACAAAAACACTGGGGGCGATTTCTGGGCTGTTTTGACCCAGTTTTCAGCCCAGAAAACACAGATTAGAAGCTGCAGAATGGACGAAATAAGTGGTCCCCGCCCATCAATTGAAGACTTGTTGATTATCTAATTAATTCTGATCTAAATTCAAATATTATTTTTAGGAAAAGATATTATTTTAATTTTAGAAATTAGATTTTAAATTTATTAGGATTAGATATAAAAAGAAGAAACTTTTCTTCCCTGAGGGGGATTGCCAATTAGTTAACTTTTCATTCCACCTCAGCCCAATTTACAATCCTAGTTTTCTACTCTGAACCATGAGCAACTAATCCTCCATTGTTAAGGTTAGGAGCTCTGTCTATTTGTATGGATTGATTTTATTATTTTTTCTATTTTAATTCATGTATGGATTTACAATTTAAGAATTGTTTTCGCTCTTTATTTTATGAATTTGGGTGGAACGGAAGTATGACCATCTTTCTACTTGAGTTCTTGTATAACTTGGAAAAGCTCTTTACTTGAACAATAGATTGAAAACATATTCTCCTAAATTTTAATTATCTGGATTTAACGGGATACGTGACATATAATCCTTTTATTTTTGGGTAATTAGAGTTTTTGTGGCATATAACTAGAATTGAACTTCACCCCCTAATTGGAATTAATTGACCAAGAAATTGGTTGTTGATGAATTTTAGGAGAGACTAGAAAGGTCTAAGGAATTAGGGTCTAGTCACATATACTTGCCATAAATTGAATCCTGCATGATTAAAATAGTTAATAAGAAAAGTTAATCCGGAAAAATAGATAACTCTGAAACCTTAACTGCTTTCTTTATACTTTATTCCCAACTTATTTACTTGCGTTTCTTTAATATTTTTGCTATTGTTTAATGTCTTTGAACTCTCAACACTATTTTCTATTTTCCTGACTAAGCTTATCACTCAATTATTATTGCTTGATCCATCAATCCTCGTGGGATCGACCCTCACTCACCTGAGGTATTACTTGGTACGACCCGGTGCACTTGCCGGTTAGTTTGTGGTTAGAATTTCCGCACCACTAGTCCTTCCCAAGGGAGAAGATTAGGATTTGCGAATAAGAGTTAGCTCAATCACTTGCCTTTCTTTTATTTAGTAAGGGTTAACTAAGTGAAAATAACAACCTTTTGATACTACATTTGAGAAAATCCAACAAGGATAGAACTTCCAATTAATCATTCTCCCAGTCAAGGCTTTTTATTTTAATTACATAAATCTCTTGTTAATTTTCATTGCTTTAATTTATAATTATTTATTTTCCCATTCCTCATTCCAAAATTTCTCAGAAAATTCGTAACCAATAATAACTACACCTCTCTGCAATTCCTTGAGAGACGACCCGATGTTTAAATACTTCGGTTATTAATTTTATTGGGTTTGCTTTAATGACAAACAAGTTTTTGTACGAAAGAATTCTTTGTTGGTTTAGAAACTATACTTACAACGGGAATTTATTTGTGAATTTCTTTACTAGCAGAAATCCGATCGTCAAAATGGCGCCGTTGCCGGGAAATTGCAAACGTGTGCCTTATTATTGGTTATTGTAGATATTTGCTTTTTCATTTCTTTGTTAGTGTTTCTAGTTTTAGAAGTTTATTTTCATTAATTTTTATTAGTTTTTATTTTCTTTAGCTACTATGAATTTTCATCCCTCTGGTTTTAAGTTTGGTTCAATTGTTGTAAGGAATGGAAGCTATAATTAGAATAGACATCAAGGTTGAAAGAATCAAAGATGGGAGGAGCCACAAGGATTTGATCAACCCTCTTGGAAACAACCCCCTCTAATGCGCTATAACCAACAACCATTCTATGATGCATACCAAGACAATAGTTATGGTGGACCCCTTCGTGACAACCAACCTCCACCAAATTACTATAGTCAGGAGCCATTCCAGGATGTGTACCAAGATGATAGATATGGTGGACCCCCTTGTAGTTACCAACAAGCCCCACCATATGCCTATGACCCCCTCCTTAATATAGGTTTGAACCACCAAACTCATAAGCCCCCTTCCACCATTCACCTCCATATGACCCTAACCCTTATCCACCATACTAACCACCTTATGAGCCATATGAACCATATATAGAACCACCCCAATTCCAACCCAATTACTCCCAAGAACCACCACCTCCATACGTACCATATCCATATCCATCAATCCAAGAGCCTTATGGTCCTACTTATGATACCCAAGCGGAACAAGAATCAAAGGATCGTCTCAAGGAAACAACGGATCGACTTCATGCAACTCTTCATCAACTGGAGCGAGCGATAAACCAATTTGCTTCCCAACGTTTGAACACTTAAGGAACCCCATGGCTTCATGTGGAGAATCTACTGAAGAACGCAGCATGAAGGAGAAGCTAGAAACTCCGGTGGACAGTGAGTAGCATGACTTTGTATTGGAACAATTGGAGGAAGCCGTAATCGTTGAAGAGGAAGAAGTGGTCGAAGACTTAGGAGATGCGGAACGTCCATAGGAGAGCCCAGTCATAGAGCCACCTTCTAAGGAGTTTGAATTTGATGCTGAGGAGGGTGTACAACCTCCAAGACATATCATGGTTGAAGACTTTGAAGGGGATGATCAAGAGATGGATTCAATCAATGATGAATTCTTATCAACATTTGAATCCTCTCCCATTGGACTTGACATGGAGCTTAAAGAAGAGGAAGCACAACCTCCCATGCCCTTGGTGAATAATGAAGAAGAGATCGAATTGGAAGAAAGCTACCAAGAGGAAGAGGTTGATATTGAAGAAGCTTGCAAAGAGGTGGAAGTTGTCAAAGAAAAGCCTAAGGAAATGGAGCTGGAGATCACCTTGCCAAGGTTGTTGGAGACCTCTCCCCCAAAGTCATTACCATCCATCCCTTCATTCAAGTGGGTAAATCTCTCATCTCTAAGCTTAATTATCCCACTTGAATATGCTTTGCTTGAGACGGATGGGCAACTTAGAGCTCTTTGTGGCTATAAGAGTAAGAAGGAGATGGTTAGTGGTTGGCAACACAATCCTAGGTTCATTGTGGTAGGAAGCTCAAGGCTGAATTATCATGGTTGGAAGAATACTAAATTGTGTGGGTCTAGGAAGCTGTTTGGATGTCTTAGTGAGAACTCAGATTGCTTGCCACCCGGTTGGAACAATGATGATCACCATGAAGACGGGTGCAAAAGCAAGGTTTGGGACCCCGGAATTCATTCCAACAATCAACACTTTTGGGGCCTTGTCACTTACTTTAGATTGCTTGATGGTATGCACCTAGTTTGGGATCCCGGAGGCCATTGGAATTACAAACATTGGTGGGGATTCAAGGATCAGTACAAGCACAAGCCACCATGACAAGGAGCTCACTAAATGTCTAACTTAAGGACTTTAACTAAAAGTGTTAGGTGGGAGATAACCCACCATGGTATGATCGTCTCTTTTTATTCTTAGTTTTATTTTATTTTAATTTTATCAGTGTTAATTCGTAAATTCTGCATCATCATCTATATTCTGCATTCTGCATTCTGCATATAAAAAAAGAAGAAGAAAGAAAAGCGCATACCACGCGTGCGCGTGAACCACGTGCACGCGTCACATACGACGCTAAACCTTACAGAAAGTTATGCGGGAGCTGTGCAGGAAGGGTGCCTTGCGCACGAGCCAACCCACGCATACGCGTGGGCGACGCGTGCGCGTCACTCGTATTTTAGTCACCCCACGCGTAAGCGTCAGCGACGCATACGCGTGGATTGCCAGATCGGCGTCAATGGGTGATTTGGCCGAGAGTTGTGCTACATTAGTGCTGGTATTGTGTGTTTAGCACAACCAGTGGTCACGCGTTCGCGTGACCGACGCTTATGCGTCACTAGGATTCTTACTCACCCACGCGTAAGCGTGAACGACACTTACGCGTCGCTTCGCAGATTCCATTCTTCTCATTTTCTCTCTCCTTTCTCATTCTTTCCTCCTCCTTTCCTACTTTCATCTCCTCCCTCTTCCTTCTCATTTTTTCTCATTACATTTACATTCTTTCATTCATTGCATTTTAACTGTATGCATGTTTTTATTTTCTTTTCTATGTTTGTTATTTTTCTATTGGTGTTAAATGTCTTTATTCCACTGTTGCATTTCTCTTGCTTTCTTTTGGTGCTTAGTGACTTGTTTTACACTGTTAGATGATATTATTTATCTGTCAATGCCAATCTTTTATGATACCTGTATCCCTTTTGCATTGACATGAATTTATATTATCTTGCATTACCCACACTCTCTCCTCCATTGTTGTAACTTTTGCACTATTGATATGCCATTTGCTTCTACTATTTTCTCACTTGCATGTTGTAGCTACCATGTAATTGAGACCCTTATTATTTGGCATTAACCCACCCATACTTTATTTATTTTCTTATCTTTATTTCTGGGTTACTTTTCTTCTTTTTCTCTTCTTTCAGGATGGCCACCAAAGAAGGGAAAGGAAAAGCTTCTAAATGGGGAGACAAACAAGACCATCTGCACAATTCTTGGAGAAAAGCGTCAGTTAGAGCCACCCATCCACTTGTACATCTTAGCATGACCGAGGACGGTGCAATCTTTAAGTGTGGGGAGGTCGATACCGATCTCCATAGGTTAGTTATTTTCTTCTCAACACCAATGTCTTATTTTCTTTATTAGTTCATTGTTGCATTTACATGTTTGATTGCATGTTTTCTTGATTTTGTGCATATATTTGCCCCTGCTTGGTTAAAGTAATGAGTTTCTTTTCAAGACTCTATTTTATAATATTTCACTAATTTAAATTAAAAATTTGTGTTAAACTTGTTTAAAGACTGTAAATTGGAACATGAATTATAGTTAAGAACACACAACCTGTGAGATTTGAGCTTAATTACATGGTTATATTATTTAACCATAATATTTTATTCTTGTGTGTTTTCTTCTCTATAATTGCAATCGTTACTTTGTTCCATTCTATATGTCCACTATTTAGTGTATTTACATGCTTGCATATGATTGAGGCCATTATTTGATTTTCGCTCACTTATCCCAAATAGTCTACTCTTTCAATCACCTTTGTTAGCCACCTTGAGCCTTTTAATCCCCATTTATTCTGTATTTTACCACATCACTAGCCTTAAGCAGAAAAATAAATTAATTACACCCAAATTGAATCTTTAGTTAGCTTAAGATAGAGATTGTGTATCAATTAAGTGTGGAGAATCGTGGGAACTTGGGTTGATAGGAAAGTGTTGAATTGACAAAATACTTGGAATTTGGGTGCATGCTCATGTGAGACCAAAATAATTAAAATATCATGTGCATTGATATGTTATGTTTATTTTCAAAAAATAAAAATAAAAAAATAAAAATAAAAAGAAAAAAGAAAAAAAAGAAAAGAAAAAAAAATATATTATTACAATATAAAATAAATAAATAAATAAGGGGACAAAATTACTCTAATGTCAAGTTTAATAAAAGATCAATGCATATGGGGTGGAATTAAGGAAAATTCGGTACATGAGTATGTGATACAAAAGTGGAAATTATGGGTAGTTGGGCATGAATTTAGAGTTACATAGAGTGTGTATGTATGTTAGGTGAAAGTTTAGGTTAATTAAAGATTCATATTATAGCTCACTTGGCCATACATATATCCTCACCCTCACCTTAGCCCCATTACAACCCTGAAAAGACCTCATGATGTTTGCATTGGTATACTAAATATTTGTTGATTGGTTAGATGAAGAACAAAGTTTTAGAAAGCATGACTAGGGAAGAGTAAAGTGATTAACCCTAGACACTTGAGAGATTGGAGTGCATACACACTACCAGTGAGGGTTTAATGCTTGATTCTATGTTTCCTGCTTTTATGAGCTGTCTTCTCGCAAGTTTACTTGTCTTTACTGTATGATTTGAATTAGTGAAATTTGATTTATGTTTATTTTGAAGAACTTGTTTACTTTTAACCAAGTGGACAGAAGCATCTTAGCATATAGTTGCATTCATATGTAGGTTGCATCTCATGAGTCTTACTTTCCCCTATTCATTCTTTTTGTCTCCTTGAGCTTAGCATGAGGACATGCTAATGTTTAACTATGCCAAGACCAATCCAAGCCCAAGTTCAATACCAATTGCAAGGCCCATGATATCAATGAATACTAGACACTCTAAGTAGCGACCAAATTTTGATTTTCAATTACAAGGAGAAGATCACTTTCAGTTTAGATTGATTAGGAAAGATTTGATTTGATTTTTATTTTGAATTTGAAAACTAGGTTTAAGTTAGAACATAAATAAGTGCTAGAATTCCTCCGAGGGATTTGCAGGGGATTTCATCGGTAGCACTTTACAATTCATCTTTGTTTTTGTTTCCACATCATGAGCAACTAATTCTTCTTTGTTAAGGTTAGGAGCTCTGTCTATTTGGATGGATTAATATTATTGTTTTTTTACTTTTAATTAATGCATTGATGTTTTATTTAAAAAGCAAATTTTCGTTCTTTATCTTAAGGATTATAATGTGTTAGAAAATAATTTTCATCTGACTTGAACTTCTCTATTACCTTGGAAAAGGTAATCATTGGAGTTAGCTTGAAACTTCTTTTCATAGTTCTTCAATTGTCTAAAACTAGTCTCAATAAGTGACATAAAATCAATTAGGGTTGGCCTTTAAGAATTGTGTGGCTTTAAACTAGAAGTATGCTTAACCTCTTATCATAATCAATTGATCAACAAATTGATGCTTGATTAGGTTAAAAGAAATTGAATCACCAAGGGATTGAGATTTGATTATTTACAGTTTGCCATGAATACATCTCTGCATGATCAAAGTAGATAGGAAGAAGTGTTTATATTGAAACTTAAACATCTCCAAGGCTTTAACATATTCACTCATATTATTTTCTTCTAATCATTCATAACTTGCGATCTTTTAGTTTTTTGTTTCAACGTTTAATTCCTCTCATACAAGTTTTCAAATTGTCTAATTAGAATATCTATTAATCATTATTGTTCAGTCCATTAATTTTCGTGGGAACGATATCCACTCACTGTGGTATTATTGATACGATTCGGTATATTTGCCGAGTTGGGTTTCACACCATCACTTGGCTCATCAATTTATCTTTAATTAATCAATCGTCAATTTCTTGGTCAACCGATTAACAAAAGAGGTTTAGCACAAAACTGATTTAGTTTCAATTAAAATTCAAAAGTAGTTCTAGGACGAATTATATGTTGCGTATTTAAACTAGTCCTAAAAAATTGAGAATTAAAAGAAAGACAACGTCGCACACTTTTTAAAATACTATTCCTAGTCAAATTAAAAAATCATGAGAAAGAGTTTTCAAGCAGTAATGTTGATATTAAATTTCCCAAAGTAATAAACAGAATTCAAAATAGAGTTAGCATATTTTCCAATACTACTAATTCTTTAAAGAATGAAGAACGAAAACTCAATCTTGAAAATAGATCAATGCATAACCTTAAAATAAAGTAATGCTTATTAATAATCCATGAAAACATAAACAGAATTCCTAACCCCTTAACAAAGGAATTAGTGACTCATGGTGGATTGAAACAAAGCAAAAGAAAAGAAGAAGAAGAAGGTGTGGTATTGGATCCGAAGATCCTCCCCCTTTTCCTGTGAGCTACATTCACTTATTTATATCCTAGGTTTACCTAAAATTTGAATTCAAAAGCTAAATCTTATCTTATCTTTTAAAAAGAATAAGATAACTAATAATAATAATTCAAATACTAATTAAAACCAAATGAAATCAAATCTTAACTTAACATAATCTTTTCAATCTTAACCGAATATACACCTCTAAGAGAGTGGACTTCAATTGGCATTGGGCTTGTGGCGTGGCATGCCTGGGTTTGGTGTGGCACGCCACTTCTTCCAAAGCTCCAGGACTTCAAGGCGTTACACGCCAGCTTGGAGAGCCTCGAAAGCGTTGCACACCACTCTTCTTTTGCTTGGAGGGTGTTGCACACCAGTTTTAGGCGTTGCACGCCAGTTTTTGGCGTGTAAGGGCATGTAACTTAAAGTCTTGGGCTCTGTTTTTGTGACTTGAAAGTTGATAGTCATGCGTGGCTCAAACTAAATGTCCACTATAGACATATGCATATCGTTTTAAAGCTCTGGATGTTAGCTTTTTAACGCCACTAGAACTCCCTCATTTGGACCTTTATAGCTCAAGTTATGATCACTTGAATACAAAAAGGTCAAGACTGACAACATTCACAAATTACCCTTTAGTTGTAAAATATAACTTGAATTCAAAATTTAAATAAAAATAAATCATACCTTAATGTATTTAAGTATGTATTTAAGTATGAGATGTAATAATTGGGTTAAAAATTTAGATCTATAAACTCTTTCACTTTTGTTGGCAAATTATGTGCTTTTATGCTTGCTTTTCATGATCTTGTATTTTTTTTCTTTATCCAAATTTTATTTTTGAAAAGAATTTCAGCATTGAAATGCTTTTTTTGAAACTCTCATCATTGCATTTATTTTACTAAAAACAATAGGTGTCCAAGTCTTTCCATAACTAAATTTAATCAAATTATTTAAAAATAAAAATTTGAGCTACTTTTTTCTATTAGGTGTCTAAATCTTTTCATAACCAAGTTTAACTAAATTGTTTAAAAATAAAAACCTGTGCTATTTTTTCTTTTCTTTAACGATTGTCACTGCTGCTTCTTCTTCTTATGTTCCTTCTTCCTTTTTTCTTCTTTAATGTTGTTATCGTCGTCACTGCCTCCTCCTCCTATTATTGTTGTTGTTGTTAATTTCTTCTTCTCTTTTTTTCTTTTTATTCTCTTTTATTATCATTATCATCGTCCCATCGTCTTCTTCTACTCTTATAAATGTTTAGAAAATTAGAGCGCAGAAATTTTGATGCACAAACATAAATTTTGGTGTATAACACACAAATTTTAGTATACAACACAAAAATTTTTAAGGACCACATGCCCAAAACATTGACACCCAACCAATAAAATACGCATAACACATAATTTGTGTGAATAGCAAAAAAAATCTTGTTGCATAGTATAAAAATTTTGATGTGCACGAGGACTACATACCTAGAATATTGACTCACCTAACTAATAAAATACATTCGCAACAAGAATTTGTACTTGTGAAAAGATTTGTGTGTTATGTGCAAAAATATGTGTGCAATGCGTAAAAATATTTGTGCTACATCAATAAATTTGTATTATGTACAAAATTTTATGTGTTAGGATTCGAAAATTTGTGTGCTATATCAATAAGTTTTTGTTCTCTCCAACAAAAACTTATGTGCTACAAAAATGCAGAAAAAATAGTAATGATGTATACACGCTTTTTTTTTCTGCAAAACTTTACACCAATTTAGTTGGACTTAGTTACAAAAAGATTTGTACATGTAGCATCAGTCAAAATTAAATGCAATGTAGATATAATAGTAATGTCAATGATTTAAATAGTTGATAAAAATAATCAAATGACATGATAATTACACTTCATCATCATGATTTGAAAATTATACATTTGAAACCTTTCACCTACATTTTTTTGGGGTAAAACTCAGAATGAAGAGAATGTGACAAATGAATTGTTCACATAGATAGTAATATTGTTCAAAAATGTTTTTGCTCTTTCAAATTTAGGAGTTATCTAAATAAAATTGTAGAGAATATGTTAGAGATATGATTCTGTCATTATCCTCTTATTCTAAATTTTTAGTGTCTCAAATTACTATTTTTATGAGTTGTTTGATGCTTTGTTGCGGCATCATATTAATATGATGCTCTTAACCTTATATATAGTTAATATTGTAATCTTTTCTTTAAAAAGAGAAAAATTGTTATCATATTCTCATTAAACTCATAAAATTGAGTGATGAGGAATTAAGTAGATTGATAAGGAATTATTGTTGTAGGTTATTCCTTTAAAGTGTAATGTCTTGAAATTTGAGATAATAAGTGATCATCAAATAGATTTTTTAGACTTGAGATACTCTTAAACTCAGTTTTTAAAAATAATGTTTTTAGAGAAATAGTCTAAAACAAATTGATATATAAATTTTAAAAATTTGTAAAAACTATTGTATTTTATTAATGATCAAATTTTATTGAAGATTAAAATATGCTATTAAGAGTTCCTTAAAACTGATTTATAGAAACCAAGACAGAATTTATCCTCCTCGTGCACAACAGCAGGAGTGGGCCATAGTACATGGATTGGTTTGGTAATGCTTAATAGTATTAGATTCGATTATCCCTCTGGCTCTACCACGCCACCCCCGCACCCCACCAGCTGAGCAGCTGACCTTCACCTTCCCCATCTCCATTCTTATTTTCGAAGCGAAAACCAAAAACTCTGATAACAACTTCCCCAAAATTCCGCAAACCCAAACCCCAGACCCTAGCTAGGCCGTGTCCAAAAAATAAAATGTATTCTGCAACTTTCTCCCGTCGCTTCCTCTTCCACCCCTCCAACACTAACACTAACACCTTCTCCCGTCGCCACATTCTCTTTTCTTCAAATTCCTTCCGAACCCCATTCCTCTGCTTCTTACGACCCTTGCTTCCACTGCGCACAACCACTCGCTACCACCACCATCGCCATCTCTCCGCTTCCCTCGCCCACCACACCAATCTCTCCCTCTCTTGGCTCTCTCCCCCTGACGACGACGAGTTCCGCGGTTGGGCCTTCCTCGAGTATCCGGCCCAGCCCAAGCCTACCAACAAAGGTATGTTTCCTCCACCTCATCGGTATACCCAATTCTTAATTATGATTATCAATAAATTGCGACACTGTTTAATTACGCTTGAATTTTTAGTCGCTGTTAGTAATTTTAATAGTTAGGGTTTGATGGGGAAGAAAGTTAAGGTGTGAAATTTGGCGTTGACTTGCCTGTAGGGTTTCCTTCCTATGTGGTAGTAGGCATTGGGACTACGCTTGCTGTGCTTGTTGCTCTGCTTGCTACGCTCTCTCTATCAAGGAAAGGTAAACTCTTGTTATCTGAGTTGTTTGTTATATTGATGAGTGATGATTTGGGCAGTGAATTTCAATTTTTGAAGTCTCTGGTTGCGTGTAATGTAGGATTCAAGATTCAATTCAGAGATCCGATGCATGTTTTGCAAGGGAAATGGAGTACTGTCAAGATTCAAGATGATCGAAACAAGACTGCAGAGTTTGAGTCGAATAGTGAGAGCAGTTTGACTACCGAGGCAGCGGAGGAGGCTGTCCCTGCCTCTGTTACTGCCCCTGAAACGGGTACTTCTTCTAAGTATAGTTTTCCTGTCAAAATTACTGCGATGATATTCCTCTTTAATGTGATCTAAGGGCTAAGGCTTTAAGTATATGTCTCGTGTATGGTGTTGTTGATTTCTGCTATAACTGGGAAGCTATTCTGATTGCTATACTAAGATTTTTTATATTGC
This sequence comes from Arachis ipaensis, assembly GCF_000816755.2. Lineage (NCBI taxonomy): Eukaryota > Viridiplantae > Streptophyta > Magnoliopsida > Fabales > Fabaceae > Arachis > Arachis ipaensis. The sequence goes on from NC_029789.2 coordinate 108,022,765, forward strand.
TTTCATTATTTAGAGTGTGTTTGTTTCAGCTTTTTTTTTCTGACAAAAGATTAGCTTTTTTATTAAAAAGATCACTTTTCACATATTTGTATAAATTTATAAAATAATCAACAGTTCCAATAAAATTCAGTTTTCAGTTTTTTTTTTCAATTATAAAAAGTTAAGAGATTTAAAATCACGTTGTGTATGGTGTTACCTATGGTGGTATCTTGAAATGTCCTAATGCCTTGACTCTTATCAGCAACACTGGAAAAGCTTGATCGTATTATAGTCCCAGTTTCTGTGGATGCTACACAAGAAGAAGCATTATTAGTCTTAAAGACTTTGAAGGTTGGTTACTAGAAGCATGATTTTTGTTATGAATCCAAGAGACCAGTGGTACTTACTGGAATGTGTTACTTGCCAATACAAGTGCAAAATTACTTCATTGTTCATGTAAAACCGTTATGGGAACTTGGAAGAACTTGAAGTACTTAATCATTTTAAATTAAACCATCATTAATGGGAACCTAGAGTCCTGGATGCATTTAAAAAATTGTTCAGTTATGCACCAAACCATGTCAGCTAAATATAAATTAAGATCCACAAATATTGTAAAGTTTTATTATTATTACCCTATGAAAATTGTGTTTTGAAAAGGTCAAATTCGACATGAAGTGTAATTAGTTACCTTTTTTAGTTATTAGTATTGAAATCTTGTAAACATTGCAATACTCATTTAAGTATGGTTATTGTTGTACTGATGTCTCTAGTGAATGTATGGTTATAAAGTGATAAAAATCAAGCAAGAATAGAGGCTAATATGCTTATAAAGTGATAAAAATCAAACAAGAATAGAGGCTAAGGTCCAGGGAAATGCTCATGTAGACAGTATGCGGGCAGGTGCTATAGTAATTTGTTATAAATTCATAAATGATAAGATTACACCCTGATTTAGAGTAAGATTTATCATGTGTGTCTATATTTAAACAGTATGAATATTGTGGACTTTGCCAATTTGTGTAGATAATTGATGATGATGTTGAAGCCTGTCAACTATGTACCAGAAGAGAGTTTGCCAGATGGCTAGTTAAATTGAATTCTTATCTTGAAAGGTTAGCTCCCGAGGCATGCACCGATTTTGAATTCTTCTTTCAAGAAAGATTTATTGCTTAAGCATGGCCTGACATCGATTGAAAGTTATTTCTGTGTCTTTCTAGGAACCCCAAACACAGGATTGCTCCAATTATATCACTTTCCGAGTCCGTAGTTACTGCATTTGATGATGTCGGTGTGGAAGACCCTGATTTTAGATCCATTCAAGGTAAAAACTGGCAGAACATTACTTCATATGAAAGTTATTTTTCTTACCTGCTGCAGAAGTTTGAATTTTTCCTTCTTAATTTGAGGTTAAAGCCTTAGCAGAAGCTGGTGTAGTCCCCAGCAAATTGTATTCAAACGATAATTCTGGTTCTGGTGGATCGAACAGCAAAGATAACATAAATTTTTGTCCTGATAGGTAAGTATCAATTTGTATGAAATCCATATTATACGTTTTATAATAGACATTCAATTTTCATTTTTACTGATTCAGATATATGTATGCTGCAGATTCATCTCAAGACAGGATCTAATAGACTGGAAAGCTCAGTTGGAGTATGAATTTTTTTCTGGAGTTACTGATCAGGTAGGCCGTTTTCAAAATAATAGTGTATGGAGTTTTGAATATATTCTGTTTGTCAGCTCTAAAAACCTGACTTGTTTACAGTCCAGATATCAATTAAAAAAGCAGGCTATATGGATGTGAAGGAGATCACTTCACCTGCAGTGTACATGGACATGTTGGCAGGAGATAGGAGTATACTCAGAAGAGTTTTTGGTATAATCCCTCAGGCGTTTTGTATAAGCACTGATGTTAATCTTCTTTTCTCACATTG
>NC_029789.2:108024834-108041611 GCF_000816755.2 Arachis ipaensis
ACAGTAAAATACGGTCATTTTATTTCTTTTGAGAATTTGAGCTTAGGAAATTGTGACATGACATAGATCACTAGAAAAGATTCATTATTTCATTTCATTGAAGATCATATTGCAATTTTTTTTGTTTACGTAGTTATACTCTTTTAAAAATGTAAATTCTTATGTGTTCTCGTGATGTCAACTGTAGAACAATGTAGAACTGTAGAAAACTAGAAATATAGTAAAAATGAGAGAAACAGCATTCAGCTCAGAATTTTCTATATCCAGCTAATGCTTACTCGCTGTCAATTATTATGGCTATGTAACTGAGTGCTAAAAATGTGTAATAATCATATGAGAGCTCTATTTTGAACATACTGTTACAGGACAGAGCAAGCGATTTCAGCCAAACAAACCATCATCAAACGCACAAGTAGCAGTGGCTCTGACAAGTGGCAGGATGAAGGAAGCAATTTCTGCTGAATTGTCAAGAATAGAAGCTGAGAATTCTGTCAGGCGAGCTGAAGCAGAAGAGATCAGGTTTGAGCTGCTTAGCCGAGGAGACATACAGAAGTTTTGGGATCAGAAATATAGTGAGGAGAAAAATCGAGGTGTTGATCTAGAAAGGATTTATCATGATGCAGTTAACACTTTGGAGGAAGAAAAGAGTAACCAAGATAAGATATATGCAGAATATTTGAAAGAAAAGGCGGCGATGGATTGTCAGAAGCAGCTGCTACTTAATTTAAAGAAAGAAGTTGATGAGATATCAGAAAGGCTTGCATCAGAGAGAGTCATATATCTCGATGAAAATCAAACTGTACAGAAGTTGCTCAGTGATTTAAAGTCCAAGCATGAAGAAATACTTGACACCAAGTCCACACTGGAAGCTGAGAAAGAAGCTCTTCAGATTCTTAGGTAATTTATGACTTCCGCCTTCCCCTCATACATATTACCCCACTATTGTCGTGTTTAAACTTGTTTATGTTCGAAACTCCTATTTCATTTATGGCTTTATAAATTACAATCTCAAAACTTGTAAGCTTTGCAAAGCCAGAGAAAGAGAGGTAGGATAGTTGGTAGTGTGCAATCACATTTCTAATTAGTTGTCATAATTTATTTATTTCTAGTGCTATTCAGTTGTTTGGTTTTGGGGCAACATTATTTGAGGTTAAAAAATTTTCGTTTACTTGGCTACATATATTTTGAGTTTAACTTTTTCTTGAACAAAGCATAAAATTTAGAGTAACGCTGGTGCAGAATTTGCAAAGGGCGATGGTTAGGTTTCTGGCATTAATGTTGCAGCTACCATCTCTTGATGAAACTAAGTTGTTTCTCTTATACATAAAATATAGAACAGAGCATTTTAGAACTTTGATTTGATGCACAAATTAGTTCTGAGTTCTGCTACAATATTCATGGTATAAATTGTGATTTCTATTTTGAGTTGTATGCGGTGACAGTCTGATGAAGAGAGCAAATGTTGCAGATCATGGGTGGAGGATGAGGCAAGAAGAAGCCAAGCTCGCGCAGCTGTTCTTGAAGAGGTGGGAAGAAGATGGAAATGGGATGACCAAGTTTGAATGGGTACATGTTCTGTGAGAGTGTAAATTACTATAATTCTTCTGTTTGCTGAAAGCAGAAATTCATTAGCTTATCAAATTCTAAAGAAAGAACTTTGCACTTTTTGCTGTGTTATCATGTCTGTATAAGTATATCAATATGCAAGTCATTTGCAGGGTTTTAATTGTGGGTCTTTTGTTTTAGGCACGGCCAGTCGCTACGGCTTTGTTTGGATATTGTTTGGATATTGGAAAGAAAATCAAAGCAAAGAAAATAAGAAGAAAGAAAATAAGAAGAGAGAAAATAGAAAGAAAAGTGAAATTATTTGTGTTGTTTGGATAAAGAGAAAATAGATGGAAATAAAATAGAGAAAAAAAATTTTTTTATTTGGATGGAAAGAAATGTGAAAAGAAAGAAAATTATAATAGTATAAAATTACATTAATACTTTTATCTATATTATATGTAAATTATAATTTATTAATAATAAAGATAAATGTGTAATTTTATTAATGTTTGTTACATTTTTCATTTTCATCTCATCTTTGGGTGAAAATATTTTAGTGGGTTTGACATTATTTTTTTTTTTCATTTTATTTTCTCTTCTCATTCCAAAAAAAAAATCACTTTTTTAACCATTTTCTCTTTTTTCATTTTCTTTCCCTTTAAATTCTTCCAATCCAACAATGTGCTTTCTCTTGGCTATTCAAAAAATAAATAAATAAAAATAAAAAGGTAAGAGACAAGAGGGGAGGGGGATTACAGTTGTATTCTGTTATAATATAGGCAAGTGGGTGATGTGATTGAGGAGAATTCTAGTTACCTCGTCTTTGAATATGTTCATTGTCTCCATACATTGCTTTGGAAGCAGCATGAGATTTCATTTCTACTGTAATTCATTTACCCTATATTTCTGCTATTTGATCATGCTAAGTGAAGATTCTCAATAGCCTAGAGAAGGGGAGTGAATTTATAGTCTTTTTTAAATGTGAATATTTTAATTTTAAATTGGATTTAAATTAGAATTTCTGTTGAGTTTGCAATATTGATTAAGCAGGATACAATTTTATTGTCTCGTATCGAGTGAAAACAGACATAAAGTAGGAAAAATAAATGACACAGTTATGTATTTTGGTTCAATTACTATGTGCAATGAGATTTACATTTAGTCTCCACCATAACTGTGGTAGAATTTTCACTATCTTTCTCAAAGTTAACAACCACCAATTTCAAGAATTCTACCAAATCCTATCAAGACAAACTCCTAGATTTTCAACCACTAAGTGCTCACCTAACTTAGCAAGGGAATCTCATCTAGATCATGAATATAAAATAAAAAACAAAAGAGATTGAAAATAATTTTCTGGCTTTTTTCCATGATTACTCTATTTGACTTTTTTCTCATTGACTTTTACTAATACTTCACATATTTGCCTTTTTTCCGTTGAATGAAAAACAAAGAATGATAAAACTAAAGAACAGAAAATTCAATGTAAAACCATGAAGAAGGTTTAGCTCAAAAGCTATGAAGACCCAAATATTGTACTTACTCTCCTTGCTTCAATATCTGGCCGTTTACCTTTTTAAATAAGAGTAAAGCTTCCAAAATTTGAGCTTGGTTGAACATCTTTGACTTTGTTCTTCTTCTCCAAAAATTAGAGCCGAGACGCAGATGAGAGATGTGACAACAACAGTGATTCATGGCTTGTAGAGTTTATCTCTTATCCGAAAATGTGCAGCAAAAAGAAGGGTAGCTTCAACAAGCTAGAGTTCTTGCACAAGAATGGGACTGTTATGCTGATATTTCTTCCGATTCAACCTTTGATTTGATTTTTGCTTTTAGTACCAACATCTGACTTTTTTTTTCCTTTTTTCTCTTTGATGCCTAGGCTTGGTGATTACCTTTTTCATTGTGATGGAACCCTAATCTGCACATACCTTTTTACTTGTGAAACTTTTCATCATTGATTTAAGGTTAGTCACGTGGGTTATAATCAGAAGAGAGAAGAGTGTTTGGATAGAGTGTTATCGATGTGAGAGTGTTATCCGTTACTCCTTTTCAGGCTTCTTGTATAATACTTCCTTCAATTATACATATATACATATTATAATTCCATCTTGAGAGTCGTACCACCTTATTATCATTGACTTATGACTCGAGCATAAGGATTTGAATATTAGGGTGTTACACTATAGTATCAGAGCAGTTTGTCCTCGTGAGCCTGAGGGATGGACTGCTGATGCTTCAATGCATACTCTAAATTGTGCCATTGCAATTTAGAATATCTAATTGATATGTTTAGCATGAAGTTCATGAGTATAATTTTAAGAATTTGAAACACTTTAACTTGAGATATTGAGACTGATCACTTTGCTATCGCTTGTTTGATGTGGATAGGACCTAAATGATGACTCGTGGGCGTGGTCGAACCCGTGTGTGAGGAGAAAATGCGGAAGGTACATCGGGGAATAACCAAGCCGCGCTCTTGGCTGCTATGACTACCCTTGTGAACGCGATGCACACAAACACTACAGCTACTAACCAGGCCATGGAAAGAATGAACAGGAATGGTAACGGACTTGAAAGAAACTCAGCTGATGAAGGTCTGATGACCTTGACAACCTTTCGAAGGTTAATCCTCCAATGTTCAAGGGTCGACTGATCCGACGGAAGCCGATAATTGGTTCTAGGTGATAAAAAGGGCAATGCATGCGCAACATGTACCTGAGAGTCAGTTGGTGGAATTCGCTGCATATCAGTTGAGAAAAAAAGCACAACACTAGTGGCAAGGAGCTCACCGTCTTCTGCAGTAAGGGAATGGAGATGAGGTGATTACCTGGGAGATGTTTAGAGGGGAGTTTTACAAGAAATATTTTCCAGGCTCTACAAGACAGGCTAAGGAATTAGAGCTTCTAAATTAAAGCAAGGATCAATATCGGTAGCTATTTATATGAACAAATTCTTAGTGTTGTGCCATTTCTCGAGGGTTTGTCAGGGTGCTCCTGAAGGGTGTGAGCGGTGGAAGTGTATGAAGTACCAAGACAATTTGAGGAATGATATCATGGAAGTTGTGGTGCCTCTTAAGGTTAAGAGTTTTACGGAGTTAGTTAACAAGAGCCGAGTGGTGGAAGAGTGCTCCAAAAAACTTGATATGGCGAGGAGTGACCGCCGAGAGTCCAATCAAAGGAGCAAGATAAGGGCTTCGCGGCGAGGGGCTTAGCTTTCAAGAGGAGTGGGTATCCACCTCAGCTTTTCCAAGGTCGGAACAATTACCGAAGAAATGACAATCACACAGAAAATGGTAAAGAAAAATAGGTGGAGGCTACTTCGGATGATTTGAGGTGCCAAATATGTGGGAGATACCATTCGGACCAGCCATACCGAACTGAGTTAGGACTGTGCTATCGTTGTTGGAGACTACGGCATATCTCCCGAGATTGTTCATACAGGAAAAATCAAAGAAAGGGCTGATCTCAACAAGGTTGAGGTAATTGTGAAATTGACAAGTATAATTAAAATTTAGCTGCTTGACATAATAATGGCGTGTTGTATTCGTTTGTAATGTAAAGCTAAATTGCAATAAACATAATTTTCAAATGAACTATCGATTGATGGCTTAGATTTATTGGGAATAGAGGAGGCTTGTAAATGGCATTGGTATAGTTGGAAATAGAATTAGAATGAAAGTTCGAGAAATTGAACAATTGTGTAGAAATTGGAGGATAACTAATTACTAGGAAATTGATGTTATAGGTTTTGGATAATTAGGATGTGATTTGGGAATAGACTGAGAAAGTTTAAAAGTGAGCCTAAGTTTTTGTGATCCGATAATAGAACATGACGTGGATGGATAATTGGATTCTTGGTGGCTGAAAATCAGAGTGACACAGCGGAAGCTTGCGGGAGCATTGACATAGTATGGTTGCAATAAGTAGTAAGAGATGGTTAGAAATACTTTAGGTTTGAATACCTGAAAGGTTCACTGGGTTAATGTAGATAGTGATTTCTAGGTAATTGATTTTGATGGTGGCTGTGAGATTATATTGAATCTGAAATGGTTACAAAAATGATTATAATTGTGTAATTGGTTCTGTGATAAGTGAATGCAAATTGTAGTGTTTGAAAGATAAGCATTACGATATTTGATCATGATGACTTTGGCTTTAGATTGAATGGATAATGACTGATTTTGAAAGACGAAATTAAAAAACGTTGAATGGAAAGTTCTAACATCTTCTTGAGGTTGAATAGAAGGAACCTGTGAAGGATGGTGAACTTCGGCTTAGTGGAGGTTCTTTTGACATTTGTTAGGGATTTGAAAAGTTTTGAAAATTCTAAGTTAAGATTTCAATTGGAAGTTATAGAAGGTTTAAAAGAGGTGAACTTGATATTAGAATCGCTATTGAGAAAGACCTAGAGAAAGCTAAGAGTGAACTGGAGTAGACTTAGTGCCAAAAATGGAGTTAATTCAATTGTAGAATTTAGGAGAGAGAATTATCGACTCAGTTGCGGATTCTCACTAATCCTAAGAACAACTAAGATGCATCGTGGCCTAAACACGGATTTAAGGCAACAAAAATTTTGAGGGCAAAATTTTAAATAAGGTGGGTAGGATGTAAAATTTGGTCAAACCATAATAATTAAGTAATAAATTAAATATAAGCGAAAATGATTTGAAAATATAGCAATAGTAATTTGACAATTTAAATATGATATTTAGACTTAGTGGATTTTTCTGAGTCAGAAAACATAATTTTCTGCGTAAAAATGCGCACTGAAAATTGGACCGGCAGTATTGGCTGAGATATGTCCGGTACTGCAGTTGAGAAAATTAATTATGAATGAGAAAAATTAAAAAGTTAAAATTTGTAATTGAGATGGTAAAAAATAATTTAAACGCACCTTAAAAGGATAATCTTAAAGGTTATGGCTCAAAGTCGGGACAAATGGGCCATATATGTGAATCGGGTGGGCCTAACCCAGCATATATAAGCCATCATTAAGGCAAATTCAGCTCATTACAACACATAGAGAGGGAGACTGCAGTTAGGAAGAGAGAATGAAGAACCAAACCCTGACCCTCATTCGATCTTTAAACCACCATAACTTCCTCTTCAGTGCTTCGATTGACGAGCTGTTTACGGCCACTCGTCACTCTCACCCTCTTTGATTCTATCTAGGTATTATTGCATCTCTAGTATGAGCTATTGATGAGTTTCATCAAATATTTCCACGGGTTAAGTATTTTTGGGTGAATTTGGCACACTTTGAGGACTTAAATTTACTTGTGGAACTTTTGGGGTGAGCCTTAGAGTGAAAAACTCAAGTGTTGGGCGTGAACTGCCGTCATCAAAGCATATTAGCTATTTTGATTTCTGATATGCACGCGTACACAGAGGTGTCACGCGACGTGAGCACTGGCCATTGCCAAGTACTCTTGTGTATGCGGACATGGCATGCATACACTTTGGCAAAAATTGCACTCATGCATACGCGAGCAGGTTCATGCACACATGACTTTGTCGAAATTTTGGATTCATGCGTATGTATGACCACCCAATTTTGAAAAAATTGAATTTTTGAGTTTTTAACCATTCTTTTAGCCTTTTAAACCTTTATAAATCCCAATAAAATTATTGAGCTGGTATAATTAAGGATGGATGAGTTAGGGACCAAATCTAAAGAGTTGAGTTAGTGAGATTGAGGAGAATGAATAAGATGTGAAGTGATGTGTGATGATGATGAATGTGATGATGAGTAATGATCGAGTATGATGAGAATGATGATGATAATGAGCGAAATGAGCGATTGGTGTAAGTTATTGATAATTGGTAAATGATGGCGGATTGGGGGAGGTTGAGGATTCCCTCCGAGTTATATGTTATATAAATGAGTAAGATTTTGGACAATATGATGATGGTGAAGTGTGACAGACACTATATCCCAGAATGACTAGACGAGTTGAGGTTGAGGATTTCCTTTTTCGTGCTAGGTTTTGAAATGAGGACAAATATGTGGGGAGAGTGATAGATATTGAAGGAGATTGAGGAGTGAGGAACTGAATTAAGGATCAGGGTTTATGAGCGGTAAACTAATTGAATATGAGATTGATTGAGGAAGGTAATGAATAGGCGAGTTGAGGTAGAGGATTCGCTCTCCCATGATATGATTGTGATTAAAGAGACAATAAGATTTGTGTTGTGAGGACGGTGGTATTATTCCGCTCAGGTAAGGCTGAGTTGAGATTGAGGATTCTCTCACTTGCTATGATAAACAAGTGGAGGTCGATGATTCCCTCTCTTGTTGCGGTGGACGAGTTTGAGGTTGAGGATTCCCTTACTTATCATACTAGAGAGTTGGATAGAAGGTCGAGGATTCCCTTCGGTTTAGTTCTGTAATTATTAATTTGGATGTCAGGTATGTTTATTTGTGTTGAATTGAAATGAGTTTCAAATTGAGATGGTGAGGACGGTGGTTGGAACCCACTCACGGATAGGCAAGTTGAGATATATGATTCTCTCTCTTGCTGTAATGAAAAAGAAGAGGTTGAGGATTACCTCTCTTGTTACGATGGGCAAGCGGGGTTGAGGATTCCTTCTCTTGCTACATCAGGGAATTGAATGGAGAAGGTTGAGGATTCCCTTCGATTCGATTCCTAGCTGTGGTGTGAATTAGTTAGGTTGAGGATTCCCTCTCGTTACATTGTAGTCTCTCTCTAAATGGGAGGTTGAGGATTCCCTCCTAGAAGGTTAAGAATTTCTTTCGTGTTGAGAGATGATATCCGGGTTAGCTACCAGACATGTCGGGCTTGGCTGTACAACTGACATATGAGCTCATTGGCCATAGGGCAGGCATACATTATTTGCATATATTTGAATTGTTTGAGTTTGCTTAATTGTACTTAGATTGCCTAATTATAATTGAATATGTTACATGATTATATGCTAACTGCTATATTTGAATTACTTGTTTGTATTGCTTGTGTTTGCACAACTGAGAGGTCCCTCATGCTGATGTTGGTTGACGTGAGGGCTAGTGCTGGTTCTGGTTATGATACTGTAATAAATTGAAAGTTGAAAAGTTTGGAAAGTTGAGAAAGATGAGAAATTGAATTAGACATAATATCCCATAAGACAGTTGCCTAATTCATGGATTAGTGAAAATCTAGGGTGAATAATTGATGAAAGAAAGTTTAAGATGCTTAGTGAGTTCTTATTATAGTGCATTGTATTTATTTGGCACTTTTACCGTACTGAAAACCCATGGGTCGGGAGTTCTCATTCTGTATATATCTCTTGTTTTTCAGATGCAAGTCCAGGTACTCAGCAATGAGCTGTAGTTCATCTGAGAGATGACGAAGAAATTCGCACTCTGTTTATATTTTGTTTAGACTCTCTCTATACTTGTTTTGAAAAACTTATATTATGTATTTATTCCTTTTGAAAACTTGCCTATAGAGGCCTTTATGTATATTTTGGGAGAGATAGGAGATACTGTTATCAAATTATTTTAAATTCTGTAACCCTAGCCGGCCTAAACTTCGTAGGTCGCGATTAGTGGCTATTTACTATGTTATATATTTATATCCTATCTTTATTCTGTTATTCTTTAATGTTTTACTTTATATCGCTTTTCGAATACGTCTTATCTTCAGTTTTATCGATGCGAGAGTGTTATTCATTTGCAATTTATTTTACTCCTTTTCAGACTTCTCGTATATACTTCCTGCAATTATACATATGTACATATCATAATTTTACCTTGAGAGTCGTACCACCTTATTATCATTGACTTATGACTCAAGTATAAGGATTTGAATATTAGCGTGTTACACAAAAGTTATTTGCGACTTATGAAAATATAATCCCTTTTTCTTATTTTAGTTACATTTTTTACTCTTTTTGAGTAGTTTGTTTGTGAGCAATGTTACATGATTAATAAAATTTATTATTTTTTTCAATACTTGACTAATACTAAATTTTAAAGACTAAATTCTAAACCAAAAATACTAAATCCTAAATCCTAAACTCCAATGGTATAAAAATAAGACGTTAACTCAAAATATTGACATTAATAAAAAATTATTAACTCCTAACATTTTTTTATTTATTATTCGTGTCTTTCAAAATTTTTTTGTTAACAAAATATATTTTTAAATACTACTTTATTAATTTATCCATATAAAAAATTATTTTTTAATTATTTTTATGACGATTATAATTTTTTTGAGAATTTTATCTTCCTTATTGTAATAAGTTTTACTTCATTAAAATTAATTTTTTGTTGTTTGTGCTCTGTAGGAAGGAAAAATGAAATTCTTTCGGGTTTTTTTCTTGTCTTCGTTTACAGCATACACACTAACACAGGTATACGTTTTATTGTCAGGCCCACACCAGCAAGGCAACAAATGGCTTCGTCTACCTGTCTTCTGGTATATGTTTCTACTTGTCAATGCTATAATACGATTTTCTATCTGTAATACCATCCACTTATGCTTTTGCATTGATTTGGAGGATTGTGGGTGTTTGGGGAAATTTTCTGTCGTTTTTGATGAACGGATGCGAAATGACAATTCTGGGTTTTCAGACAACATGGTTAAGTTGGTCAAGCTTAGTAGCAACTAGCAAGAAATACTACAGCAGAAAATTTCCTACACACACGAATCCTANNCCATTATATATTTGTGAATAAATATATGTATTATTTAACTTATTTTTAATTTATATGTGATATTATTATTATTATTATTATTATTATTATTATTATTTCAGTTTTAAATACATACTCCTTAAACAACTGAGCAACCACAACCAAGAAATGTTAGTTCAAGAGAAATGCCAAAAAGATTAACAATGTGATGTGGACTTGGGAAGAAACATAATAATGGAACGGGCACTTTTCCTTTTGCATTCTTTTTCTTTCTTGCCAATGTCCAATAGCTTCCATTTGCTTTAGTCCACCGAGTAAAACTTCACGCTTTACTTTACTTGATCATATCTTGGTTTCTGTATTTAGCTTTTCTATCCTCAATTCTTATTTCTTTTCAGTTAAAACCCAATTAGACCTTGCCGATAAGCTGCTGGACCCACCTGTTCCGAAAATAAATAAGAAAACTTCTATTCTATTCCCATTAATCAGACAAATAGAAGTCCCTTGATTATGAGATTTTATTTGTGGGTCCTCTGTCAAGTGTAAGAACACAAAAGCTTTCTATTAGATTTTATTTTGTCATAACGTCTTTTATATCTTTGTTTTTATGGAAACAAAGAAAATAATTATTGAGAGCCAAAGTTATTATTTATATTCAATGTTTTTACAAATAAATTATACACTTAAATTTATTCATTAATGAAAATGCATAATACATATATAGTTATTAGAGCCTGTTTCTGATTTTGTTTTCAGACACAGACTGATGACTACTTGATCAATTTGATAGATTGAATGGTTAAAATTCAGACACATCAAATTATTATCATTCTTATTATTCGGTATAAGACATCCCAATTAACTAATGAAATTTTAACAAAATAAAATACTAAATAACAAAAAATCCAATAAATAAAATTAATTATCAATAATATGTAAATGCATGGGAGGATATTGGTTTGAAAAATATACAATATCAATCATGTGTGAATGCTGCATTAAATGATGTACAGAAACAGAACAACACATTTCTCATTATAGTACTAATTCAGTAATATCTTAGAAAAAATAAAAAAAAAATACTAAAGTAGAATTAACCTTAAAATCAAGAATTATGGAATAAGCAAACCACCAAATAACAAAGCCACTGCGGAACATGTCTGTATTTCTAATTTTACTGTCACTAGTCGTTTTCAGTCTTGTTCTTCTGCCTGGCTTTAACTATGAATATTCCTTTTGAGAAAAAAATAAACATTAAAATATGTATATATATGTATATATTTGTCAATTTATTGGGACTAACATTGGCCTCTAGTTATTGGTGGTTGCTGTTTCTCTTAGGAAGTTTCATAAACCTGATAAGATGATAAACCCAATTGTGTGTATCTGCCATTGAAATATTATTCATATAAATGAATCTTCTAAACATGGGTTGGGCTTAACTTAATTCTCTATCATATAATGGTTTGAAAATTTCAGTTATGGAGGTTCTGGAAAATGGGTGGTGGAGGGTGGTTCTTGAAATGGGTTTCGTGTTTAAACTATCGATGCAAAATTAAGGTATTTCAAACAGCTAAAGATTCATGATAGTAAGGTTAGGACTTGTAGTTGCTGCTTCACTTGCAGCATATACAGTTAAGCAGCTGAATGTTAAAGGCTCAAAATCAGGTACTTGATTTTCTTATTCACTAATTTTTTTTTTTCACTTTTAAATAATAATATTTTGGGATTCATGATTCATATTTGTTGCCAGTCGAATTTAGGATTATAAGATTGACCCTATGAGTTAATATCTCAGAACATGGTGAAGCAAGAAGTAGAAAGCGTCCAGGTGAGGGCAAAGAAGCAGAGCTCGATAAGAAGGATGTAAGTTTGTAAAGAAGAACATCATCATGTTTTTAATTGAAAATAATCAATCTTATATTAATGAAATGATAATAACTTTTTAAAAAATTAGTGTAGTTTTCTTGGATTAGTTAAACAGAATAGACTAATTAAAAAACGGAATCAAGTGTATTTTTTTATTAATGCACTCTCTTTCATGTTCATATCAATTGGCCAAATAAGAACTTTCCTTATCTTTGTTAACTTTGTTTCTTTGGATGTGGTTTTTTTAAAAAGGAGGAGGAAGAGGAGAAAGAGGAGGTTAAGCGAATCAGCAGCATAATTAACAGAGCTAACGACTTCGAAGATGATATTTTACCAGAATTTGAACATCTCCTATCGGGAGAGATCGAGTTTCCCGTACGAGGCGAGAAAGACACAGTTTATGAACTAGAGATGGCGAACAATGCGAGCGAGCTAGATCGGTTGCGAATGCTTGTTAAGGAATTGGAGGAGAGAGAAGTGAAACTCGAAGGAGAGTTGCTCGAATACTATGGACTGAAGGAACAAGAATCGGATATCGTCGAGTTACAAAGGCAGCTGAAGATCAAGACAGTAGAAATCGATATGCTCAATATTAAGATCAATTCATTGCAGGCAGAGAGAAAGAAGCTTCAAGAAGAGCTTGCGAATGGAGGAAGCTCGGCGAAAAGAGAACTCGAGGTAGCGAGAAACAAAATCAAGGAGCTACAGAGGCAGATGCAGCTTGAAGCTAACCAAACAAAAGGACAGTTGCTGTTGCTTAAGCAGCAAGTTTCTGGTCTTCAGCTGAAAGAAGAAGACGCGGTGAGAAAAGATGCAGAAATTGAGAAGAAACTCAAAGCTGCGAACGATTTAGAGGTCCAAGTGGTGGAGCTTAAGAGAAGAAACAAAGAGCTTCAACATGAGAAGCGAGAATTGACCGTTAAACTCAATACGGCCGAATCCAAAGTCGCTGAGCTCTCGACTATGACAGAGGTTAGAGTCCTAAAGATACAGCTTCATATTTTTGAAGCTTTGAATCACCAAAACCTAAGAACTCCCAGCTGAAAGCACCCGAAATATCAATGAAAATCAATCATGCACAATTACATGTCTGTTTTGTTTGTGTTGTCTTGAACTATGCCCCTTACAGAAAATCAATACTGGTGTGTCACGTCAAATAGTGGTGGGTATGTATACGCTAAAATCAACTACCAAATCTACCACTCATGTAGAATATGTGTTGAAATACAAAATATTACATTGAAAATGAGTTAAACAACACATGTTATAACTGATTTGGTAGCTGAATTTTAGTATACACATATCATTTTTGTAGATTAAAATAGCCATTTTTTTATTTTACTGGACCAAAAGCACAAAATGAAAATATAGGAACCAAAATATAAAAGAAATAATAGTTAAGCCAAAATGTAATGTTTAAATTCATTTCTTCCTTCTGCACTTTATTGGACTATGTTTCATCAATGTTGATCTTATTATTTAACGAAACATATAATATTTCAGAAGAAAGTTCCTTTGAAAAGCTATGTAAATTCGTTGAAATCTTCTATTGTGAAGGTTGCATAAGTGTTTCGTGAAAATGTTGAATTAAATCGAATATGTTTTAGTCGTTTTTATGATGAGTGTAACCTTATTTTCAAGAACGTTACCTGCAGAGTGAAATGGTGGCCAAGGTAAAAGAAGAGGTGAACAAAGTGAGGCATGCAAATGAAGATCTTCTAAAGCAAGTAGAAGGACTTCAGATAAATAGGTTCAGTGAAGTAGAAGAGCTGGTATACCTTCGTTGGGTTAACGCGTGCTTGAGATATGAGCTCAGGAACTATCAAGCACCCCAAGGAAAAGTATCGGCTCGCGACCTCAGCAAAAGCCTCAGCCCGAAATCACAAGAGAAGGCTAAGCAGCTAATGCTAGAATACGCCGGCGGATCAGAACGCGGCCAAGGCGACACTGATCTAGACAGCAACTTCTCCCATCCTTCTTCCCCAGGAAGCGAAGATTTCGACAACACCTCAATTGATAGCTCTACTAGCAAATATAGTAGCCTTAGCAAGAAAGCTGGCTTGATGCAGAAGTTGAAGAAATGGGGTAAGACCAAAGATGATAGTAGTACTCTTTCCTCGCCGGCTCGATCTCTTTCGGAAAATTCTCCAAGAAGGATGAGTATGGGAGTTAAGCCGAGGGGTCCGCTGGAGAGCTTGATGTTGCGAAACGCAGGCGATAGTGTAGCCATCACTACATTTGGGCTAAGGGATCAGGAAAATAATCCTGATTCTCCTGGAACTCCAAACAATAATGATTCCCTGAATTCTGTTGCAACGTCATTCCAGTTGATGTCTAAGTCAGTAGTTGAGGGATCAATGGAGGAGAAGTATCCGGCGTATAAAGACCGGCACAAATTGGCGTTAGCCAGGGAGAAACAGATCAAAGAAAAAGCTGACAAAGCAAGAGCACAAAAATTTGGCGATAACTCAAGTTTGAGTGGTATGAGCAAAGAGAGGTCTATAACTCTGCCACCGAAACTAACTCAAATAAAGGAGAAGACAATTGTTGCTGGCAGTACCAATGATCAATCTGAAGATGGTAAGAGCGTTGACACACAAAGCATTAGCAAGATGAAGCTTGCAGAGATTGAGAAAAGGCCTACTAGGATACCTCGGCCACCTCCTAAACCAGCCTGTCGTCTTCCGAGTGGCACAAAGCTGACTCCTTCTAACGGAGTACCATCTGCTCCGCCTCTTCCTCCTCCTCCTCCAGGTGCTCCACTGCCACCACCGCCACCTCCTCCACCAGGAAGCATATCGAGAGGAGCAATGGATGGCGACAAAGTTCACCGAGCTCCAGAGCTAGTCGAATTTTATCAAACATTAATGAAAAGAGAGGCAAAGAAGGATACTTCATCACTGTTAGCTTCTTCAACAAGTAATGCGTCTGATGCAAGGAGCAACATGATTGGTGAAATTGAGAACAGATCATCATTCCTCTTAGCTGTATGTTCAAGGATTGTTTCTTTTAAATTTTTAATCTCTTTTGCTACTTTCTTATTGAAGTCAGAACAGATTTTGAAATTTTGTTTTTTGGGATATAGGTCAAAGCTGATGTAGAATCGCAAGGTGATTTTGTCATGTCCTTGGCAACTGAAGTTCGAGCAGCATCGTTTTCCGAAATCGAAGACCTTGTTGCCTTTGTGAACTGGCTAGATGAGGAACTTTCCTTCCTGGTATACATATAATGTGTCATTGCAGCATCAAGAATTAATAGAGAAAGTACAAGGAACAACTTCTTGTTAGCCGATATTAATCAACTTTAGGTTTAGGTTTATAATTTAGGATTTAGAGTTTAGAATTTAAGATTAACAAAATAATTATAAAAAAATTGGCTAATTTTGGCGGAAAAAAGTCGGTTCTCTATCATTACTCGAATTAATATTAGGCCCCGTAAAACCACTACATGGAAATAATCATGCAGCATGATATATCACTTTCTTATTAACTCTTTTTATGTGTTATGCCAAGGTTGATGAACGAGCTGTGCTGAAGCACTTTGATTGGCCTGAAGGGAAAGCCGATGCACTAAGGGAAGCAGCATTTGAATATCAGGATCTGATGAAATTGGAGAATAAAGTCTCAACCTTTGTCGATGATCCCAAACTCTCGTGCGAAGCGGCTCTAAAGAAGATGTATTCTTTGCTTGAGAAGTATGCATCTTTCTGAGATGAATCAATTCAAATCAATCTTGCTTGAAAACTGAATGTTTTGTTATTGTCCCTTCAGAGTTGAACAAAGTGTATATGCACTCTTACGCACAAGAGATATGGCTATTTCGCGGTACAGGGAATTTGGTATCCCTGTAAACTGGCTCATGGATTCTGGAGTGGTGGGCAAGGTATGTTAGCTAGTCTCTGTTGTAGTTCACAGTTCATGCAATATGTAGGGTTGCAATGTGCACATTGCTATTATAGTTAGGGTTATGCTAGCTAACTAATAATTATTTTAAATCAATCAAATAAAAATATACTATACTTTTAAATTATTCATTTAAATTTTAATATTAGAATAATCATTCGTACACCTAGTAAAGTGAATATCCAATATATCTATTGTTCACATTGTTTAATATATTTATGGAATACATTGCAAGTGTAGCCGTATACAGATTTGCACTATCCGCATAATATTAATCTACCAAAAATAAATAATTAACACATAGGTACATAGATCCTTTTCAACAAAAATAATATTTGGAAGCTATAATTTGGTTTGTATTATTATCTTTTTATTATTATTTTTAAATTAATTTCTTGGTTTGATGGTCGTTTGACACATAACTTAAGTGATAAACATCACATTTGCAGATCAAGCTTTCTTCAGTGCAATTGGCAAAGAAGTACATGAAACGTGTGGCGTCAGAGCTTGATATATTATCTGGACCTGAGAAGGAACCAACAAGAGAGTTTTTGGTACTGCAAGGTGTTCGTTTTGCTTTCCGTGTCCATCAGGTAATCATAGCTTATTTTGTTTCCGTGTTTGTTACTTTGTTTACAACTTTACATGTGCTGAAGAGGTTTATTACATATCGATCAACCTTCTCTAAAATATGAAAATTAATAAAATAAAAAAAATAAGAGTCTAATTATTTTCAAATAAAAATATTAGATTTAATAGATAATATAAATTATAAATTTAATAATAATTAATTTTTATTTTATTATTTTAGAGCA
>NC_029789.2:108041620-108059156 GCF_000816755.2 Arachis ipaensis
CATCTTTTTTATTACATACACATTTTTCGTTTAAATAGGTGTCAAATTTTAAAAAAAAAATCTAATAAACTTCTGTTTAATTTACAGGATAAAAATAAACATGTTCTGATTATCGTACTTATTACTTTTGGCTAAAAAAATTATTCAATATTATCGATTGAAAACAGAATAAATTGAAAACCAGAAAATAACAGTGGTGGGGAAACTCTATTTCAGTTTGCAGGTGGCTTCGATGCAGAGAGCATGAAGGCGTTTGAGGACCTCAGGAGTCGCATCCATACACCTCAAGCAGGTGAAGATATTAAACCAGAAACACAGGATTCTTAGCCCCCATCAGTAGCTGCTTCTCTTACAAAGTTACAAGTGTGACCTTTTAAGCTTTGTATATTTCATTTTTTTTTCATTTTCACTAGCGATTATACGTATTGGATATTATACTACAAGGACAATAATAATAATAGTAAAGTATCGGTACTCAATACTTTTGCCTAAAATCAAAATCTTCTTCGATATCTTTTATTTTCAAAATTTTTCTTCACATTTAATAAATTTTAAGATGGTCATTCTCCTAAGAATTTTAATTTCATGACAAATTTACTCTCGAGAGAAATGATAATTACAAAATTTTTAAAACAGATCTCCCAACACGCTAACCCCACCCTATTCCCGTCGCCCAAATCACCGCAATTCCAACCCAAACGACCAAATCTAACCCATCAACCCAAAACTATTAGTTAATAATACTCAAACAGATGACGAATTGAATAATAAAATCAATAATAAATTTTCTGCCAAAGGAAACATACTTTAATTGTCTATGAACTTATAAATAAACTTTAAGCGTTTAAACCACGAACAAATAATTTTTGCACCACTTGAAATAGAGATAGCTTAACTGAAATACACAAATAAATTTGTACTAATATATTTTAAGAGTTTGCAAACAAATTCTAAGCAGTTATATGAAATTGTAATTTAATTTTCACATTACAAAAAAAATAAGCTTTTGTCACACTTTAAATGTGTCAAAAAGTGAGAAAAAAATATAGCCACAGCTTGTGGCTACGATTTTTTAGCTACCGCCACATTGCAAGGGTCACATATGTGAGTGTGTCGGTTTTTCTATTGGCACGCTTTTATTGAGCTATGCCCATGTTTACTTTGTTGCCTCACCATTAACTATTGCCACACTTTAAAAGTGTAGCTTTATGTATAATCCTATAGTAACGTTTTCTAAACATGTTTTCTGATGGACATACAACTACACTTTCTTAAACGTATTTAAATTTGAACTATGGCCATACTTCTTAATTCGTGTGCCTATATAAACTTATTACCATGCTTTTAAAGCGTGGCTATATTCTTATCAAATTAAAAAAAATTGTTTTAGATATTTTTTTTTTAGATTTTTCTAACACAAAATAAACCTGTTTCCATACAAAATAAATATAAATTTAATCAAGACAAACTTTCATCTAATTTTCAGTTGAAATCAAACTTGTATTAGAACATTAATAGTATTTCAAAAAATAAACAAGTTCATCATGTTATCAAACTAAAAGAAAAGTACTAAAAACAACAAAGTCAATTCAAAACATAAACACAAGTGTATTGATACATCATGTTCAACCATCCTAAAAAATCAGCTATAATCTTTTGTCATCTTCATCCTCGTCATCATCATAGCCCTCATCCAACTCATCCAAAACATATTGAACACACACTGCAAAAGAATAAAAAAAAAAGAACATGACATCAAGGAACACATATTCACGATAACATTATTGTAACACCCTACCACACAGAGTCTTATGCTTAAGTCATAAAATAGAGGTGGTGAGGTATTACGACATCTAAAAGTAAAATTATATATATATAATTGAAAAAGATTTATATCTAGGAGCCTTTGAAGGAAAATTAAAACAAAAGCGTTAAACGATAAAGCGCAACACTCACGTCAACGTTAGCGGTAAACGTAAACCGAGGAGGATAAGAATAAAGCAACACTTAATTATATCTAACATAAGAGGAGAGTTCCAAGATACAGATAACTAAGCTTCTGACTTAGCTCGCGAAGTTATAACCGGCCAAAGCATATATATACATATATACATACATTCAAAAGGAACCCAAAAGACCCAAAATATAGTTTACAAAACCTGTTTTCTCCAAATCAACCTCTAAGAGGGACAAGCATCATATACATAAGGGGTGGAGATAATAAGTATCTACATAAGCCAAAAATAAGTCCCAAAATACAAAAGTCTTCGCTGTGAGAAGCTTCCAGCATGCCTCAGCGAGGTGTCTCACGTCCTGCATATGAAAACCACAAAATATGTATGGGATGAGAACCAGAGGTTCTCAGGCATGGTAACAGTGCCCACATCTCTAACATATAATGTCTCGAGAAAGCCGAAGGCGATCCTAGAACTTTTGACATATAATTTAATCTTATAATATAACTAAACCAAAAATAAATTAGGCAACTAACTAGAATCATTTTTTTCAAACACAATTATTACATGCAAGGAAATCCCAATTAGGATTCAGGTACAAGAGATAAACAGGTAGCAAGTAGTTTATGCAATCAATTAGGCATTCCAAACAAAACATACCAAGTAAATACATATATATAGATGCATATGATGCATGCCTGTCTTATGACTGATAAGTCTCATCTGTCGGTTATATAGCCAACCCGACAAGTCCTGGTAGCTAACCATTGGACTTTGCCTTTGTCTCGCATCTCCAAACCTCAATTCATAAACATTCATAATCATATAACACACATTGTTGTATATCCACGGGGCAAGCTCACCGAAGAGGTCTAAGTGTCCGGCCACACTTACGACATAGGATCAGCAGAGTATCGAGTCTCAACCTGGAGCACGTGGTGGCAAGCCACTACTTTCACCCAGGAAAACTCGTATCTCAGATATTTGGAAGTGCAACAATCATATAATCAATCAATAATCATGTATTCATAATCAGCCATAATTCATTATCAATATAGTCATCCGACTCATAACATAAACAGCACTTCCGCCATTATCATCATTAATTCACCTCTTTCTTCATCAATAAGTTACCTTCCTCACAACCCTCATTGTACTTCATTACCCAAAATTCACCTACCAGACTTTGGGTTTTGAAAGTTGGAGAAAGCATTAAAAATAAAAAATCAAGGTTTTGGAAAAACAGGGGCTCGCGTACGTGACCCCCTGCTCGCATACGCGAGGAGCGCAACCCGTAGCGTATTCTCGCGTCGCGTGTCACCTTTCGTGTACGCGTCCTTGTAAGATTTGTACCTCTCGCATATGCGACACACATCTCGCGTACACAAGCTCTTTGGACAGTGTCCAATGGCTGCGTCGCGTGTGTTCCTCGCGTACGCGTGCATAGCAGGAGTTTCAAAAAGCTGCTAAGTCCAGAATCCCTGTTTTGCACACCAAACTTTGATCGCACATAACTTTCTTGTTTTAAAACATTTTTCCTCCGTTCTTCGAGCGGTGTAAACCTCTCGGACCAAATCTTTTTTCTAGACATATTTGACAAAAATCAAAGGTCCGGAGGCCAAGTTATGCTCCGCCAAAGTTGTTCAAAATCATAGTTTTCATTAAACTTTACAAACCTCCACTTTAAAAAACATACCAATTCTAAACATTTTAAAAACCAACCCAAACCTTACCATATCAGCATCAAACACTCCCGACTCATATTTTCAACCTCCTCATTCATCTCACAACTTACCAATCCTCCACTTTCATCAATCTCAACTCAGTATTTCAAGTTCAATGATATTCAAATTCATTAACCATTATGCATATCAATCAACATCATAGACAAATTACATATATCATTAATAAGAGCATCAATCACAACCTCCAAAACCATTAACCATATACCTAATAATCCATCTCAACCAATCAACAACATCAACAATTCGATTTCTACCTTACAGTCACTAGCCTAAGTTTTCATGACACATTATATTTTAGATACGACAAACTGAAACCATACCTTGGGTGATTTCCCGATAAACTCGGAACACCTCAAGGGTTCCCTGCACCACAAGCTATCAACCTCAGCCCCTCACCAATGAACCTAGCTTCCGAAATTGATCTCAAGCTTCCATTTCCTCAAATGAGTTCCAATTTCACCAGTTCGACCTCCAATTTGATTTTTACACCAGCAATATACAATCTAACCCACATATATCACTATAATTAATCCCTAAACTCAAGATCTCAAAAATTCATAAAAGGGTTAGGGTTCTTACCTTTTCCAAATATTATAGGATCACAATCCAACAATCTTCTCAAGTTAGATTGATCCTAAACACATCAAAACATCAAAATCTCAAAACCCCCAAATACTAAATTTTTGAATTGGAGAATAGAGAATAGAAAATGGGAATGTGGTTTCCTCACCTTATTATATACTGAGTTTTGTAGAACTCGATGCTGCGGTCGCGTGGCCACAAACGGTGCGGCACTCAGAGCTCCAGACCAAAAGTTGTTTAAAATTGAAGATCAAGTGAGGGTTTTGTGTTTTGGAAGGTGTTCTTCCCCCTTGCTGAACTTGTTCAGCGTGTTTGCATGAATGAGGAGAGAGAAATGACCTGAGCTCATTTGTTTAAGTGAGTGAGTTGGGCTCCCGGGTTTGGTTTGGGCTCGATTCTACCGGTTCGGTCCGTTTGACCTAATCTTGAACCAAATTTTTTAAAATTAGTGTCAAAATTCTTGTTTTAAGTAACTCTATTACATTAAACTATAAAATTTAATTTTTTTTATTTTCTTAAATAAATATTAATTTGTGAGTTAATTATTTATTAATTATTCGAATTTTACAATTATTACAGCTTGTTTTGTGGGTTCTGAATTTTGACCTTCGAGATGACGAGCCAGGAGAAATAATATGTTTTTCTTTGAACTTGTAGATTCTTCTTGAACAGCCAAGCACCGGTTATTCATATCTTATACACATAGAAAAAGAATAGCCAAATCATGATAAAAAAAAACGTGCACTTAAAATCTCTGTTCTTTTCTAGAAAGCCATTTATATCATACAAAAGCTGATAAGAAGTCCAAATCTTAGTAAAATCACAAAACAAAATACAAAATTAGTTTTCATATACATATTCTACAATAACTAGTGATACAGATTGCTATATTATCAATCCTGTTGGCTTAACAAATTATATTATAGGCAATGTGGCAAGTCTAAATAGTCATAAGTTTAAAGAAAACAAAATGCAAACAATTAAAAGTTTAAAGCAATCTAGAAAAAGCAAGAGACTCACCCTCTCATGTGTTCAGTTCTCCTTGTGGAATATTTTTTCGATACTTTTTACAAGAAAGTTTTTCCTAGTTAGTGAATTGAAATCCTTTTTAGAATAAAGGTCAACAAGAGGAGGGGTGGGGGAAGACTAAATGCTACTTACTGATTTATAATATGTATAATATATTCCAGAATTTCTAAAATAACACAGATGGACAATTATGAAGTCAAACAATAAAAATTTAGAAAGTACTAACATACTACAAGAAGAATGAAATGAAGCATATTTTACAAATAAACATTATCAGATAAAAACGAGGGGTAAACAACAAGGTTCTAAAAATCAGACTAGTCATCGAACAATTTATTAGTTCACTAATCTAATCGGTTCAACTGTGATTCAACCAAAATAACTATTTATAATAGATAATAAATAAATTATAAAGAAACACTAAAATAAAAATAGGACAAAATAATTTTCTATATTCAAAAGAATAAGGCCTATTGATACCTAAAAAAGTATATACCCTTATGATTATCAATTTATCATTTAGTTTGTTACTAATCGAAACTTAAGAACAAGCTCCACTATTTTTCCTACAGTTACTATATTGCCTTAACATAAATACTAAAATACACAATGCTCTCTTAATTCCAAATTACACTTGAAAAGTTCAAAATCACACCATGTATTCAAAAGATAAATAAATAAATAAGGTAATTATATTCTACTACACTATAGAAGCCTAAACAGGAATGATTAAAATAAAAGTTAAGATCAAAATGGTGCTACCTAAAACCATCAAATACTGCTAAAATTGACATCAGGATGTGTAGCATCATGTAATTCACTCAACTAAATCCTATTGAAGAAAACTTGAAAGTTGAAACCAAATGATAGTCCAATATAATGCTGCTCAATGTAGCTAGACTGATACAGAAAAGTCACAGTTTAACAAATCATTATATCAAAAGACACATCATTAGACATGTACAATTCTGATAAACCACTATTTTATGGTTTATCTTGTGCTCAATTGAGTAGTTTTATCAAGTCTTTACACACTTATTCATACAGATTACATGATTTTACAATTCCTTCCTAGTTTTGTTCCATAATTGAAATCTTGCTTCCTAAGCCTTTAAATTGTGTATTTTAATTTCTCTTTTTTTTTTCATTCGATGCCGTGATCTGTGCGTTAAGTGTTTTCAGGCTTATTAGGGCAGGAATGGCTTACAGGATGGAGAGGAAGCTTGCAAAAATAGAAGAAGCACAAGAAATAAAGGAGACAACCAGCGAGCAGCGACGTGCACGCATGGCTCACGCGTACGCGTGACATGCGCTACCTGCAGAATTCGCAGAAAATGCTAGGGCGATTTTGGTCCGAGTTTGGACCCAGTTTCCGGTCCAGAAACACAGACTAGAGCCAGGGGACAAGCAGAGACTCAAGACATTCTCATTCGCATAGTTTTTAGTTTTAGATTGGAATCTTAGAGAGAAATCACACTTCCTCTAGGTTTTCTTTACATTCATAGATTTTTAGTTTAATGCTTTTGCTTTGGATATTGAGAAGAGTCACTACATCCGTTGAAGTTGCTATTCTAGTTTGTTTTCTTATTTCTTTACTCTTTTAATTGCCCATTAACCCTGTTCAGATAAGTATGTTTATGATTTTGGAATTTATTAATGCAAAGTACTATTTTTACCTTTAATTAATTTTCAGTTATTATTTACTTTATCATGTCTTCTTTTTATTCCCTTTAAAAGGAAACCCTTGAGTTGGAAGACTCAAGTATTAATTTTGATTGGAAGTTGTTAGCTAACTTTCTGGTCTCTGACTCTAATCCTTCCTTAGGAGAGGATTAGGACTTGGGATTCAGAGTTGGTTAGTTAGTTGCTTGACTCTCCTTTATTCAGTAAAGGATAACTAAGTAGAACAATAACCTTTTACTATTACACTTGGGAAAATCCAACAAGGATAGAACTTCCAATTAATCTTCTCCCGGTCAAGGCTTTTATTTGATTATATAAATTCTCTTGTTAATTTTTATTGCCTTAAATTACAATCATTTAATTTTCTGTTCTCCAACTCTTAAAAATTCTCGAAAAATTCCTGACTAATAAAATAGCACTCTTTTATCAACTCGTTGGGAGACGACATGGGATTCCTACTCTCACTATTTTTATTCTAATTTTGTGACAAGCCTTTCTAAATTAATAAGCGAATTTTCGTCGGTTAAGAACTGGGATTCCTACTCTCACTATCCTTCTCTAATTTAATTTTTTTTTGGAATACCAAAATGCTCTTGGCATAATCCTCACCCCCTCTCTCTCACCCTCTCCTCTTCACACTACCAGATAAAAATGTCATCCAACCCTCTTCTCACCACCACAACCCCTTGTAGAAATAATCAAGAGCATAGTGGAGGATTAGCCGCTAAATTATTATCCACAGATGTATTATCATCATAAAATGCTTCTCGGTTGATATTATTATCAACAACTGAAATCAATAAATAATCAAGACAGTTATAATCTAAGTATAATTAAATCACAACACAGTAAAACATAACACAAAAAAACCACCAGCACATCACTAATTAGTAATCACATGACATTCAATAATCAATAATCAATAAATTAAAATCACAACACACAAAACATTAGCACAGCAGAACCAAAGCTAATTAATAATCAATAATTGTTCAATAAAAATTAAGAATACAAAACATCTATAATAGTCATTCAACGATTCAAAAAGACAGAAATAAAACATAAAAACAAAAAAATAAAGAACAAGTGATACGTGGTCAGGAGAGTATTTTTGTCCTTTTAGAGCTATGGGATAGAATGGTAATCTTGTCATGTTCAAAGATTTTAATACTAGAAGAATTATACCATGCCAGTCTTAGACATCAAGAAGACTAAGAGTCCGTCTCAAAAAACAGTGGTGCTGAAATGGCGACAACTCATAAGGCCCACTGGGCTAAGTCAAGATAAAAAGAAGCCCAATAATACTTTTCAAATTCAGTGGGAGGCATAAATTACTATTAATTTTTGAATTTATTAGGCCTTTATTTTGATTTGTTCTACTGTTAGAGTTTGTTGGAAGATTTGACTTACTTCTGATTTGCTTAGTAGTATTTTTAAGGATTTTAAATTGAAATCAAATCTGATCTAATCTAAAAAGATCAAATCTAATTTAAATTAGTCATCATATCTTTAGGATTTTAAATTTAAATCAAATCTGATATAATCCAATAAGATCAAATCTGATTTAAATTAGTTATCTTATCTTTATAAGATTTAAATTAAGTTATCTTATATTATCTTTTAGTTAGTTTGTTAGGGGCCTATTTAAACACCTTTGGTGAGATAATTTACACAACTTTGATGAATAAAATTTTCAGTTACTTTATGCACATTTTTTTAGTGTGATTAAATGAAGTGAGTGATTTGCTTCACCTATTGCATGAAGAAGATTGAAGGATCCAACACTAAGGGAATTCTGTGTGTTAGTCTCTTTCAATTTTCATCCCTTTAATCTAGGTTGTCAAGGACAGGTTCTTTGAAGGTCTAGTAGGGAATTCCTTCTGGTGACCTAAGTTGCTAAGAACAGGTTTCTTAGAGGTCTAATAGAAAAACCCTTATCTATCCTTTATGTTTCCGCTGTATCTTTTGGGGTATGTCCTTTTGTGTCATTCTTTTCTTATTCTCGTTCCAACCTTTCTGCTGGGACTTTAATGCTTCGTCTTTATTAAACTCCCTAAACCCTCAATAACCCCTTATCATCTAGTATAAATTACAGGTCGTAGGTAAATTCTTATTTATCTACACATTCTATGGGTCTTGTTTAATATCTTTATTTTTCTCTTTAATTTCTATAAATTTACTTCAAAGTCCAAAAAGAAAACGAATTTTCTTATTTATTTTTGCATTTCTGCAATTATTATATCTTAAAGTCAAGGTCTATAAAAAAACGTAAAAAAAAGACTTAAAAAAGTAAAAAAAAAAACAAAAATTCATCTTTAAATTTTGGTTATACAATTACGCCAGCATCTGCTACACAAAAAAAAACATCAATTTTTTCAGTGATGTTTTACCTTTCCAAATTTTCTTTGGGTTCTAATTAGGATTCAATTTTTCTAGTTTCTGTCATCTTAGTATTGCTTATTCTTTTTCTTCCTTTGTTACATACTTTGGTTATCTTCTTGTCAAGTTGAATATCTCTATCATTCAGATTATCTTAGTTTGGTGTCTCAATTTTTTATTTTCTGAATTGCAACTTATTAAAACAATCCAAGAGTGAAAAAAAGCAAGAGTAGTACGCTTAACAGAGGATAAAAGTCACATATTGAGTGTAAAGTGTCCTACTCTGAATGATATACGTGAGAAGAGTGATGTGAGGTCTTTTCTTTCATAGGTTCTTCAGTGATAGCTAATGATAAAGTGACCCCCGATCCATAACTGACTTTCCGCATCAACGCAATCAATGGCGTACTAGAAAGGATTGAATAATGTCTTAATGACATGGCTTCAAGACTTAATTCTTTATCCTCTAGTCGACAACTGCGGTCCCGAGAATCTATTCATAATCATTCTGTGGAGTATGCGAAAGAGGCTACACCCAGATCCCGGCGTCATAGACAACAGGAAGATGTTGATAGTAAGATCAATGCTATCATAATGCGCATCCCAGAATTTAAGGGTAAAAGTGACCCTGAGGCTTACCTGGAATGGGAATGGAAGATGGAGCTCATATTTCAATGTCACAACTACTCTGAGGTGAAAAAGGTAAGACTAGTGACTGTAGAATTCTATATTATGCCCTTGTCTGGTGGACTGAGTTAGACAAAAATAGAAGACGGATTGAAAAATGACCAATTCAATCTTGGGAGAAGATGAAGAAAATCACGAGGAATCGATTTGTGCCATTATCATTCCACAATGAGTTTCTTGAATAACTTCATAAGTTGAAATAAGGTTCCAAATTAGTAATGGAGTACCTCAATGAGTTGATGTCTTTTGGAACCAAGGCTAATATTACAAAGTGTCCTGATGTTCTTGAGATGCTTTCTTATTGGACTAAATAAAGACATTGTAGATAATGTCAAACTTTACCATTGCACAACCATGGAGGATTTAGTCAATGTTGCAATTGAGTTGGAGCAGATGAAGAAAAATATTATGGATCGACATAAGAAGACAAGTTTTCCTAAGCGTATCTCTCATTCTTCTTCTAAGCCAGTGACAGAAGAATTTATTGAGTATGCTGTAGAGGGTGATGTGTACTTGGAGAATCCAAAAGTGCAGAATTTCTCAAGTGGGTCATTAGGATGTGAGGAATTTACAAATCAAGAGAGAAAAGAAATAGAGAAAGAGAGTGAGTGTTTGAGTGAAAATGATCAATGTTTAATTGAAAGCGAGAGTTTTGAGAGAAAAGATGAGAATAGTGAGAGAGAGGAGTCAATGAGCGACAAAGACACTGAGAGCAATAAGCATACTTGTGAGAGAGATCTAGAAAGTTCTAGCTTAGTGATGAACGGATTCTTGACAGTTTAGAATTCCTCAATGAATTCTAAACCAACAATAATCCTTTCATATAAAAAATTTAGTTGTCACTAAAACAAACCCAATAAAATTAAACCGAAGTATTTAAACCCCGGGTCATCTCTCAAGGAATTGCATGGAGGTGTGTTACTTATAATTGGTTATGAGATTCTATCTTTTTGGGTTTTTGAAAGGTTGAACAAGGAATGTAAATGATAAGAAAATAAACTAATAATTAAGAAAACTCTTGGCAAGGTATGAGAACTAGAAGTCCTATCCTAGCTATCCTTATCAATTGTGACATCAATTGTCCATTGCTCCCACTTAGTTAACCTCTAACTATGAAGGAAAGTCAAGTGGATAAATTAATTTGATTCCTCAAGTCCTAGCCAACTCCTAAGGAAAGACTAGCTTTAGAGGGATCCAAATCAACTAGCAACTTTCAATTATCAATCGACAAGGGAGTTTGATAACTCAAGAGTCTCCAATTACTCAATCTAAGCTAAGAACATAAAAAGCTAATTTAAAATCCAACCAAGCATTTTATCAAATACTTGGAAGGCACAACATAAAAGCATAGAATAACAATAAGAGATAATAAAATCCAAACAACCAATTGAAACAATCAATAACATAAATTGAAGAAAGTAATCATAAATATGAAATACCTCAAATTGCATTAAATAGAAAATCAAATCTAACATGAGAATTCATAAACTAAATTGTAAAATAAACGAATCAATAAGAGAAATAAATAAACTAGAAAGCTAGAATAAATAAAAGTAGAAGAGAAAACTAAACTAAATTAAACTAAGATAGAAATTTGAAATTGAGAAGAACTAAAAGGGACCCTAAAACCCAGAGAGAGGAGAGAGCCTCTCTCTCTAGAAAACTACATCTAAAACCTAAAATTATGTGAATGAATGTTGTATGAATGAATGCATGATTCTCTCACTCTGCAGCCTCTAATATGTGTTTTTTGGGACGAAAACTGGGTCCAAAACCAGCCCAAAATCGCCCCCAGCATTTTCTACAATTTCTGCACGTGGCGCACGTCACGCGTACGCATTGCTGAACTTCCGCAAGGTCACGCGTACGCGTCATGCACGCGTGCACGTCACCTAACAGCATGGCAACTATGACAAATTGCATATCATTTTGAAGCCCCAGATGCTAGCTTTCCAACGCAACTAGAACTGTCTCATTCGGACCTCTGTAGCTCAAGTTATGGTCGATTTAGTACGAAGAGGTCAGGGTTGACAACTTAGCAATTTCTTTAATTTCTTGTATTCCTTCCATTTTTACATGCTTCCTTTCCATCCTCTAAGTCATTCCTGTCCTATAAACCCTGAAATCACTTAACACACATATCAAGTCATCGAATGGTAATAAGAGAGGATTAAACATAGCAAATTTAAGGCCAAAGAAGCATGTTTTCAATCATAGCACAAAATTAGGAAGGAAAATGTAAACCATGCGAATTCTATGAATAAGTGTGAGAATAGTGGATAAAATCCACTCAATTAAGCACAAAATGTACCACGAAATAGTGGTGCATCACTTAGACAAGAGTACATTATTATCATTGAATTCCAAAGATTCTTTAATTTCTCATATATCTAACCATGAAATTCCTAGTGTTTTT
This sequence comes from Arachis ipaensis, assembly GCF_000816755.2. NCBI lineage: Eukaryota > Viridiplantae > Streptophyta > Magnoliopsida > Fabales > Fabaceae > Arachis > Arachis ipaensis. Next base: position 108,054,097 of record NC_029789.2, read on the forward strand.
ATGTCAACTTTTCAAGGTTTTGTAGATTCATTGATCAATTATGGAGGCATTAATATGAAAGAAAAGGAAGAAAGACAACTAATTGCAGACTTTGGACAAGGTAATGAGAACTTGATTGCTAATGAATTGTCCATGAGGTATGATTTAATCACAACTCTTACTCCTAAATTCTTAGTATTTGATTATGTGAAGAATTTTTATGCAACTAAATCTTATTTTTGTTCTATATCTGTTGCTTGTGAAGATATTGATTTAAAGTGCCATAGTAGAATAAAAAGAATCTCAGATATGTTATCTATATATTTTTATTGGCCTCATAAACGTAGGAGTATAGATAGAATTTATTCTGGTTTTATTGTATCTAAGAAAGTTGAATCTCAAGCTTTCTTAAATATGTTGTGCATTCCTTTGCTTATTTCTACTCATACCTGGATTGATATTTCTATGGATTTTTTACTTGGGTTGCCTAGGGTTAGAAAACGTACACGTATCAGTAATTTTTCAGTGGATAGATTTAATATGATGATATTTCTAATTGCAAGTAAAAATATTAAAGATGCCACACACATTACTGGGTTGTTTCCCAAAGAGTTTGTGCTAATTTATGCTAGTTGTTTGGATGAGCATATCTTTCATGTTAAGTCTGTTTTGGATAATTCTGTACGAGATATTGAGTGTCCTCATAACTCTGATATTTATAACTCTGTTGGTTCTTATCCTTGTAAATCTTTGAATGTGTTTCAATCTTTGACTATTTTGAAGTTCTTATTTTTACCCTTGAGTAATGGTGTTACTTTAGATAGTGAAAGTATGGTTGGAAAGATTGAACTTACACACATGAGGGACATAGCCACAATTCAGTGGATAGAGAAGAGCCATCAAACCATGGTATTTGAACCCAGAGATTGGTTTGAATTTCTTGGAGGGAAGAAGAGCTTCTCATTCGCAGTAAAACAACATCGAGTGTTGGGGATTATCAAGGACAATTCCAGCAAGCATAACTTCCTTGGTAGGTATGATAATCCACCTGTGTTTAGCATCTCTAATTTTTCTCCTTTTGGTAAATATGCAGATTCAAGGACGAATCTTTTTGAAGAGGAAGAGGATGATACGTGGTCATGAGGGCATTTTTGTCCTTTTAGAACTAAAGAACATAATGGTAATCTCGTCACGTTCAAAGATTTGAATACTAGAAGAATTATACCATGTCGGTCTTAGACATCAAGAAGACCAAGAGTCCATCTCAAAAAATAGTGGTGCTAAAATGGCGACAACTCATAAGGCCCATTAGGCTAAGTCAGGATAACAAGAAGCCCAATAATGTTTTCCAAATTCAATGGGAGGCATAAATTACTATTAATTTTCAAATTTATTAGGCTTTTATTTTAATTTGTTCTGCTATTAGAGTTTGTTGAAAGATTTGACTTCTGATTTCCTTAGTAGTATTTTTAGGAATTTTAAATTTAAATCAAATCTGATCTAATATAATAAGATAAAATCTAATTTAAATTAGTTATCATATCTTTAGGATTTTAAATTTAAATCAAATCAAATTTAATCCAATAAGATAAAATCTTATTTAAATTAATTATCTTATCTTTAGAAGATTTAAATGAAGTTTTCTTATCTTATCTTTTAGTTAGTTTGTTAGGGCCTATTTAAACACCTTTGGTGAGACAATTTACACAACTTTGATGAATAAAAATTTCAGTTGCTTTATGCACGTTTATTTAGTGTGATTAAGTTATGTGAGTGATTTGCTTCGCTTGTTGCATGAAGAAGATTGAAGTATCCAACACTAAGGTAATTCTGTGTATTAGTCTCTTTCAATTTTTATCCCTCTGATCTAGGTTGTCAAGGACAGGTTCTTTGAAGGTCTAGTAGGTAATCCCTTCCAGTGACCTAGGTTACTAAGAATAGGTTTCTTAGAGGACTAGTAGGAAAATCCTTATTAATCCTTTATGTTTTCGCTGTGTCTTTTGGGGTGTATCCTTTTGTGTCATTCTTTTCTTATTCCCCTTCCAACCTTCCATCGGGACTTTAATGCTTTGTTTTTATTAAACTTCCTAAACTTCCAATAACCCCTTATCAACAATGGAATAACAAGTGAACACTGAGCCACTGACCTTCGAAGATGATGCCAACCAAACAACAGCGAGCAGATGAAGACAACAGATGGGCCGAGCTCGTGGAAGAAGAGAGAAGGGGTTGGAGACTTGGGAAATGTCGATAGTACGAAGAGAGAAGCCCCTGTATACGATGGACGGTGGTAGTGACTCGAAGAAAGGCTAGGGTTGGAGAAAGGGGCCTTTACTCAGTCTTTCTGCAATTCTGCTTGAGTGAGGGGAGTGAGAACCATGCCCGAGTGATTCAGTGATTCTTTTTTTTTTTTAAACTTAATCGAAAAACCACATCGTTTCATCCAAACTGGCTAGTTCCAGTCCGGTCCAATTGGCTAGTTTTCGGTTGGTTCAGCGAGTCATCACCAATTTTTTATCTGCAGTTTTACGTGGTTAATCAGACCATTAATGGTGTCGGTTCACGATTAAACCAATTTCGACCGATTAGTCTGGTTTGGTTTTCAGAACCATGATAAACAATTTCATACTCATAGGACATTAAGCCTTTTTTTAGTATCTATAGTCTTATTTTATATTCCCATTTAAAAAAAGATTAATCAGTAATCACGTTTGGCTATCCAACAAAAACTTACTGCATATCAAAAAACTGAAATGGCTTACCATAAACCCAAGATTTGTCTTTCTTAGGAGTAACAGGAACACAATCACAATGATAAACCTTCACACAATTTCTAAAAGTAAAAAAAAAAAATCAAAGTCAACCCATACCATACCATATCTGGTGGAGCTTATTACAATTGATGAATTAAAAAAGAAAAAAAATAAAGCAACTGAATCGTTTTAACTCCCTTCAAAAACAAAAGGGTACAAACATGCGATCGCATACAATGACTTCTCCACCATCCTTGCATTCAAAGCACCAATCTTTCGATTCTTTTGGTGGGTAGAGTTTTCTCTTCTTTCTGCCATTTCTGCTATTATTAGGCATTTTTTCAACTGTGAATTTGATTGCAGCTTGGAACTTTACTATGGGCTAAGTGCCAATCACACTTTTATCTTTTTCTCTTTTGTTGCATCAGCCTCGACAAAATAAATATTAATTACTCTATTAGTATTTATACTTTCACTAAATTTACTCTTTTTCATAGTTTTGTAACAAATCTACATATGGCTATTAAACTGTTGATAGACATTACAAAAGATATTCATAATTGAGATTGAAAACCTTAAAATTCTTGCAGACAATAAAATTGAACAGCACAAATCAATCAAACAAGCTCAGCAATCAGCACAAACTAAATGTAAATATTCAGAAGTTCAAACTAATCTAAAAAGAGCAAGAGATTTACCCTCCCTTAAGTTCAATTCTTATTATGGAATACTTCGCCGATGCTTTCTACAAGAAATTTTATGTATGTTGTTATCACCAAATCCTCTATTCTTGAAAAACACATCATGCAATTCTCATTGTGGGTACTACTAATTTTCATAATATTCTAAATAAAAAAATAAAAATAAAATACATTTCAAAATTTGTTGAATAGAAGGAACAACACAAAGGCTAAAAAATATATTTTTTTAAGAAGGAATGACACATACAACAAATTTAGTTTCATATGAAATTAAATTTGAAGTCAATTGTATATTAAACTTTGCAAAAACTAATAAATTTTAGTTGTAGAGCATAGCCACATAACAAAAGAAGTAACAAAATAATGAAAACTATACCCAAAAAAAAAAAAGAAAAAAAAAGAATTAAATAACACAAATCAATCAAACAAGCTCTCAATCGACACAAACTAAATGCAAACAATCAGAAATTTATATAAACTAAAAAGAGCAAAAGACTCAACCTACCTTGAGTTTAGTTCTCATTGTAGAATATTTTCCATGATTTTTGTACAAAATAGTGAAATTAGTCCTCATTTCTACACTATATTCATCATCACATTTTTTGTTTTTATGCCTAAAATACAAAATGCAGAATCATAATGAAGTAAAATGCAAAATTAATAAATCTTGACAAAAAAGGATACAAAATATAAACAAATTGAAAATGGAAAAAAACAAAGAAAGTAAAATGATGAGATACTAGTAATTTTTGTGATTGACCAGATTCAGTAGAATTTTATGGACGGTAGTAATTCAAAATTCGTCAAGAGATCCGATAAATTTTATGTATTACGAAAAATTCATTGTGAGAAACAGCAAATTTGTCCTAAGTACAAAAAAAATGTTAGAACAAAAAAATAAAGTGAGATTTATTTTTCTGTAAAAATAAAATATTTTTTATTTTATTCCAAAAAATTTGACTGACATGCGTTCATTATGAAACCACTCCACGTGCCTTTCTCATGTGCAGATAAATTTGGTGATCTACACCATAGAATTTTCATAATTAAAAAACACACGATTTTTCTAAATCAGAAATATAAAATTCATATGGTTTTTGTATTTCTCAACAATAAATTCAAATGTAAATAACAGGTTATGTCAATTTATTTATCTATAATAAGAAGTTAATATCAAAATCTTTATACATTAGATTTAAGTCATTTTTACTTTTCTAATGATATCACGTCAGTACATTTGTTTATTTGACAAAGTTTAAAAATCAACCAATCAAATTTTAAAAAATTAAAAATGAGTAAGTTAAAAAAAGATTAACAAATATTTTTACTTTATGCTATTTAAATTAATTTTATTAAAACTAATTTATTCAATATATACACACATAGAATACATATTTTAAAAATTTTAATCTTACTATTATAGATGTTACTGAAAAACTATATGCATTAAGAGAAGAAGAATAAGTAGATTTTAAAGATAAATCCATAAAAAATACAAAAAAATAAAATGTTTGTGCTACAACATAAAATATTATTAACATGTATTTTTATTTTATATTATTTAAATTATTCTTATTAAAAATAACTTATTCAATATATGTACACAGACAATAAATATTCTAAAAAT
>NC_029789.2:108059318-108059981 GCF_000816755.2 Arachis ipaensis
GTCAAAGAAAAACTCACAAAAATATAAAAAATAAAATTTTTGTACTACAACATAAAAAAATATTAGATTCAAATTATAAAAAATTTCATCAAATTCTATCAAATTATACCTATCATAAAAAATTCTATCAAATTATAAATTACTAACTCAATAATTATTATAAATTCAAAATTAAATTAGAGGTTTTAGATCAAAGTGCTACAACAACTTTTATGCTATTTGACAGAGAAACAAAAACATAATTGGAAACAACTATCTAAAATCTAATTACACTCCAAGATAACAATGACACTCAAACACCATCTTTATTGAAAAATTTATACAACTTCACGCTTATCCTTATAGTCAAAGTAAATGATTTTAACTATGTTCTCAATAATACACTATTATTAAGATATTTGTCCCAAAAAAAATTACCGAAACTCAACTTCTATTACAACAAATAAAACAAGTAATACAACAAAAATTTTATTTATTTTAAAACATCATTTATATTGCTCATTTAAATTTTTCATTGATTATAAAAAACCAACTTCACTATCACTAATATCATCAGACCTAGATGACATACAAATCAAGAAATTAAAGAAAAAAAAAAATAAACGAATCCAAGACACATCTTCAAATGAAGAACATGTATATAAAGGTGGAACAAAAAACAAG
>NC_029789.2:108060005-108063833 GCF_000816755.2 Arachis ipaensis
AATATAGCTCTATACAATTTTAATATAAAATAACTTTTGTATTATAAAATATTTTAAATAAAAAACACATCAAATTTAATATTAGTTTCTATATACTTTAATTAATTTTTAAATAATATAATATTTTTAAAATATCCTATATACTATCATTAATTTACCATCCCACTTATTGATCAGGTGTCACTCTAGTTCCATATAAATTCGAAAGGAGAAAGAAAAGGTGATACATTTGCTCCCACTTGCATAAACCAATATAACGGATGAAATGATGCATAAATGACGGCAATGTGCTATGCCCAGTCCTTGGCATGATTATTCATTAAACCGTTCTACATAGCTCATGGCCCATGCATAATACATAGAAGGTGAAGAGAATAATAACAAGAAAAAGACTAAAGCAATGGAATCTGGATACTCTGAAATGAACTGAGGAGATATATAGTGATAAAATGATAATGTAATCACTCTTTGGGTTAATAAGGTAACTTCAATTATAATGAAAGCTATTCACTTTACACATCTCTTTCTCTTTAGAGGATCCGAACTCATAGCATTGTAATAACAAGACTTCTCTCTGCGAATTTGGCTCCGCCAACCTTTCCTTGAATTTCTGGGGGCAACGGAATAACACGCCTTTGATCTCCTGCTTCTACCAACAGCTCAGATCCTCCTCTATACTACATTTATTGATTAAAGAATCCATTAAGCACCATTTAATTTTTCACTTTCAGTGAAGCGCAGTATTTGTGATAGATAAGAATCAGAATATAAGACTGCACGACAAGTGCAGGGAAAAAAAGTTTCAATTCAAACCATCTTTTTAATTCTTTCTTTACTAATAAAAGCTATTCGATGTTTTGCAAAGATGAACAGAGTTTGCAAACAAGTAAGTCCATCATTTATTAGTTTTCAATCTTGATCATTTATCAACCACAGACTTTTATGATTTCGTCATCCACCTGTTTGAAAATTTAAAATAAAAAATAGAAACGGAAGGCATAATGCTCAGGATTCAGGAAAAGGCCACATCCAAAGGGGTATAATGTAAGGAGCCTAACAAGTGGTTGATTTCACGGTTTTAACCCATTACCTTTTCCCTAGGCTCCCATTCAGATTGACACCAAATCATATTTGATTAATTTAATGTCAAAGAGCATCATGACATTAACCTTGTTTCTCGTAAATTCTTTTGAAAATAATGCATTCAATATCATGGCTGAAAAAGAATATATGACATGAGAGCAAAAGAATTAACATACTTGGTATAGCTTGATCTCTGATTTGTCGAAACCAGGCATGAAGAGAGTAACTGATTTTCGTTTCAAATCAAATTCAACCGGTGAGATAGCATAACCGTATTGACTTGCTTCGGAAGTAAGAAGATGCCTAGCATCTTTGTTGCTTGTGTCTAGTAGTACTCTGCGCCAATTGATTGGGCTATTCATTGATAAACTTGAAATGAAAGCAGAAGGCAGGGGTGAGAAACCTTTCTTTACTCTTTGTAAGGGTTCTAGATGTTGCGGCTGAGAGGTGAAGCCGAGAGCTGCAGATACTTGAGCACCAGCCTGGATTGTACAACCCCAATATCGCCTTGCCGAATTAACAGAGGTTGGATTATTCGGATCCATTACAAGGAAACAACCGAATCTCTGCCGGTTTGAGAAGGCAGAAGATCCTCTCTGGGTAACATAAAATCAACATAGAACCTTCAATCTTATGGTCTTGCTCCAAGGTAAAATTATATTCAACAATGTACACTCTTACCTCCAGCATTTGATCTAAAGTGTCCCATATTTCTGAGCTCGTTCTACCATTAAAGTAAGATCTGCTGCTACTTATTCTTACAGCTTCATCCACAAGTCTCAGGATTGAAGGAGCAGCGAATCTCCCAAGCTCAGTCTTCTCGGCCAATAGTCGGAGATATTTCAAGTACAATCTACAAGACCTCAAAATATCATACAAATGAAAATGACGTGAGTGAGCATGTGCGTAGATAAGATTAATTAGCAATTCCAAACCTTGCTTTACTGCTTGCACCTATGAACCGCAGTGTTTCCTCGCTGCTGATACCATCATAAACTATCACATCAAATTTATCGCCTTGACTCTTTGAAGCTGTACTACTCAAAAGTCCTACAAGCTTCTCAAGCGCAAATAATAAAAGAATCGAATCCATCGCAGGCATAATGCCAAGCTCTTCTCCAACAATCTATTATAAGACAGATAAATAAGAGCACAAGCCCCCCATAAAAGTTTGGCAAGAGAATTATATGTCCATGTAAACAAATAAACAACAACGGTAGATAACATATTACGTACCTACCCCTCCAAGTATGCCTTGTGTCATATTAAGCTGTGTATCTGCTTGCTTCAGAAGTTTGAGAGGTTCAAGAAGCATCTGCAATTAGCGAACAATACTCAGTCGATGACAATGAGACTAAAGTACAGAAGCCGACAAATTTACAGCAACACAAAAAAAGAAGAGGACATACTTTGGTTGTTTCCAACCTAACAGCCGAAAGATTTGTTCCACATTCGACATAATCAGTTCCAATCTTACAGTTGAGGAGGTAGTCAGCAGTGGTGTCTTGGCCATGTATCACTAAACATGTGTTCAATCCAGCCATTGCATAATGCTGAAATAACAGGCATACAGAAGGGAAAATAAAATAAACTACTTTTCTACTGTTGAAGTTGGATGACTATCTAAAAATTCTTGTCAGTATAAGATTAAAAGAAAGGGAAAAGTTGATTTGAAATTAGATTGCTTGGGTCCATAATCAACTTTATCAATAATCTTATTTTCTTTTCCCTTTCAGACACAATGCACCTTTCTAACAAATTTGTAAGTATACGTTGGTTAAACTTATAATGAATTTCCTTTCTCTTGAAAAGAAATTAATCCAAAAAAAAATAATTTTCATCCAAACACAAAGGGCGGGTCACAGATCATAAGCAACCTCCACATGCCGATATAAGAAAAGCTTATAACAATCACACAACAAAATTACTCCTTTTGAAAGAATTGGAATTCCACCACGTTAACCAGATCGGCACTTTTACTCTTATTCTTCTTTTTTATAAAACAAAAATGTTTATCTTCTAGCAATGCAGTTTTAAGACTGATCAGTATTTGAAATTGAAGTTAAAAGCTTTGTAAACTGCCTTTCTCTGTTTCATTTCCGTCATTTCACTTAAAACATAGCGTAACTGGAAACGAAGAACCACCAAAAAGTCTCAAATTGCAAACAAGAGGTACCTGAGCGGCGAAAATAGCGGCGGTTGTTTTTCCAGAGCCACCTTTGCCGAGGAAAGTGAGCAATTTGGTGGCTTGTGAGGTGGAAGCTGGAGAAGAATCCGAAGAAACCGCCGCAACGACGACACGTGGGCGAAGAAGAGGAGAAGTTGAAGGCGAAGTGGGGAGTCGTTGTCCTACAAGAACCGGAAACGACGGAGATGAAGCCACGCCCATCGCTGCCGATTTTCCACAATGAATTGAAAACGATTTGCAAGTTTGCAACTGAGGAACTGACTAGTGCCTACTCGTCTTTTCTTGGTAGTTGCTGATGGAATGTATCCTTCAATTTTTTTCCCCTCACATTTTTTATAAAGTGTGATTTCTTTAAAAAAAGTTGAGAAAAAAAAATTAAAAGAATTTATTTTCGTTATTTACTCATGATTTTTCTTAAACTATGAAAATGATATCCAAGATACTATCGTACTAACGACAAAAATAACTAAACATGATTAATGATTACTTGTTGTAAAATTTATTAATAATTTTAATTATGTTAATTATTTCTTATATTTTTAAATATATAGTATTCA
>NC_029789.2:108063922-108077060 GCF_000816755.2 Arachis ipaensis
TTCAAGCATTATGTATATTTATTATATATTTTTGTGTGAAACCAAAAATCAATCTTGACTGGTAGAAAGAAAATTGAGGTCATGTGAATATAATAGCTAGAAAATAGTTTATCCGATGGATATTGCTAGTGGATTAACTCTTGGTTGAAAAAATAATATGATATACAGATCATAAATAGTTTAAATTGCTTTATAGTAGTTAGGGTAACAAATACCTCCTTCAACATAGATGGAACTTACTTGGAGTTCACTTTCATTGTAATGAACAAGTTCGGTTCACTCAGTTTCTTGAGATTTTGACTACTCTATCGCAACTACAAGGTAATGTGATTATTATGTGAGATTTTAATGACATTGTTTATCAGAATAAAAAGATTGGAAATAGTCTTAAAACGTCAATATTTATGTTTGTTTTTAATTATTTTATTGGTGATAACTTCTTATGTGATTTGGACATGATTGGGAGACCTTATACTTGGAGTAATAGAAGGGGAGGAGATGAGTTGATCTAGGAGAGATTGTACAGAGTTCTTGTGGGTGAATTATGGCTCCAACAATACTTTAATCCTATAGTACTCAGACTGGCAGAAATCGGCTCAGACCATGCTCCTTTATTGCTTGACACAAACCCCTGTACTGAAAGATCTAAAAGAAGATTGAAATTTCAATCTCGTTGGTGTGAGGATGAAATAAATTGGGATTTAATCAAGAAAACATGGTACTATGAGGTTGAAGGTTTTCCTATGTTCAAGCTGGTCCATAAACTAAAGTTGTGTAGGCACCGTTTAGTTCATTGGCAGAGTTCTACTATTTCTAATTCCAAAAAATAAATTAAAGAACTATCGACAGCTCTTAAGAAAAAGAGAGCAGCGGGAGTCATAGGAGGTGTTGAGATTGTGGAGTTCAAACAGAAACTGGAATGAGTTTACTTGAACGAAGAGATGTACTGAAAAGATAAATCGAGAATTAAATGGCTGAAGGAAGGAGATTAAAACAGAAACTTCTTCCATCGGAAATTTAAATCTAGAGCTCGAAGGAATAAGATTTGGAGACTTTAGGAAAAACGATGAATGGGCTACTGCTAATGGCGATATAGCAAGGATAGCAAAAGAGTATTTCAAGGGCATTTTTTCTCAACTAATCAAGAGGATATGGGTTCTTATTTTATAGACTTTTGAGCCTATTGTTACAGCTAACATGAATCGTAGGCTTCAAAGACTAGTCTCTTTAAAAGAGGTGAAAAAAGCTAATTTCAGTATGCACCCCAAAGTGCTCCAGCTGAAGATGGTGTGACAGCCAAATTTTTCCAATCTTTCTGGAACGTTATTGGTGATAACGTCTTTTGGGCAATTAAGAGTATCTTCGGAGGAGGTAAAATTTAAAAGAGCTTTAATCATACCTATATTTGTCTTATCCTTAAAGTATCAGATGCTAATGATATGTCACAAGTTAGACCTATTAGTTTATCCTCTATTTTCTATACAATTTTCTCAAAGGTTCTAGTTCACAAATTGCAGGGTGTATGAATAAACTAATAGGCCCACTCAGAGTGCTTTTCTCAAGGAAAGGCTTATCTCTGATAATATTCTGATAGCACACGAATATATGCACTACCTCAAGCAGAAAAAGAGAAGTCTTGAGTATGAAATGGCCCTTAAACTTGACATGAGTAAGGCTTATGACAGGGTGGAGTGATACTTTCTTTGGTTTATGATGGAGAAGATAGGATTGATACAACCTGGATAAAGTGGATTCATGAATTGATGACAACAGTTTCTTACTCTGTTATTGTAGAAGGTCAACCCTGCAGTTTTTTTTAAACCGAATAGAGGCATTCGACAGGATGATCCTCAATCCCCTTTCCTTTTTTATTCTATGCAGAAGGCCTTTCTTTCTTGCTATATAAGGCAAAGCAAAATTGTCTCATTCGAGGAATCCAAGTTACCAGGAGATGCCCTGCTATTAACTATTTACTCTTTGCGGATGATTCAATCTTATTTTGTAAAGCTTCTGAGGAAGATTATGATAGGATCCTAGAGTTGTTAGCTAATTATGAAAGATTCAGTGAGCAAAGGGTAAACCTCAACAAGTCCATAATTTTTTTCAGCAATAATACACCTAATGTTTTTCAATCCTCTTTAACCTCTATTATGAATATTTCTCACATTGGGGATCATGATAACTATTTGGTCCTTCTGTCCATAATCAACTGCTCTAAGAAAGCTACCTCCTTAGCTATTAAGGAAAAGGTCATCAAGAAGGTACAAGGGTGGACAAAGGTGCTTATTATCTAACGGTGACAGACAAGTCTTACTTCGGACAATAGGAGAAGCGATCCCCATCTACACCTTATCTTGTTTTAGGCTTTTGGATAATTTGCTTACTGAAATCCGTGGTATCCTAAACCAATTTGGTGGAGACAGCAAGGGGCAGAACGACATATGACATGGATTGGCTAGGATAAAATGTCCAGACCAAAAAAGGAAAATGGGTCTTGGATTCAAAGACTTACGGACTCAAAACTTGGCACTTTTGGGAAAATAATATTTGAGATTAGTTACTCGACCTAATTCTCTTCTAGCTAAAATACTGAAAGAGAAATATTACAATTACAACTCAATCCTAGAAACAAAAATTGATACCTTTCCATCATAGGGATGAAGAAGCATCATAGAGGGCAGGAGTGTTGTAGAGAAAGGGCTTAACTGGAGTGTTAGCTCTAGTGACTCCATCAGGATATTCAAAGACCCATGGTTACCTCCTCCCTATCCATTTACGATTCCTCCTTCTATGGTTCAACACTCAGATGCTAACTGAATCCTTTGGGTGCAAGACTTGCTGACAAAAAATAAGCAATGGAACCATGCATTAATAGATAAAATTTTTCCACATGAGATCGCTCAAAGGGTTCTCTTAATTACCCTAGGATCAGATGAGGACAAGTTATAGAGGATTTTAAACAAATCAAAAGAATATGATGTTTCATCTGGCTATAGAATGACCTACCTTTTCCATAATGGCCCCACATATTTCTTCCCTTCAATCATGTAACAGTGTCACATTTGGAACTCTCGATGGAAAATTGTCGTCCCCCACAAGATCCTCATTTTTGGTTGAAAATCCCTTCATGGTAGACTACTAGTAATGCATTTTATCAATAAAGATTACCCCTCCATTTTGCTCAATCTGCCATTCAGAACCAAAAGACGTTCTCCATTGCCTATTTAGATGTGGACATGCATAGAAAATTTGGAAGCACAGCTCGATCTCCTTTTTTTATTCTGAATCACAGCTGCGAGTCTTTCTTTAATTGGTAGAAGGAGGTTGTAATTTGACCAAGTCAACAGATTTCTAGTTCAATCACAATTAGATTCATGCTGATCCTTACTTGGTGTATTTGGAAGGAACGGTGTCGAAGTGTTTTCGAATAATAAAGACGTCGACATGAAGAAGTGGTAGATGAAGCCAAGAAGCTCAACCAGGAGTTACTTATTTTACCTAGTATTTCCACTTCCTAATGTCAGTTTCCACTTTACTCTTACTTAGATATCTTTTTCTTTTTCTTTGCGTCCCCAAAAGAGTAGGCAGGATATGCCTTATTTGCAAAATGAAAGACCCGTTGATATGGTCTTCAACCCATTAGGGGTTTCGTCTAGAATGAATGTAGGACAGATATTTGAATGCTCACTCGGATTAGCAGGGGATATGCTAGATAGACATTATCGAATAGTACCCTTTGATGAGAGATATGGGCAAGAGGCTTCGAGAAAACTAGTATGTTTTTGAATTATATAAAGCCAGTAAACAAACTCAAATCTGTGGATATTTAAACCCAAGTATCCGGGAAAAAGCAGAATATTTGATGAAAGAACAGGAAATCTTTTTGAACAACCTATTATAATAGGAAAGCCTTATATCTTGAAATTAAGTCATTAAGTTTATTGAAACAAATTAGAATTCTTAATTCTCTACGACGTCTAGTGCAAAAAGAAAACCAGGAACAAGCAAATCATAATGTTTTTCTTTATTTTCTGTTTTTTTATCTCTTGTTCTTGGAATGAATTTTGCAAAGTTTGTCTTGTCAACATTTGTTTTTTCTGGATATCTTTTCTTAATTTGACGCTTACTCTTCATTATGGAAGAAATTCGGATAAAATACGCACTTCTTCGGGAATGAGAAAAATCGATCTACTTTGATTTGGTATTTTGGTTTACATTCTTTGACTACAATTGCTTGAAATGTGTTTGGATAACATACTTTTTAGATTGGGTATGGTTTCGACTATTCTTCAAGCCCGCCAATTAGTTAACCATAAACATGTTTTAGATAATGGTCATATTGTAGATATACCAAGTTATCACTGCAAACCTTAAGATATTATTACAGTGAAAGATGAATACAAATCGAAAGCTCTGATTCAAAATTCTTTGGATTCAGCCCCATGTGAGGAATTGCCAAACCATTTAACCCTTCACCCATTCCAATATAAAGGATTACTAAATCAAATAATAGATAGTAAATGGATTGGTTTGAAAATCATCGAATTGCTGTTTGTAGAATATTATTCTCGTCAAACATAATACTAACTAAAAAAAAGAGTTTTGATATCTAATGGATTTTTTCTTCTCTTGAATTCTTAAAACTTCTTTTGCTCCATCCCCGTAGGAGCAGAGAACCCATCGCTGTCTCAGCTATGCCACTAGAGGCTCTAGAAAAGTCGGAATAGGAGAGCACTCATCTTGGGGTGAGCTTACTAATTAGAAGCTTTCAACAGTTATCCGCTCTACACTCGGCTACCCAACATTTACCGTAGGTACAATAACTGGCACACCTGCGTCCTTTCCGATTTTCTCGTACTAGAAAAAAGTCCTCTCAATACTCTAACGCCCATACCAGATATGGACCAATTTCATCTAGGAAAAGCCATCTTTTTCTCAGCAATGTCTTTGTCATTTGATCCAATGACGTTCCATTAGATAGGAACATATTTGATAAAAATTTTATTCTAGCAAAAATTGATTTTACAGTATAGATGCTTATGACCTCCCTTTCTATGTTTTGCGGTAATGATTCCTTTGCCATTACAGTCTTACCACAATGATGTTGTCCATAGATCAAATTATTTCATATATTAGATTTGACTTTACTCTCTATGACTCCATTGCACAACAAATATTCTGCTTTTGCCCGGATACTCGGGTTTAAATATCTACGGATTCGACATTTGTTTACTGGCTTCGTGTAATTCAGAAAATACTAGTTTTCTCGAAGTCTCTTGCTCATATCTCTCATCAAAAGGTTCGGGAGTTCCTCTATTCAATCATTTTCCTTCTTCTTATTGTTGGATATCTCGTTCATACATATCTTTTCACCAACTAGCTAATCAGATGTGAGCCCCTCCTCGAGTTGATTCCTCCTTTTGCTCCTCAGCCTACAGGGTATTAGTAGCTGTTTTCAGCTGTTGTTCCCCTCCCAAGGGCAGGTTCTTATGTGTTACTCACCCATTCGCCACTGGAAACACCACTTCCTGTCTCGTGGTGTAAGGTGTTAGGTTAGGTTGCGCTTTTTAAGAAAAAACCTTCTCCTTTGAGAATAATCCAAAAAGAAATCAATTGGAACATAAAAATGTGACTTAATTGTTCCTAGTTTCTCTTCGAGACGGAGTGGAAAAAGGAAGGGGAGAGATTTTCGAACGAAGAAAAAGATCCAAGGACTTGAAAAGAATTGAACAAGGAGCCACATGAGTTGAAAATATCATGTACGATTCTGTAGAGTGGCATTGAATCATTCTTTTCTGGCAAGCTACTATTACATCGATTTTCTTAGGAGTCGACGATCTTTTAACCATACCGTCAAAGGGGTGGCTTGTTCAAGATGATGAACAAAAAAGTTGGATAAAATCTTTTGAAAGTCTTTAATTGTCTATGCTTATAAACAATTTCAGGGTAAGAAAAGGTAGAGAAAATGCCTCGAGCCAATATTCGAGTACCAGGCGCTACGGCGTTGAAGTGACCCATGCCATACTCCCAGGAAAATCTCGAACGACCTTCAACAAAAGCGTACCTGTACCCGAAACCAACACCGGTGGGTAGGTAGAGAATACCTAGGGGTGCGAGACAACTCTTTAAGAAACTCAGCAAAATAACCTTGTAACTTTGGAAGAATGGGTGCCCCCTTACAAAGGGGTCACAGTGACCATGCCTGGGCGACTGTTTACCAAAAATACAGGTCTCTGCAAATTCGTAAGACCATGTATGAAGGATGACGCCTGCCCAATGTAGGAAGGTCAAGGATGTTGGTGACCTAATGAAAGCGGAGCTGGTGACTGAAGCCCTGGTGAACGGCGGCCATAACTATAATGGTCCTAAGGTAGCAAAATTTCTTGGTGGCTAAGTTCCAACCCGCACGAAAGGCGTAATGATCTGGGCACTGTCTCGGAGAGAGTCTTGGTGAAATAAACATGTCTATGAAGATGCAGACTACCTCCACCTGGACAGAAAGACCCTATGAAGCTTCACTATTTCCTAGGAATGGCTTTGGACTTTTCTTGCACAGCTTAGGTGGAGGGTGAATAGGGCCTCCTTCCGCGTGGGGGGAAGGGGGAGGCGAGCCATAGTGAGATACCTGACGAACGAAGTTTTGCTAGTAAAGAAATTCACAATAAATTCTCGTTGCTAGTATAGTTTCTAAACCAACAAAGAATCATTTCATACAAAAATTTGGTTGTCACTAAAACAAACCCAATTAAAATTAAACCGAAGTATTCTAACCTCGGGTCGTCTCTCAAGGAATTGCAGGGAGGTATAGTTATTATTGGTTATGAGATTGTATCTTTTTGGGGTTTTGAAAGGTTGAACAAGGAATGTAAATGATAAGAAAATAAACTAATAATTAAGAAAGCTCTTGGCAAGGTATGAGAATTAGAAGTCCTATTCTAGCTATCCTTATCGATTGTGACATCAATTGTCCATTGCTCCCACTTAGTTAGCCTCTAACTATGAAGGAAAACCAAGTGGAAGAATCAATTTGATTCCTCAAGTCCTAGCCAACTCCTAAGGAAAGACTAGCTTTAGAGGGATCCAAATCAACTAGCAACTTTCAATTATCAATCAACAAAGGAGTTTGATAACTCAAGAGTCTCCAATTACTCAACCAAAGCCAAAAATATAAAAAGCTAATTTAAAATCCTCCCAAGCATTTTATCAAACACTTGGAAGGCACAAAAGAAAAGCAACAAGAGAATGTAAATACTAAAACCAATAATTGCAAAATCAAGGATAAGTGGATAACAAATAAAGGAAGAAGCAATAAACATAAAATACCTCAAATTACATTAAATAGAAAATTAAATCTAACATGAGAATTCATAAACTAAATTGGCAACATAAAATAATCAACAAGGGAAATAAATAAATTAAAGTGCTAAAATAAATAAGAGTAGAAGAGAAACTAATTAAACTAAGATAAAAATCTAAAATTGAGAATAGCTAAACCTAAGAACCCTAAAACCTAGAGAGAGTAGAATACCCCCTTTTTATTTTTATTTTTATTTTTATTTTTTTTGCAGAATGCAGGTGATGATGCAAAATTTATGAATGAACACTGATAGAATAAAATATAATAGAACGAAGAATAAAAATGGATGATCATACCATGGTGGGTTGTCTCCTACCTAGCACTTTTAGTTAAAGTCCTTAAGTTGGACATTTGGTAAGCTCCTTGTCAGGGCGGCTTATGCTTGAACTCTTCCAGGAATCTCCACCAATGCTTGCAATTCCAATAGCCTCCGGAATCCCAAACTAGGCACATAAAGTCTTCAAGCAAGTTAAAGCAAGTAACAAGGCCCCAAGAGTATTGATTGCTAGAATGAATTCCGAGGTCCCAAACCTTGTTTTTACACCCGTCTTCTTGTTGATCATCATTTCTCCATTTGGGCAGTAAGCAAGATGAATTCTCAATGAAGCGTCCAAACAGCCTCCTAGACCCATTCGATCGAGCTCCACACCAACCTTTGCATCTAGACTTTGAGCTTCCAACCATAATGAACCTAGGATTGTGCTGCCAACCACTAACCATCTTCCTCTTACTCTTAAAGCCACAAAGAGCTCTAAGTTGACCATCCGTCTCAAGTAACCCATATTCAAGTGGGAAAGTAAAGGTTAAGGATAAGAATTTTACCCACTTGAATGTTGTATTGGATGGTAATAGCTTCGGAAGAGGCGTTTCTAATAATCCTGCAAGCTCCACTCCCTTGTGTTCTTTTTCGACAACTTTCACCTCTTTGTAAGCTTCTTCAATATCAATCTCTTCCTCTTGGTAGCTTCCTTGCAATTCAATCTCTTCTTCATTGCTCACCAAGGGCATGAGAGGTTCTGCTTCTTCTTATTTAATCTTCATGTCAAGTCCAATGGGAGAGGATTCAATTGTAGATAAGGATTCATCAATGGTTGAATCCATCACTTGATCAACCTCTTCAAAGTCTTCATCCATGATATGCCTTGGAGGTTGTACACCCTCCTCAACATCAATTTCAATTGTCTTGGAAGGAGGCTCTATGACTTGAGTTTCCCATGGAGGTTTCGCATCTCCTAAGTTGTCAACCACTTCCTCCTCTTTGATAATTTCGAATTTCTCCACATGCTCTAATACAAAATCGAACTCCTCCTTGATGTCTTTCTTCACTAATTCTTCAACTACTCCTTCATCTTCAAGGGTCTCTACTTCCACATTTTGGGTCTCCTCGTGCTTCTCTTGTTCCGTGTCAATAGCATAATTGGGATCATGTTGCTCTTAGATGAATGCATCCACACGGGATATAAGAGCTTGGAGAGAAGAGGTGAGACTAGTGAGAGTAGAGGTAAGTGTGGTTTGAAGCTTTATTTGCCCTTGGTGAATAACACTAAAGGTGTTGTCATCCAGTGGAGGTTGGGGTGGATGGGAGGGTTTGTTATTTTGGAGAAAGGGCTCATAATAGGAAGGTGGTTCTTCTTAGTAAGGATATGGAGATGGTGAATATTGAGGTGGTGGTTCATGGGAGTAATTGTGTTGGAATAGGGGTAGTTCTATGTATGGTTCATATGGTTCGTATGGTGGTAGGTATGGCGGATATGGGTTAGGGTCATATGGAGGTGAATGGTGAAAAGGGGCTTGTGAGTGTGGTGGTTCAAAACTATGTTGAGGAGGGGGTTCATAGATATGTGGTGGTGGTTGTTGACACGTACAAAAAGGACTACCACATCCCTTAGATTGGTATGCATTAGGATTGGAGTTATACCTATATGTGACCGGAGGAGGTTGTTGCCAAGAGGGCTGATCAAATTCTTGTGGCTCCTCCCATCTTTGATTCTCCCATCCTTGATGCATATTCTCATTGTAGCCTCCATTTCCTACAACATAATTTGAACCAAACTCATAGTCAAAGTGGTGAGAATTCATAGTAGCAAATAAAAACAAAATCTAATAAAAATAAGCGACTAAGTCCTAAAAACTAACAAAAACTAACAAACAAGCAAAAAGCAAGTATTTACAATAACCAATAATAAGGCACACGTTTGCAATTCCCCGGCAACGGCGCCATTTTGACGAACGAATTTTTGCTAGTAAAGAAATTCACAATAAATTCTCGTTGCTAGTATAGTTTCTAAACCAACAAAGAATCCTTTCATACAAAAATTTGGTTATCACTAAAACAAACCCAATTAAAATTAAACCGAAGTATTCAAACCTCGGATCGTCTCCGAAGGAATTGCAGGGAGGTGTAGTTATTATTGGGTATGAGATTGTATCTTTTTGGGGTTTTGAAATGTTGAACAAGGAATGTAAATGATAAGAAAATAAACTAATAATTAAGAAAGCTCTTGGCAAGGTATGAGAATTAGAAGTCCTATCCTAGCTATCTTTATCGATTGTGACATCAATTGTCCATTGCTCCCACTTAGTTAACCTCTAACTATGAAGGAAAGTCAAGTGGATGAATCAATTTGATTTCTCAAGTCCTAGCCAACTCCTAAGGAAAGACTAGCTTTAGAGGGATCCAAATCAACTAGCAACTTTCAATTATCAATCAACAAAGGAGTTTGATAACTCAAGAGTCTCCAATTACTCAGCCAAAGCCAAGAATATAAAAAGCTAATTTAAAATCCTCCCAAGCATCTTATCAAACACTTGGAAAGCACAAAAGAAAAGCAACAAGAGAATGTAAATACTAAAACCAATAATTGCAAAATCAAGGATAAGTGGATAACAAATAAAGGAAGAAGCAATAAACATAAAATACCTCAAATTACATTAAATAGAAAATCAAATCTAACATGAGAATTCATAAACTAAATTGGCAACATAAAATAATCAATAAGGGAAATAAATAAATTAAAGTGCTAAAATAAATAAGAGTAGAAGAGAAACTAATTAAACTAAGATAAAAATCTGAAATTGAGAATAGCTAAACCTAAGAACCCTAAAACCTAGAGAGAGTAGAGAGCCTCTCTCTCTAGAAAACTTCATCTAAAACCTAAAATTTTGTGAATGAATGTTGTCTACTTGATTCTGCTCCACTCTCAGCCTCTAATCTATGTTTTTTGGGCATAAAACTGGGCCAAAAACAGCCCAGAAATCACCCCAGCGATTTTTGATACATACAGCACGCGGCTCCGTCACGCGTACGCGTCATGCACGCGTACGCATCGATGAACTTTTGCAAATGCACGCGTACGCGTGATGCACATGTGTGCATCACTTAACTGCATGGCAACCATGGCAAATTATATATCATTTTGAAGCCTCGGATGTTAACTTTTCAACGAAACTAAAACTGCCTCATTCGAACCTCTGTAGCTTAAATTATGATCGATTTAGTACGAAGAGATCAGGATTGACAGCTTTGCAATTCCTTGAATTTCTTATATTTCTTCCACTTTTGCATGCTTCATTTCCATCCTCTAAGCCATTCCTGCCCTATAAAACCTGAAAACACTTAACACACATATCACGGCATCGAATGATAATAAGAGAGGATTAAAAGTAGCAAATTTAAGGCCAAAGAAGCGTGTTTTCAATCATAGCACAAAATTAGGAAGGAAAATGTAAAACATGCGATTTCTATGAATAAGTGTGAGAATAATAGGTAAAATCTACTAAATTAAGCACAAAATAAACCCTAAAAATGGGATTTATCAATACCACTCTGGAAGTGCTAGAATTCTAACCTTGTTTTAGAACCTACGGGCCAAGGGACAGTCTCAAGTAGAAAATTTCTACGGGGCGTAGGTCTCCCAAAAAGTAACGGAGGCATGCAAAGTTTTCCTTGGGCCAAATAAAATGATTTATTTTGGCTTCTTGGCCCTATATTGTAAGGTGAACTTTAAAAGATATGAACATTGCGGAATTTTGTATTGAGTACATCACATTTACACAACCAACAAGCAAGTTAGAAAGAATCTAATGCTTGATCTTAGCATGAGTCTTTTAATTTCGTTACTGTGTCCAAAGAAGGATAGCTATACTAGTTCGGTATACTCGAAAGACACCCTGGGTACAATATTGACGATCTAACAAGGATGATTCTTAATAAATTTCTATTTACTACTCTCATCTTTTATGGAACCAATCTCCCTTTGATTGTACAAGAATATGTGGAGCTCAACATGCCTAAAAGCACCGAAGAACATTCTTTTGCTGATATTATTACCAGTATTCGATACTGGATTATTTATAGCATTACTATACCATCCCTATTCATTGCAGGTTGGTTATTTGTGAGCATGGGCATTTTTGGACGAATCATGAAATCTTAAGATTTTATTGACTAATAGAGTTATCAAATGAGTTCAAATTACAATTGATACCATCGAAAACGATAGGAAAGGTAGTAGAGTAGAGATTTGTGTGATAAAATAAAATAGAATTCATATGATAAAGTTATCAAAATAAACAAGCACACAAATGCAAAGCTTATGGCTAATTGATATTGCGCACTATCATATAACTATTATGATTCTTTTTTTGATAGTTGGTCACATGTATAGAATAAACTTCATAATTGGCCTAGGTATAAAAAAGGATCTTAGAAGCACACATTCCTCCAAGGGGTAGATTAGGACATGGACATAAGGGTCTTTATGACACAATCAATAATTCACTTTATTTTCAATTAGGTCTTGCTCTAGCCTTTTCAGGAGTTATTACTTCTTTAGTAGCTCAACACATATACTCTTTACCTATTTATACGAGTTTTTGAAAGTAAAGAAACAATATCAACAGAGTTTCTATTGCTCCTTTACTTTTTTTTTATACATATTATAGATAAAAAAGAATGAAAACATAAATAGAATTAGAAAAAACAGAAAAATGATAGCAAAAAATTCATTGATATGAGAACATCGTTATCATATCATTAAAAATTAAATCTAATATCAATAAATTTTTTTATTAACTATATGTTTTTTTACTAGGTAAACCAAATTTTTTGTCCTTTAACGAGTCGATATGAAATCACTGAATTTTGGGTTTTTATTCGATCAAGTAAAGGAAACTCAATAGAATTCATAACTATCTAAATATTTTTTTATTATCTAAATATTCAAGAATTAAGATCATTGTGTTATTAATTGGTGGAATACTAAGCAACTTAAAATTTTCTTGAATATCATTCAAGAAGAGTATTTCTCAATCTTTTTTACCTCAATTTCGTAGGAACAAGTCATAAAGATTGAGAAAAATGTGTCATTCACAACCACTGATGAAGGATTCCTCGAAAAGTTAAGGATTAGTATGATAATCATTTTGAAATTAATCCATAACAATTTTCGCATTCAATCCATAAATGCTTGTATTTTTGAGTTTCATCGAGATCTTTAGAATTCTCTTTTTTAGTTAAATTCTCATTCGTGATAGTTATTTTTATGGAACAATTCTCGCTTTCATTACTATTTATGTCTTACCACAAATAGAAGTATAAAAGTAACTGTCATTGTATTTATATGTCTCATCTTTTCTTTATCTTTGCACCTTAAAAAGAGTACATATTCCTCGTACTCCTGTGCTGTAAAGTTTGAGAGTCTCCCACTTTTCTTTTTTCATGTCCTGAATTTCGGACTTTATATTTTTTCTAATAAAATAAAATATTTTCTTTTATCTTTG
>NC_029789.2:108077074-108088806 GCF_000816755.2 Arachis ipaensis
TATATTGGAGATCTTTAATTATCTTTAATTTTATTTTTTAAATTATTAATTTTAATTTAATTATTATCTCATCGCTACTATTATGTTGCATTGTTTTATTCTCTTTTCTTGTTTTCTTCTTCTATTCACTCCAACCACAATTAAATTACTACCATACCATTATCGTAACTTTTATTTTTGTTTATCTCTTTCATCCGTAATTACCCATTATGTTAACTTTTGAGTTGTTAAAGATTTACTAAAAGAATTCTTTTCTTGTTAGATTTGGATATTTAGTCTAGATGTATAACTATTATATGGATACTTATTGTAATGACCCATATTTTTAAAAATATAAATATAAATAAATTATGATTTATTTTTTAATTTGAAATTCCTTATTTTAGAAATGATTTAACTATATACTCAGAACTGTAACGTATTTTGTGCTCAAAAGACATGTATACATGATACAATAAATGCCATGGGATAGGGTGGTTTTCTATTTAAGATATTTACAATTTGAATCACTGAGCCAATAGCTCCAAACCGTGACACCCAATCCCACCTTTTGACATATCATCAATTTCATTTAATTATCATTACTAATCATCATCATTCTTCTCATATCATCAGTCGAATCATTAAGAGAAAAAAAAGAAAGAAAGAACTGAGAGAGAAAGAATGAGAAACACCATGGAAACAAAATCCTTCTGAGCTTGATTTCCTGAAATTCATAACTTTAATAAAAAAAATCTAAACTAATTAAAGTATTCGTTCCTTCTTTTTCTTTACTTTAGTGTCATTTTTCTTCAGAAAAAATTAATGGTGGAGTCTTCTTCCCTCTCATGAAGGTTTGGCCGAATGGATTAGAAGGTGGAGTAGCCAATTTTTGACATTTTCTTCTTAGATTTCTTAGCCAGAAACCTTCCTTAGTGCTTCAGTGTTGGTGGCTGCAACAAGGAGGTAGGAGTTGGTAATTTTAATGTGAATTAAATGTGTTCTCAATGTATGATTGTTGGTTTGATGATTATTGCTTGAAATTGAGTGATTTTGTGTTTGAAATTTTATTAAATTTTGTTGATTTTGATGCTTTAAGGTTCAACCATCATAGATCAACCATGAACTGAACGATTTTTGATGTATTTGGGGCTATTTTTGAATTTGGATCTTGAGAAAATTGATGTGAATTGGTAATTGAAAAGTTAAATTGAAAGCTGAAAAAAATTAGTAACCATAAAATTTGAAAGTTGATTGAAAATCAAACAGAAAACTTCAAAGAAATCAAAAAGAGGGTTTGGTTTTTCTTAAAGAGAAAATCACCAACACCTAATTTATTTTTGAGGATATAATGATAATTTAATAAACAATTGAGGTAAAACTATAATTAAACAAGTTTTAAGATTATTTTAGGTATTAAGTAAAAAGTATAGCGATAAAACAGGTATTTCATAAAAATATAAGAATAGTTTTGGAAACTATAATTATATAAGGTTATTTTAGTAATTTATAAAAGTGTTGGAACAAACTTAAAATATTTAAAAGCTTGAAGTTAGAATATAATTCCTAAAAGCTCAAGAATAAGACTTTAATTAACAAATTTTGAATAATAAAATAAGGTTTAATTATTCTATTGATCCCTATAATTTTACCAAATTTTTAATTAGGTCCCTATACTTTTTTTTCCTTTTAATTAGGTTCTTACACTACTTTTAATTTTAGGGTAAAGTATTAAATTAGTCTCCTATGTTTGGGCGTAATTCTGTTTTGATCCTTAAAGTTTAAAGTGTCCTATTTGAATCTAAAAATGTTTCATTTAGCATCAATTTAGTCCCACAGTGAGGTCAAAATTAAATAATTAATGAAATATCCTACATAATGATAGTACATGAACAAAATCGATAATCTGGATAACAAGTACAAGTTCCAGAGGCACAAAATCAACCGTTGATGTATCAAGACATTTATTTATTATTTTTCTTATAATATAAATAAAATATTTTCTATAGAGCTAAAGAGAATGATAAATAAATGTATTGATGCATCAACTTTTGATTTTGTGCCTCTGGAGCTTATACTTGTTCTCCAAATTATCGATTTTGTTCTTGTACTGTTGTTATGTAGGACATTCCGTTAATTATTTAAGTTTGACCTCACTGTGGCACTAAATTGATGCTAAATGAAACTTTTTTGGATTCAAATAGAACACTTTAAACCTTAAGGACTAAAACAGAATTACACCCAAACATAGGGGACCAATTTAGTACTTTACCCTTAATTTTATAATTAAGTCATTCCTAGTGTAAAAAAATGTTAGAGTTAACTGAATATTTCTTCGCAAATTGAAGGTATTCATAATTAAAAAATAATAAACTCCAATTTTGTGGTTTATCTTGTGCTTAATTTAGTGAATTTTATCAACTTATCCCACATTTATTCAATGAAATAGCATGCTTTTGTAATTCTCCCTAAATTTGTGCTTAAAAGTCAAAACATGCTTTTTAGGCCTTAAATTTGCCAATTTTAGTTCACTTTAATTCTATTCGATGCCTTGATATATTTTTTGAGTAATTTCCGATTCATAAGGCAAGTATTGGATGGAAGAAGTGAAGAGAAAATCATGCAAAGTGGAGAATTCATGGAAAAACAAGGATTTGGAGTGCTTAGAGCGATGCGCACGCATGAAGAGGAGGTCGTTCAGGCGACGCGTACGCGTGACAATAAAAACGCCAAACGATGCGTACGCTTGACCCATGTGTACGCGTCATAAGCGGCACGTGACCTCATTAAAGTGAATTCGCTGGGGGCGATTTCTGAGCTTCCCAGGCCCAAATCCAACCCGTTTCTGAGGTTATTTTATGCAGAATTGAAGATTGGACAAAAGGGGGAGCAATTAGATTAGCTTAGGATCATGTAGGTTAGTTTTCTAGAGAGAGAAGCTCCCTCTTCTCTCTAGAATTAGGGTTCTTAGGTTTATTTTTCTCTTAGATCTAGGTTTAATTTCTTGTTTTCATCTTATTTCTTTTACATTTTCATGCTCTAGTAGTTTAATCCCCTAGTTTCTTCTTGTTAATTTCTCTTTTATGCCTCTTTTATGTTTATGGACTCTTTGTTGGATTTGGGTTTTCTTTAATGCAATTTGATATTTCTTTGTTTATTGTTGCTTAATTGAGTAGTTATTTTGAATTCCTTGCAATTGGTAGTTGTTAGATTTTATATTTCTTGCACTTTTACCATGCTTTCCTTTTATGCCTTCCAAGTATTTGACAAAATGCTTGGTTGGATGTTAGAGTAGATTTTTGAGCATTTTTGGCTTGGAAGAGAAATTAGGCAATCTTGAGTCATGAATACCCAACTTATGTTGGTGATCTAGAGTTGTTAGTTAATATTGTTTCCATTGACGCTAGTCTTTTTCTAATTCAATTAGTAAGTTGACTAGGACTTTTGAATTGAAATTAACCAGGCTTATTTGACTTTCTTCCGATGAGGAGATAACATTGTACCTTCTTCCGATGTTGAAGATGACGAAATAGGCTAAATTCTTGATAATTATTGTATGATTAATCACTAGGATAGAAAGCCTAGATTCTCAATCCTTATAATGAATGTCTCTCTTTATTACTTGCTTTCTTTAATTGCTTTCTTTACATTTCTTGTCTTTTTAATTTCTTGTTTTATCAACCCAACTCCCTTGGATACCGTAACCAATAATATGCATACCTCACTACAATTCCTTGAGAATACGACCCGGGACTAATACTCTCGGTTACTTTTATTAGGTTGAACTAGTGACAACCAAAAATTAAAATTTGATTTGAGAATCGAATATTGGTTTGGGCTATGCTCACAACGAAATTATTTTGTTAAATTCTGAACCGGTATAAATCTTCTTATCAAGTTTTTGGTGCCGTTGCCGGAGAATTGCAATGTGTGCCTGTTATTAGTTATTGTATATATGTGAATATTGTGAATATGCCTGTCTTTTATTTCTTTGTTAGTTTTTACTAGTTTTAGGATTTGGTTTTCTTGTTTTTTATTAGATTTTGTTTTCATTTGCTCTTGCTACTATGAATTCTCACCTTTGTGGCTG
The DNA here is from genome assembly GCF_000816755.2 of Arachis ipaensis. NCBI lineage: Eukaryota > Viridiplantae > Streptophyta > Magnoliopsida > Fabales > Fabaceae > Arachis > Arachis ipaensis. The sequence continues at coordinate 108,081,144 of NC_029789.2, forward strand.
AGTTTGGTTCAACTTATGTTGTAAGAAATGGAAACTACAATGGCAACATGCATCAAGGATGGAACAATCAAAGATGGGAGGAGCCTCAAGGAATTGAATCAACCTTCTTGGCAACAACCTCCTCCGGTTTCTTATAGGTATAATCCAACTCCTAATGTATATCAACCAAATGGATGTGGTGGCCCTCATTGTGGTTGTCAACCATAATCACCATATGCCTATGAACCACCTCCTCAACATAGTTTTGAACTACCATACTCACAAGCCCCTTACCACCAAACACCTCCATATGACCCTAATCCTTATTCACCATACCAACCACCTTATGAGCCATATGAACCATATATAAAAACATAACAATGCCAACACAATTACTCCCAAGAACCACCTCGATATACACCATCTCCATACCCTTACCAAGATGAATCACCTTCCAACTATGAACCCTTTCTCCCAAACAATGAACCCTCTTTTTCACCATCACTTTCATTGGACCAATCTCTCCAACCCCTAATGTAAGAACAATAAGAACTTCTAACTCATTGCCAAAAGCAAGGGGAAGCCGTAGCTAGCTTAACCGAAGTGATGAGCCAATTGACATCATTGTGCTCAACTATCCAAGATATTCTTATCATTAAATGTGGAGGATTAGTTGAGGAGCACAATGAGAAGGAGAATTTGGAGCTTCAAGGTGAAGAAGAGGAGTTGAGGCAAGAATTGCAACAAGGAAAACAAGTAGAGACCATTGAAATGGAAGGAGTGATTGAAGATTTAGGAGATGTTAAAAGTCTATGGGAATGTAGAATTAGAGAGCCCTCTTCCAAGAAGCTTGATATTGATGTTGAGAAGGGCGTACAACCTCCAAAACATATCATGGTTGAAGACTTTAAAGAGGTTGATCAAGAGATAGATTCACTCATTGACAAGTTTCTATCTACAATTGAATTCTCTCCCATTGGACTTGACATAGAGATTAAAGAAGAAGATACACAACCCCTCATACCCTTGGTAAGCAATGAAGAAGAGATTAAATTGGAAGAAAGCTACCAAGAGGAGGAGGTTGAAATTGAAGAAACTTGCAAGAAGATGGAAGTTGTTAAGGAAGAACACAAGGGAGTAGAGCTTGCAAGGACATTAGAGACACCTCTCCCTAAGCCATCACCATTCATCCTTTCATTTAAGTGGGTAAATCTCTTATCTCTAAGCTTTATTATCCCACTTGAATATGGTTTGCATGAGACGGATGGTCAACTTAGAGCTCTTTGTGGCTTTAAAAGCAAAAGAAAGATGGTTAGTGGTTGAAAACATCACTCTAGGTTCATGATGGTTGCATGTCCAAAGTTTGATTGCAAGGTTTGGTGTGGAGCTAAATTGAATGGGTCTAGGAAGTTGTTTGGAGGATTCATTGAGAATTCTGCTTGTAAACCACCCGGATGGAATCACCATGATCAACTTGAAGACGGGTGTGAAAATAAAGTGTGGGATCCCGGATTACAAGGAGAGGATCAATTTTGGAAGCTCATGGTTTGTGAAGAACTCCATCAAAGCTTGGAGCTTTTAATTTTGAATGATGGAGCCTATTGGAGATTCAAGCATTGGTGGATGTTCAAAGATGAATTCAAGCACAAGCCACCTTGATGAAAGCTCCCCATAAGTCCAACTTAAGGACAATAAACAAAAGTGCTAGGTGGGAGACACCACATCATAGTAACACCTTTTCATTTTTCTCTTTTGTAAATATGGGTAAAATTAGTTTAATTTCATGTTTTGTTTAGTTAGTTGAGTTTTTTAGTATTCTAGTATGTTAAATAAGGTTTTATGGTGTTTTGGTAGTTGTTTGGAGGTTTGGAATGCTTGGTTTAGTGCAAAAAATTGAAAAACTTTGAAAAATAGAGTACCATGCCATGCGTACGCATCACCCACGCGTACGCGTAACCCCAAGTTTTTCGACCACTCACGCGTACACCTCGCCCATGTGTACACGTGACATCCAAATTTTTTACCACCCATAAAAAAACCAGAGAGTTGCACGCGTTTTGGGCTGGCATTGTGCCTCTAGCACAAAATCCACCCACGCGTACGCGTCGCCTCTCTGATTTGACCTTCACACGCGTAACCCATGCATACGCGTGGGAACCCTATTCCATCCACCTCTATTTCATTATCTATGATGAGGCAAATTGTATATAATCAATGCATTTTTTTGTTAGGTGATGCTTGTTTATGATTAATCCTTATTTACATCACCTATTTCACACATTGAGATTTTGGAATTGTGAAATTGGATCGAAAGCTTACCTAGTGACATATTTTTGAGCTTTGTAAAGTTTTGTGGACCATGCTTGCTATGAGATTGAGTTTAATTTCTATCTCCTTTCTCCTAAGTTCCATAGCACCCATGTTTTTCACCTCTATGTTACTTAGGTATTGCAAATAAAATTCAAAGTGTGTCATTAATTGATGTGTAAGTTTTATATTTCATTTGGTTCACTAAATTTCCTTGCACATCAATTAGTGTTCATTTATTATCCAATTTCACAATTGCTTATTTTTTTCTTGAATGCTTTTATGCTTCTTTATTACTTGTTTGGTTATCTTAACTTACAAGTTTCTTTAAAGTATTTCAAGAACACTAGGATGAGTGAAGTGCATACTTCTTTTGTGTAATTGTGACATAACTTTTAATATCAGTGTGTGTGTTCTAAATCGCATGCAGCTTAGAACTCACACACCTATTTTTCATCAATGTCACACTAACTCACTCACTTCATTTTAGTGATCATCACCTCATTCCAACAATTTACGCTTCTTTGCTTTTGCATTTACTTTTCTTACTATCCCGTTTTCTATTGCTCAGGATGATTTTTCATAAGCAAAAACGGAAGCGGAAGAAAGAACACGCAGCAACCGATTGACCCACTAGCTGAAGGTAGCAATCTGTATAGTCGCCGTACCCCCTTGCTCATCTTTGAATGCACCGAGGACGGTGTAAACTTTTAAGTGTGCGGAGGTCATCCGACCAATCGGTGTTTTTGGGTGACAAATTTCTAATCCCAATACTTTCACATTCCAATTTTTAGGTCTTTTAGGATTTTTAGTTGCATTTCCTTAGTTTGCATATATATATATATAATAAGCTTAGTCAAAATAATGAAATTTTCCAAGGATTTTATCTATAGGACACCCTAATTGAATTGAGAAAAAAAAATTTTAGAACTTGCTTGAATTATATACATTGTGGAACATGATTTTTGAGCTAAGAACACATAAGCATGTGAGTTTTGAGCTTAATTGTGTGGTTACATCATATAACCACTATTTTCATTCTCGTGTCTATTATTCTCTTTCTATGATTGTAATCTTTGATTTGTTTAATTCTTTATGTCTATTATTTTGTGTATACATGCATTTATATGATTGAGGCCATTGTTTCAAATAGCTTACTTACCCAAATAGCCTTACCTTTTATCTACCATTGTTAGCCAACTTTGAGCCTATACTAAACCCATTTGTTCTTAATTTTAGCACATTACAAGCCTTAAAGTGAAAATAATAAATGTCCTTAATTTGGATCTTTGATTAGCTTAGGCTAGTGAGAGTGTTTATCATTTAAGTATGGGAAATTTGGGAACATTGGGTAGAGATAAAAGTGTGTTTTTATATTTTTGTCAAAATATTGGGGATTAGGTACATACTCATGCATTAAATATTTAAACCATATACATTGGTACCTTTGTATATAATTCATCAAAAAGAAAAAAAAGAGAAAAATAAAAGAAAAAAATGTAGAAAAAGAAAAAGAAAAAAAATATATAAAAAGAAAAGAAAGAAAAAGAAAAGCAATAAAAAGGGGACAAAATGCCCCAAAGTGAAGTTCAATAATAATCAATGCATATGGGTTGTGATAAAAAAGAGAATGCATGAGTATGTGAAAAAGTGAAGAATGGGTAGTTAAGTTAGCACTTAAATTGTATAGGTTGTCATAGGTTAGGTGGGAAGTTTAAATTAATCAAAGATTCGAATTCTAGTCTACTTAACCATATACAATCCTACCTTGACCCTAGCCCCATTACAACCTATGGACAAGTCCTTATGGTATTTCTATGCATGCATTGAATAATTGTTGATTGTTAGATGAAAAACAAATCTTGGAAAGCATGATTAAGGAAGAATTGAGTGGATCAACCCTAAACACTTGAGTGACTAGAGCGGATACACATCCGATGAGGGTTTGATTGCTCAATTACATATTTTCACACATGATCATCTCTTTTCTTGCAAGTTTGTAAAATATTTTTAATAACTCAATTCAATTGTGGGTTTGATTTGATTGCTATTGCTTTAGCCCTTGTACTTATATATGTATTCTTGGAAGTTGGTTTATTTTGTCCAAGTAGTTGCACTCATATAGATACATTGCATGTAGATAGGTTGCATTTAGATAGTTTGCATTGAATAAATATTGATACCTTTTGTCTCTTTCTTGAGTTTAGCAAGAGGACATGCTTAGTTTAAGTATGAGGAGGTTTGATAAATCTAAATTTTATGGTTTATCTTGTGCTTAATTTAGAGAATTTTATCAACTTATCCCACATTTATTCAATGAAATAGTATGCTTTTGTAATTCTCCCTAAATTTGTGCTTAAAAGTGAAAATATGCTTTTTAGGCGTTAAATTTGCCAATTTTAATTCATTTTAATTTCATTCGATGCCTTGATATATTTGTTGAGTGATTTCAGATTCATAAGGCAAGTTTTGGATGGAAAAAGTGAAGAGAAAAGTATGCAAAGTGGAGAATTAATGGAAAAACAAGGATTTGGAGTGCTTAGAGCGACATGCACGCGTGAAAAAGAGATCGTCCAGGTGATGCGTACGCGTGACAAGGAAAACGTCAGACGACGCGTACACGTGACCCATGCGTACACGTCACAAGCGGCACGTGACCTCATTAAAGTGAATTCGCTGGAGGCAATTCTGAGCTTGTCAGGCCCAAATCCAACTCGTTTCCGAGGCTATTTCATGCATAATTGAAGATTGGACAAAAGAGGAGCAATTAGATTAGCTTAGGATCATATAGGTTAATTTTCTAGAGAGAGAAGCTCCCTTTTCTCTCTAGAATTAGGATTCTTAGGTTTATTTTCCTCTTAGATCTAGGTTTAATTTCTTGTTTTCATCTTGTTTCTTTTATATTTTCATGCTCTAGTAGTTTGATCCCCTAGTTTCTTCTTGTTAATTTCTCTTTTATGCCTCTTTTATGTTTATGAACTCTTTGTTGGATTCAGATTTTCTTTAATACAATTTGATGTTTCTTTGTCAATTGTTGCTTAATTGAGTAGTTATTGTTAATTCCTTGCAATTGGTAGTTGTTAGATTTTATATTTCTTGCACTTTACTATGCTTTCCTTTTATGCCTTCCAAGTGTTTGACAAAATGTTTGGTTAGATGTTAGAGTAGATTTTTTAGCATTCTTCGCTTGGAAAGAGAAATTAGGCAATCTTGAGTCATGAATACCCAACTTATGTTGGTGATCTAGAGTTGTTAGTTAATATTGTTTCCATTGACATTAGTCTTTTGCTAATTCAATTAGTAAGTTGACTAGGACTTTTGGATTGAGATTAACTAGGCTTATTTCACTTTCTTCCGATGAGGAGATAACATTGTACCTTCTCCCGATGTTAAAGATGACGAAATAGGCTAAATTCTTGATAATTATTGTATGATTAATGACTAGGATAGAAAGCCTAGATTCTCAATTCTTGCCATGAATATCTCTCTTTATTACTTGCTTTCTTTAATTACTTTCTTTACATTTCTTGATATAGCAATCACTCTTTTGCATGCATAATTATAGGTACTGGCATCGAAACCATGCATAAATGGCATCATCATAAACTTCAGTCCATTGCGGACGCGTGAATATAAAATTTGCATAATTCTTAGTCCATTTGTTATATTAAATATTAAATAGAAAAATCAGTTGCGAGTAGGACGTTAGGCTAAATATTCTAAGAAGAGACTAGAAGTACATGTTCGAATTTAAAGTGGGCCCTAAGATTCCAAGAAGACTTTAGCAAAAGTAATTGTGTTGAAATGAAGTGCAAATATTCTGGGGAAGACCAGAATTAATTATATATCCATGATGGACCTAGAGCGGACTATTTGGTGAGAAGGGGTGAGGTTCGCTTCGACGGAACCAGAGCGGAGTATCTGGTGAGAAGGAGGAACGTGTGGCATAGGGACACCTTGACGTCAGGGATTTTTGCCAGTAAAAAAGTTCATAAAAACAGTCGCGTTGTTAATATAGTCTCTAAACCAACAAAAATCCCTTCGTGCAAATATTTTGGTTGTCACAAGTAACAAATCCCTTAAAAATTGTTAACCGAGTATTCAAACCTCGGGTCGTCTTCTCAAGGAACTGCAAGGAAGTATGTTCTTATTATTGGCTATAAAGGTTGTAATCGGGGTTTAGAAGGTGAGAAGCTAGTGATTTAAATGACAAGTAAAGTAAATGGCAATTAAAATAAATAAAACTGTAAAGCAAACTTTTGGCAAGGTAAGAGAAATTGGAAGTCCAACTTAACTATCTCTCTCAACAATAATGAAAGTTTAATCTAAATTCCACTTAGTTAACCTTTACTAAAGCAAAGGAAAGTCAAGGGACTAATTAGTTTGACCTTCGAATCCTATTTAATTCCTAAGAAAAAGTTGGGATTATTGAAGTTCAGTTCAATTAGCAAGATAGCGATTATCAGTTATGTTGAGTTTGATAATGTTGAGTTACTGATTTCTTAACCAAGACCAAAAGGGGAAAAAGTAAAATTGATGGAATAAAAATGTCCTTAGATGGAAAGCAATGGTAACACAAATTAAAGAAAAAGCAATCAATAACTGAAATACCTCAAATAATCATTAATTCAAATCATAACATGGAAAGGGTTCATAAGCCAAATTGGCAACATTTATAGATACGAGTAAAAGCATTAAAGTAAAAGTAGCATAGAAACATAAATTAAAGTAAATATTAAACCTGGATCGAGAATCACTCTTAAAAACTAAGAGAAGTCCTAAATCCTAATCCTAAGAGAGAGAGGAGAGAATGTCCCTCTCAAAACTAAATCTAAATCATGGAAGTAAAAAAAGTGCGAGCTCTCCCTTGAATGGATGCATTCCCCCACTTTATAGCCTCTAGTCTGTGTGTTCTGTACCTGGATCTGGGCCAAAAGGGCTTCAGAAATTACTGGGGCGTATTCTGTAAATTCTGATACGTGGCCTCTGTCACGCGTCCGCGTGGGTCACGCGGTCACGTCATCTGGAGTTTTCCTTGTGGCGTGGTCGCGTCGGTCACGCGTCCGCATCGAATGCGCTATGCTCAAGTCGCGCGGCCGCGTCAGTCATGCGGCCGCGTCGCTGCTCCTTCGCTCCTGGCACGCGATCGCGTCGTCCATGCGATCGCGTGGATGCTAGTTTCTTCAAAACTCCGTTTCGCATTTTCCTTCCATTTTGTACGTTTTCTTTTCCATCCTTTAAGTCATTCTGTCTTAGAAAATCTGAAACTACTCAACACACTAATCATGGCATCGAATGGAAATAAAGGTAATTAAAATAATTAATTTTAAAGCTTAGGAAACATATTTTTCACGTACATCACATAATAAGGAAGGGG
>NC_029789.2:108088830-108094506 GCF_000816755.2 Arachis ipaensis
CGTCTTTCAATTCCATTTTTTTTACTCATGCATTAAGCTTTCATGTAGTCAAGTTTATTTATATTTTTATGTATTTATATATATATATATATATAGTCAACCCTTAAATAATAAAGCATTTTAGCAAATGAGATGGGAAATAAAAAATATTGTACAAACTTGTAAAACAATTAGTAAATTAAGCACAGATATATGTGGATGAGTTATTGAACCCTCACTGGAATTTGTGTTTACCCTTTAGTCACTCAGTGTTTATTGGGTTTATTCACTCTACTTTTCCTTTTATTCTTACTTTCTATGACTTTGTTCTTCATCTAACCAATCAACAATTATAGAGTACAATCATACCAAAAGTCATGAGGTCTTTAATTAAGGTTATAATGGGGCCAAGATAAAGGTAAGGATATATGTATAAGGCTAAGTGAGCTAATAAGTGAATCCTTAATTAGACTAAAATCTCACCTAACATACATGTTTAGTATAACAAGCTTCTTTACCAATTTTCTCATATTATCCCACTTGTTGTTACATGCTCATGTTTCAATTTTATTTTTATCCCATGTGCATTGCTTTTATTTTGCATTGGGGAATTCTTTTGTATCCCCTTTTATTAAATGCTGAAAAATAACTTTTTTTTAATGCACATGGTAATTGAATCACTTTGATTTCTCATGAGCATGCTTCCCAAATTTTCTGAGTTATTTTATTTCTTTCAACTTTTCTACCTTTTTTTTCTATCATCCATGTTCCCAATAGGTTTCTCACATTTTAATCTATTCATAATTTTCTATCTTAAGCTAACCAAGGATTCAACTTGGGATTTTATTTTGTTTTTCTGCTTAAGGCTAGTAGTGTGGCTAAATAGAATAAAGAGGGATTTTAAAGGCTCAAGGGGGCTAACAAGGGTGATGTGAAAGGTAGGTTATTTTGGGGTAAGTGAGATAAAATCAAATGATGGCCTCAATCATTCTTTTGGTATATATCTATATTCTATATTCTATATTCTATAATTGGACATATAGATTAAAGCAAAGTAAAGAACATCGGAATAAAAAGAAGCACTAAAAATATGAACTAAAAATGCAAAATGCAGAAATAGAGTAAAAATACATAAAAGCAGCAATGTATAAGTACTCAGAAAATAACAGTAAAAAGAAAAATACAGAAAAATATCCAAAATAAAAGAAAAAAGAGATGTAGTGGTTCACCAAAATAAACCGCCAGAGATGGCGACCTCTCCACACTTAAAATGAAGCATCGTCCCTGATGCTCAGTCAAGCCGGGTGTGAAAGGGTGTCATCACTGGTAGGGATGGTAGCTGGAGGCTCTGTGGTGGTGGTGGGCTGAGCGTCTGGCTGCTGTAGAGGCGGTGCTGACTGGATCAGGATCTCTGGATCTGCAGCCTCGATCTGATGCGTAACCTCCTGATGTGGTGTAGCCTGCTCTGTGCCTGCCTGCTGATGGGTCTCCTCCTGGGGATCATCTTCCTCCTCCTCTGATGGCTCTGATGGTGTGTCGGGCTCGGAGGGGATATCACCGCCCTATCGGATCATCAGCTTCAGATGTGAATAGCGTCGCTGGCTGCGACACTCCAATCTCTCATACCGGCGCTGGTTACGGCACTCCATCTGATCAAACTATCGGAATAGGCGGTGCACGAGGTGGTATACGGGCTCAGAGGCAGGTGGAGGTGCAGTGGTGGCAGCAGGGGAAGCAAGGGCAGCCGTGGATGAAGAGGGTCCAGCAGACGGTGGAGCTGTCTCATCAGTAGCAGTGAAGGGTGGTGGTCTGTAGCCCAAAGCTAGGAAGTTCCTGCTGTGAGGAATGATCTTCCTGCAGTCCACCGCTGGTGGTCTCTCATCGGCATCCTCCCATGGCACGTCAGCTCGACGGCCTAGCTGTGTAACCAGATACGGAAAAGGGAGGGTGCCTCAGACGTGGACCCTGGCCATATAATGCCGGATAAAGCGTGGTAGATAAAGGTCCTTACCCTCCATCACACACCATAGGAGGGTGATCATAGCAGTTGGGATCTCCGTCTCATGAGTACTCGGTATCACATAGTTGCTCAAGATCTGGTGCCATAACCGAGCCTCATCATTTAAGTACGCCCTCTTGATCCCTCTGGGCATGGTGGTGTCCTGACCCATCTCCCAAGGAACCGTCGGGTCGAGAGCTATCTGTGCCTTCACAACATCCCAATCAAACCGCATCAAGCGCATGTCCTCCTCAGCCTTTCTATAACCATCAGGCTTATCAGACTTGGCTGGGAGCTGGAGAATGTCTTCTATGGCCTTCTTAGTGACCAGAATCTGTTTTCCTCTCAGGTTCACTGCATCGAGGGTGGTGATGTAGTAGTTGCAGTAGAATTTCCTGACCCAAGATGCATTGACCTCTGTCAGTGCTCTCTCCAGAAAGAACCAGCCTCTTTGCTTGATTTGCTCAGTTGGTGTACTGCTGGAGTGCTTCTGGAATCTTCAGAGTTCTCTCTGAAAAATGGAAAATCATGATATATAAAAATAGGAAAGCAAGTAGGCATATAGGCAAAGAAAACACAAAGTGGCATGGGAGAATTTGAATGAGGTAAATAAGTTAAGTAAATGTGCATTAAGGATTGTATAGTAGTTTAAAAGTTTGAAAGGAAGAAGTTACAATCCAAAATGTATCAGAATTCAAGGTAAATGGAAAAATTGTCATTATGGCATGGTTAGAAAGTTAGAGGAAAGTGAAAAATTAGGAAAGATATTTTAAAAGGTTAGTATGGTGAGAATTTGAAAAAGAAGTCAGTAAATTAAAATTGGTGAGTCAGTAAAAAGTGGGTTAAGGTAAGTGGCATAAAGAAAATATTCCAAGTAACAAGGATTCACAGGTAGGAACTATAGTGACTCATAACCAAACAAGAAAAACAAGTAGATGCTGATTCAAATAGATATAAAGAAAGCAAAATTGGGAATCAAAACATTACAATTGCAGTTTATAAACTAGGAAATCAAAAGGATAAGAAAGCATGCCCTGGCAATTATGAAATGGTTTGGTTAAAGTAGTGGAAAACAGAGTTCAAATTGCCAAACCGAAATATGAATGAAAACATTTTTATAGAAATTTGGGCAGCATTCTGGCTAAAATTGGATTATCCCGGAAAATAAACAGCAATCAAAGCAGTTCATATGAATTAAAAAGTCAAGCTGCAGGTACATATATATAATATAAACCTGAAAATTCAATGTAAAGAGCAGCAATATACAAGAAATACAGCATATGAACAAGATTACAGCAACAGTAGATTTGCAAATATGATAAAACAGAAGCAAGAACAGTGCAAATAAACAGACCTATAGCCACTTACCACAGCCTAATCTACCTAACAACCTAAAATCCACTACAACATGCAAGACTATCTATCCTAATTATGAACAAAAACGGAAAAAATAAGAAGAACTACGAACGGATAAAAGGGATTGCGTGTGGCGGAACCTGGAAGGCGGAATAAGGAGAGTAGGCAGGAAGGTGGTTGGGTGATGGTGATGGTGGCGTCCGGTGGTTGGCACGGTGGCTGTTGGGGAGAGAGAGAGAGAGAGGGGGTTCAGGGGGGCGGCGCGATAATAGGGTTCGCGTGATCTGGGGGGGTTATATTTTGAAATCCACGCGGCCGCGTGGGGCACGCAGTCGCGTGGTGGGGGTGAAAATGGGGGTGACGCGATCGCGTAGGTCGCGCGATTGCGTGAGAGGGGTAGGAGAGGGGATGACGTGATCGCGTGGGTCGCGCGATTGCGTCGCTGGAATTTGTGCTAGACGCACGACTCCAGCGTCGTTTCGGCGCAACTCTCTGTCTCCTTCTAGTGTGTTGTGTAATCCATGCGACGCGATCGCGTCGCTCACGCGGTCGTGTGGGATTGTTTTTGTGCAAGTGACGCGATCGCATGGGGCATGCAATCGCGTGGGCCAATTTGTGCAAAACGCACAAGGGCCGCATGATTCCAGCCTAAATTTCTGGACGTTGGATCTTGACGCCGATCTCCAGGGCACGCGGCCGCGTGGGTGACGCGGTCGCGTGGATAGTGTTTTCGCAATATGACGCGATCGCATGGGGCATGCGGTTGTGTCGTGCATCCCCTTTTTTTTTGTATATGTAAGATAAATGCAGAATGCAATGATTAATATGAACGCTATGCATGATTCCAGGTTCAATAAAGTAAAATGAAAAGAAAATAAAAATGAAAGCAATTAACGAGAATTAAATTGAAAAAGAAGCGACCATACCATGGTGGGTTGTCTCCCACCTAGCACTTTTAGTTAAAGTCCTTAAGTTGGACATTGGAGGAGCTTCCTGCTATGGCGGCTTATGTTTAAATTCGTCCAAAAATCTCCACCAGTGCTTGGAATGCCAATAGCCTCCGGGGTCCCATACTAGGCATGTAAAACATATGAGCAGCTTCAGACAAATTTTCAGGCTCCCGGGGTGACGAATGTCAGAATAAACTCCAGGATCCCAAGCTTTGCTATTAAATCCGCCTCCGTCTTGATCTATATGTTTCCATCCGGGCGGTTTAAAAAGTAGAATCTCACAATGGTGACCAAACGTTCTCTGTGATCCATGCAATTGAGCATGATACCAATCCGTGTACTTCGAGGTGAAGCGTGGAACCTTATTGAACCTTGTGCACTAACTCTGAGTATGAGCCATTTCCCTCTTACTCTTAAAGCCGCAAAGAGCTCTAAGCTGGCCATCTGTTTCAAGCAAACCATATTCAAGTGAACAAGTAAAGTTATAGGTTAAGGATTGTACCCACTTAAAGCTTGTATTAGGTGGTAATGGCCTTGGGATAGGTGTTTCCGGTGGTTCTGGAAGTTCTACTCCCTTGTGCTCTTCTGTGAATTCCTCCACTTCCTTGCAAGGTTCTACAATTGTATCTGTGTCCTGGTCAAAGTCTTCTATGTCTTCCTCATCACTTGAGTCATAGATTGGAGGTTGAGAGAAATCTACCTCCGCATCGTCTTCATATTCACTTGGGGAAGATTCTTCGACCTCAGAGAATTCACTTGCAGATGCCAGTTCATTACTAAGAGAATTTGACTTGTGACTATCATCATCAAGGGAATTTGTGTCTTGGGTTATTCCGTCTGATTCTTCATAAACAACTTGCCTTGGAGATTGTACAATATCCTCCTTAGCATCAACTGTAGCATCCTTGACGGAGTTCTCCTCAGTTCTGGATTCCCATGGAGGTTCAGCATCTCCTAGATCTTCAACCAACTCTTCTTCTTGAACAATGACAGCTTCTTCTACTTGTTCTAGTACAAATTCATGCTCTGTCTTGTCCAATAGAATTTCTGGTATCTCCTTCATGCTACGCTCTTCGTTAGACTGTTCACATGGGGCTGTGGCTAATCCTTGTGTATTTGAGCGCCTAGAAACTCATTGAATTATTGCTTGCTCCAGTTGTCGAATGGTTGTTTGAAGTTTATTTACTGTTTCCTTTAGGCGAACCTCTGCTTCTCGGGTTGCCGGACTTGGACATAATACATAGGATAGTGGCGGTGATTGGGAGTGATTGGATTGGTACTGGGGTAAGGAAGGATCATATGGTGGCGAATGGTGATGAGAAGCTTGTGAGTGTGGTGGTTCAAGGTTATGTTGAAAGGATGGTTTATATGCACGGGGTGGGGCTTGTTGGT
>NC_029789.2:108094512-108103817 GCF_000816755.2 Arachis ipaensis
ATCCATCCTTGATTGGTCTGACCTTGATGCATATTCCTGTTGTAACTTCTATTTCCTTCAACAAAGTTAGAACCAAACTCAAAGCGAGAGGGGTGAGAGTTCATAGTAGCAAATGAAAAATAAAAAGGAAAAACAGAAATAAATAAACAAGTAAAAGAAAAATATTTACAATAACCAATAACAAGGCACACGTCAGCAGTTCTCCGGCAACAGCGCCATTTTGATGTTAGGGATTTTCGCCAGTAAAGAAGTTCATAAAAACAGTCGCATTGTAGATATAGTCTCTAAACTAACAAAAATCCCTTCGTGCAAATGTTTTGGTTGTCACAAGTAACAAACCCCTTAAAAATTGTTAACCGAGTATTCAAACCTCGGGTCGTCTTCTCAAGGAACTGCAAGGAAGTATGTTCTTATTATTGGCTATAAAGGTTGTAATCGGGGTTTAGAAGGTGAGAAGCTAGTGATTTAAATGACAAGTAAAGTAAATGGCAATTAAAATAAATAAAACTGTAAAGCAAACTTTTGGCAAGGTAAGAGAAATTGGAAGTCCAACTTAATTATCTCTCTCAACAATAATGAAAGTTGAATCTAAATTCCACTTAGTTAACCTTTATAAAGCAAAGGAAAGTCAAGGGACTAATTAGTTTGACCTTCGAATCCTATTTAATTCCTAAGAAAAAGTTGGGATTATTGAAGTTCAGTTCAATTAGCAAGATAGCGATTATCAGTTATGCTGAGTTTGATAATGTTGAGTTACTGATTTCTTAACCAAGACCAAAAGGGGAAAAAGTAAAATTGATGGAATAAAAATGTCCTTAGATGGAAAGCAATGGTAACACAAATTAAAGAAAAAGTAATCAATAACTGAAATACCTCAAATAATCATTAATTCAAATCATAACATGGAAAGGGTTCATAAGCCAAATTGGTAACATTTATAGATACGAATAAAAGAATTAAAGTAAAAGTAGCATAGAAACATAAATTAAAGTAAATATTAAACCTGGATCGAGAGTCACTCTTAAAAACTAAGAGAAGTCCTAAATCCTAATCCTAAGAGAGAGAGAGGAGAGAATCTCCCTCTCAAAACTAAATCTAAATCATGGAAGTAAAAAAAATGCGAGCTCTCCCTTGAATGGATGTATTTTCCCACTTTATAGCCTCTAGTCTGTGTGTTCTGTACCTGGATCTGGGCCAAAAGGGCTTCAGAAATCGCTGGGGACGTATTCTGTAAATTCTGATACGTGGCCTCTGTCACGCGTCCGCGTGGGTCACGCGGTCGCGTCATCTGGAGTTTTCCTTGTGGCGCGGTCACGTCGGTCACGCGTCCGCATCGAATGCGCTATGCTCAAGTCGTGCGGCCGCGTCAGTCATGCGGCCGCGTCGCTGCTCCTTCGCTCCTGGCACGCGATCGCATTGATGCCAGTTTCTTCAAAACTCCATTTTGCACTTTCCTTCCATTTTTGTACGTTTCCTTTTCCATCCTTTAAGTCATTCTATCTTAGAAAATCTGAAACTACTCAACACACTAATCACGGCATCGAATGGAAATAAAAGTAATTAAAATAATTAATTTTAAAGCTTAGGAAACATATTTTTCACGTACATCACATAATAAGGAAGGGAAAGTAAAACCATGCAATTAATATGAATAAGTGGGTGAAGGATTGAATAAATCACTCAAACTAAGCACAAAATAACTCATGAAATATGGGTTTATCACACCTACTAGGAAAGTTGTTTCTCTTCCAGGCACATACCGTCAAGTTGGATTACTAGTTGAGTTGAGAAACCATATCCGAGCGTAACCTCGGGTAACGTCGCCCTGCAGATAGACAACCGACGCATGAGCTCATGGTCTGCACTAGGGACAGGCATCTTTTTCTCATCCTCTCAATATGGTAGGACTACACTACAATATACCGAATTTTCCATACAAACACGAGGCTGATCCAGATCTTGCTAAGCATTTTCTAATTCCTGCACTACAAGTTGAGCCGATGCCAGACGACCCTTGGGAGAACCATGTTGCAGCTGCTTAGGCCGCACACTTTGATCCTACAGTGGCCATAATTTCTGATGTACCACCCACCTGAGTTGAGCAGGTGGAAGCAGATTTAGAGTCCGATGAGGAGTTTATTCCCGAGGATGTTAGACCGGTTATTAGAGAGTTGTTTAGAGACCATCTAGGAGTTTGATGTAGCTGACCTTTTGTTCCTTTTGGTGATCTATAATGCTGTTCTCCCTCGCTTTTATAATGTGTTAGAGGGATAGGACCTTTCAATAGATTTGTTCTAGTTTAGGGTTCCCGTGTGAGAGTTGGGACTGTTTTTTTTCATATCTTATTTATGTATATACTCGATGTAGTCACTCTGCATTTTGGATATTTAGCATGTACTTTTTGACTTATGTTATGTATTTTGTCTATCCTTATATGTCTATCTTGTGATATTGCTATAACTATTATTATGAGTTTTCAAAATACTTATTTAAATGCTTTACCATACCAAAACAGAAACGATTTTTATTAATCACGTTAATTCGACAAATGCTTCTAGAAATACATGAGTATGAAATTTCGAGTCTAGAGCTAAGTAGGTCCGTACGACAAGTAACACCTAAATGATTGGCATCAGTCGTGACATATCAAAAGTTGGGTCGTTACAAGTTGGTATCAGAGCAATTCGTCCTTAGAGCCTTGGGATGGATGATTATGCTTCCTTGCAGACTCTCAATTTTTATTCCTTACAGTTACGATATTCTGTAATATATTCTGCATGAAGGTCTGTGAATATCCATTTTAGTAATATTGATACTTGATTTTGATATGTGACTGGTTACCTTAATATTGATTGTTGGGTATCAATAGGATTCAAATGGCTACAAACAGACGAGGACGCCCTCGACGGGAGGAAACGAGTGAGGAGACTTTTCTCGATACAATGACTATCCTCGAATCCGTAAATGCTATGGCCGCTACTATGTGCGATTCAATAGCTGCTACCAATCGAGTAGCCGAACGTCTCGATTGTCACAACGGAGCTGGAAGTAGTCATGGGACTAGACAAAGAAATGGGAATGGTGATGAAAGAGAAGACACGACACGTAATGGTAACCAACCAATGACACTAGCTTCTTTCTTAAAGATAAACCCACCGTAGTTCAATGGAAATACAAGTGTTACACGAGCTGATGATTAGTTCAAGAAGATAGGGCGATCCTTATGAGCACAAGTCCTTGAAGGACAGCGTGTGAAATTTGCTGCTTATATGCTGAGAAATGATGCACAACACTGGTGGCAAGGAGTACTTTAACTACTAGGAAATGAAGCTATCGACATCACTTGGGAGCAATTTTTGACTGAATTTTACAAGAAGTATTTTCCTCAGTTATTTCGCACTACCAAGGAACTAGAGTTACTCCAGTTAAGACAAGAAAATCTGATAATCACTGACTATACTCGCAAGTTTAAAGAATTATGCCGATTCTCAAAAGTTTGTCAAGGAGCACCAGCTACATTCGAGGAATAGAAATGTATCAAGTTCGAAGGAGGACTACGAGAAAAATTACTAGCCCATGTAGGCCCAATAGAGATACAAAATTTTTCAGAGTTGGTCAACAAAAGTTAACTAGCAGAGGAATGAGTAAAGAAGTTAATAATGGCTCGAGCAAATCATAAAAACCTCCCTCAATAGAATTTCAATTATGATCTTGTTCCACAAGGTAGAAACTTTAAAATAGTAAGACAACCTCCTCATCAAAATTTGCAAGGTGGAAATTTTTCTCCTCGTAATGCCATGAGTAATTATCACCAATGCCCATATTTGGGAAGGTGACCACATCAAACCCAACCATGTGTTATATGCGCTAAGTGTGGAAAGAGTCATATAGGCCGACTATGCTTGGTAGGATCAAGAATGTGTTTCCAGTGTGGCAAGAAAGAGTATATTGATAGGTTTTATCCACAACAAAGGACTGAGCCTAATTCTCTGAGACAGCAACAACAAGGAAGGGTATTTGCAATGCAAGCTGAAGATATCACTGAAGCTGATATACTCATTCGAAGTACATATACTATCAAGAATCATACCCTAACTGTACTATACGACTTAGGTGCTTCACATTCATTTATAGCCTTAGATTGTGTGCCTAAGTTGGAATTAGTCATTTCTGAAATGACCTATGATTTGATTGTTCATACACCCATTTTTCAAAATGCTGCGACTAGTTCAATTCATCGTAGAGTTCATTTCAACGTTCGTGATAGATCCTTTGTGCATAATCTGATTTGTTTACTTTTGTGTGGTATAGATATTAACTTCGGAATATATTGGTTATCTACTTATCATGTTTTCTTAGATTGAAGCTGAACTAGACCTAGTGCGAATTCCAATAGCAAAAGAGTTTCTTGAAGTCTTTTCTGAAGTCTTTTCATTCACCCAAGTGCATCGCCATGGGGAGCGCCAATTTCATTAGTCAAGAAGAAAGACAGAGGGATGCGATTGTGTGTAGATTATCGACAGCTGAACAAGATTATAATCAAGAACAAGTACCCACTACCAAGGATTGATGACTTAATGGATCAATTGAGAGGCACAACTATTTTTTCAAAGATAGACCTAAGGTCCGGGTTTCACCAGATTCGAGGCAGAAAGTCAGACATACCTAAGACTGCATTTCGTACTCGGTACAATCATTTTGAGTATATGGTTATGTCGTTTGGACTAACCAATGCTCCAACCATCTTCATGGATTATATGAATCAAATTTTTCATCCTTACTTAGATAAGTTCATATTGTTTTCATCGATGATATTTTTATTAATTTAAGGATTGAGAAAGAACATGAAGAACATCTAAGAACTGTATTGCAAATCCTGAAGGAGTGGAAGCTGTACACGAAGTTATTTAAGTGTGAATTTTGGGCACAAGAAGTGGAATTTATGGGGCACGTGGTATCCCAAGGAGGCATCAATATGGATCCGTCAAAGATTGAAACAATATTAAACTGTAAGCAATTAACTACGGTCATAGAGATTCAAAGTTTTTTGGGATTAGCTGGGTACTACAGACGATTTATTGAAAGATTATCTCAGATAGCATTGCTATTGACAAAGCTTACAAGGAAAAAAGTGTCGTTTATTTGGATGAAGGAGTGCGAGGAAAGTTTCGAAACACTGAAAGAAAGGTTAACGAACACACCAGTTCTTGTATTGCCAAACCTGCTAGGACCGTATGTAGTATACTGTAACACTTCACACAAAGGATTAGGTTGTGTATTGATGCAAAACCGGAAGGTTGTCGCATATGCTTCAAGACAGCTGAGACCTCACGAACAAAACTTCCAACACACAATTTGGAATTAGCAGCAGTGGTTTTAGCTCTCAAAATCTAGAGATATCACTTGTACAGAGTACGATTTGAAGTCTTTTCGGATCATAAGAGCCTGAAGTACATCTTTGATCAGAAGAAACTCAACATGCGACAATGAAGGTGTATAAAATTTCTCATTGATTACGACTTCAAGCTATGTTATCATCCCGAAAAAGCAAATATGGTGGCCAATGCACTAAGCTGGAAAAATACAAGTGTGGCATGGATGATGATCAAAGAAAAAGAACTTGTAATAGAAATTGAGCAACTCAAACTAGACTTAAGGGACGCACCCCAATGAGTTTGCTTGGCACAAATGCAGATAACGCCTGATTTTAAGACTGCTATTCAGCAAGCTCAGAAAAAGGAAACTAAAATGACACAACTTCTAATGAATGTTGGTAAGGAAATACAAGGAGAACTTAAACAAGAAAATGAAGGAATATGGAGATACAAAGGAAGAATCTGTGTGGCAAACGATGAAGGGCTACACCAAAAAATTTTGACAGAAGCTCATCAAGGGGGATTCTCACTACACCCAGGAGTAACCAAGATGTACCAAGATTTGAAACAGATGTTCTGGTGGTTGAGAATGAAGAAAGATATAGCGGCGTTCGTTTCAAAATGCCTTACCGGCCAAAAAGTGAAGATTGAACATCAGAAGCCTTCTGGAACTCTTCAACCTTTGGAGATACCGTAATGGAAATGGGAGACGATTATAATGGACTTTGTCTCTAGACTGCCAAGAACCACGATTGGATATGATGCAGTATGGGTGATAGTGGATAGGCTGACCAATTCTGCTCATTTTCTACCCATCAAGATTGATTATACACTCAAGAAGCTTGCCCAGTTGTATATCCGAGAGATCGTACGATTACACGGTATACCCCTAATATCGTGTCTGATAGAGATTCGAGATTCACCTTAAGATTTTGGATTGCATTTCAAAAGGCGTTTGGAACTAGTTTACACATGAGAACTACGCATCACCCTTAGATAGACGGTCAGTCTGAGAATACGATTCAGACATTGGAAGATATATTGAGAGCTTGTGCTTTGGATCAATGAGGAAACAGGGATAAATATTTGCCTCTAATAGAATTTGCCTACAACAATAGTTACCAAGTAAGCATCGGGATGGCATCTTATAAAGCACTGTATGGCCACAAATGCCAGTCACCACTATGTTGGTACGGAGGAGGAGAATCCAGTGCCTTAGGACCAAAGTTGGTTCTGGAAACTACTGAGCAGATCAGAAAAATTCACAATAGGATCTTAACTGCACAAAGTCGATAGAAGAGTTACGCTGATATAAGACAAAAGCTCTTAGAATTCGCAGAAGACGACCATGTTTTTCTAAAAGCTACCCCTACAACTGGTATAGGTCGTAGTCCCAAAGGCAAAAAGTTAAGCCCTAGATATATACAACCTTTCCAAATCCATAGTCGAGTCAGCCCAGTAGCATATCAAGTAGCCTTACCTCCACATCTGTCAAATCTTCATAATGTGTTCCATGTTTCCTAACTTAAGAAATACAATCCCGATGAAAGTCATGTCATAAAACCCAAAACCATACAGTTATGAGATGAATTGACATTCCATGTACCTTTAGTGAACATGATGGGGTTGATGGGGATTTAAAAAAAACCATAAACAATCGACAAGTGCACTGAATTGTCTCAGGTAATACCACGGGAGTGTGTTATCATTCTCGTATGGATTAACAGACTAAACAAGCAATAGTCAATTGATTATTTTAGTTAGACAATCAAAATCAAGGGTTTCAAGAGCAATTGCATAAAAATAGTGAATTGAATAAAAGCAAATCGTAAGTAATTCATAAAGGAATATGATTCACAAGAGTTAAGGTTTTAGAGATGCTGAGACTTCTAGAAAAATGCTTTTCACTCTCCACCTTGATTATGCAATGATGTATCTATGGCACATAATAAATAATCAAACTCCAATTCCTTAGTAATTCAATTTCTCTAATCCTAATCAATTTTCAATTCCTTGATTAATCAATTGTGACAAGAGGTTAAGAATGTTCACTGATTTAAAAACCACACAATTCTCAAGAACCAAACTTGGTTAATTCGATGTCACCTATCAAATCCAAGTTTAAAACCTAAGAATCATGAGAATGAGTTTTCAAGCTTAATTTAATTAATTAAATTTTCTAACATATTAAGAGAATTCAAGTCAGAAGAGAATTATTTTCCAACACATTCAAATTCTTTAGATGAAGAACAAAAAATCTTTCTTAAAAAAACATCAATGCATTAATCAAAGGTAGAAAGCTATAACATTAGTCCATTAGAATCAACAGAGCTCCTAACTTTAACCGAGGAGATTAGTGACTCATGCTAAAATTCAAATAAAAACAGAGGTATGAAATGGAAAAAGGTCTCTAGGTTCAAAAGAACGTTTTTCAAACTCCTTATATACCAAAACCTAAAACAAAATCTAAGCATTAAATACAAACTTAATTAAAACAAAACTAATGAGATTAAGTTGATTTGAGAGGATAATGAGAAATGGTTTGATTAATAATTGAGCTTATGAGGTAGATGCAATGATTGTAGTTTTGTCTCTCTTGCTCCCAGTCGATATTTGAGCTTCTGGGATAGATACAAAGATTGTGGTTTAGTCCCGCTTGCTCCCAGTCGGTATTTGAGCTTCTGGGGTAATATGCAAGGATGGTGGTTTTGTCCCACTTGCTCCTGGTCAGAATTGAAACTCTGTTGACCTTTCGTCGCAAGATGTGGCCAGACACTTATACCTTCCCAGATGTTCCCCCAGGGACATTGATCAATGAATATGAGTTTGAGCTTGGGGATGTGCGCACCGAGGGAATGTTCAGGGTTAATTACCAGACATATCGGGTTTGGCTATATAACCGACAGATGAGCTCATTGGCCATAGGACATGCATTCATCATTTGCATTTGTGTGTATTGTTTGGGTATGCATCTTGTATCTGGCTTGCCTATTTGAATAATTGTATCTATATGCTAATTGAACTAGTTGTTTTATCTGTTCTCTCTATTTGTGTGTTCTTTGTATTGTCTTGTATATGTTTGTACAACTGAGATATCCCTTATGCTGACCGTGGTGACGCTAAGGGTTGATGGGAGGTGGTGACTGAGGTTTGTGGAAGAAACTGAGGATGAATTGATAATATTGAAACTAAATTTTAATATTGAATTATTAAAAGAGTTGGGAATCTATGATATTAAGAGAGATGATGATTTGTATAAGGGAAGATTGAGATTTAAAGATCACTAATATAGTTGAGATTCAGTTTATCTACCTTGATCAGATTAGTAAGAACCCTAGGCTTTAACTTTGTGTGATTGGAGATTAGGATTGCCTACTGAGTTCATGTGGTTTTATATAGTCTCTATTTGGAATTATTGCCCTGCTGAGAATCCTATAAGGGATGATGTTCTCACCCGTTTCGGGAATTATTACTCTTCAGAAGTAGGTCCCGACATTTCTCATTGAGCGGGAGGTTTATCTGGAAGGACAGCGAAGAGGATCTTTTATTCTGCTTTAATCTTAGACTTTCTCTTTCTTTTGGAAACACTTATATTATGCACTTGTTTTGAAGACTTGCCTTTAGAGACTTATGATGTATTTTGGAGAGATATGTTATGTCTATCGAGTGTGAGCGATCAACGAATTGTCTTTTCTCGAGTTTTAAATCTTTTCACAGGCTTCTAGTATGATATTCCTTTCGATATATATGTATTTATATCTTAATCTTGTGTCGTAGCACCAAATCATAATTGAATTATGACTAAAGCATAAGTAATAAATGGTAGGGTGTTACATTATGGTATCAGAACAGTTTATCTTTGTAAGCCTGAGGAATGGACTGCTCTGATTAGTGAGTGAGAGAGAGAGAGAGAGAGAGAGAGAGAGAGAG
>NC_029789.2:108104492-108136738 GCF_000816755.2 Arachis ipaensis
AGGAGTGAGTGAGTGCTTGTTGGTGGCAGCGCTAGAGGAGAAAACAACGAAAATGTGCTATAAGTGCGAATGAAAGTGTAAAGTTGAGTGTGGACGATAAAACCAAAACTTTATTTTGTTCCCTAACATGGACCGCACAGTGGCATGATGCATGCAAGCCACGTTATATGTATCAAGTTTAAGGATCGAACTTTTTTAAATTTAGTGATATCATCATAATCGTCAATAAATAATAATCTGTGCAAATCTTTCTAAATAAAGCATCTGTGTGTGTGCGTGCATGAGAGAGAGAGAGAGAGAGAGGGTGCTTATTGGTGGCAGCGCTAGAGGAGAAAACAATTACAATGTGTTGTGAGTGAGAATGAAAGTATAAAGTTGTGTGAATGATAAAACCAAAACTTTGTTCAAAACTTCATTTTGTTCCCGAACATAGACCGCACAATGGCATGACGTATGCAATCCACGTTATATGTATAAAACATCATGATTTGTGTGTATGTGTGTGAAAAATTAAAAGTTCAACATCTCTCTCTGCGCTCAAGGAGAAAACAATTAAAATGTGTTGTGAGTGAAAATAAAAGGGTAAAGTTGAGTGTGAACGATAAAACCAAAACTTAATTCAAAACTTTATTTTGTTCCCTAGTATGGACTGCATAATGGCATAATGCATGCAAGTCACGTTATATGTATAAAACATCATGATTTGTGTGTGTGTATGCATGTGTGTGTAAGAGAGCGAGAGAGAGTGAGTGAGAAAGAGAGAGAGAGAGAGCGCTTATTAGTGGTGGTGCTAGAAGACGAAACAATTAAAATGTACCGTGAGAGAGAATGAAAGTTTAAAGTTAAGTATGGACGATAAAACCAAAAGTTCATTTTGTTCCCTACCATGGACCGCATAGTGGCTTGATGCATGTAAGCCACGTTATATGTAATTATGTATAAAGTTTAAGGATCGAACTCTTCTAAATTTAGTGATATTTGTTAGGAAATTATTATTTCTTAATCTATTTAAGGGCAATACATATATATTAATTATAATCGCAAATTAACCTATTTCTCATTAAATGAGTTATATAATACTGATCTCATTTATTGTTATAAATGTTGAATTAAATAAGTTATTATTACTTTTGATTTAGAATTAAATAAGAATAAAACTAGAGATACTATTTTATTTGAGATTTAAGGTTTAATGGGTGACACATTCAAATATAAATAGTAACTTTAGGGTTTTGATCTCTAACATATCAAAGTCACCTCCGTAACTCTTTTTCCATTAGAGGAGTTACGATATAAGTCTATCAGGGATATAGAAAAGTTTCGGTTGAGAAAGATCAAATAATCAAATTCTTTCAATCACGTTCACAAATAATTTTAGTGGTCGATTTTAATATATAAATGGTATTTATAAATATAAAATTCACAAGTATAAAAATAATCAATATGTTTACAATTTACATTTATATGTTTTTATTGTAATAATTTTAATTTAACTGTAATAATAAAGCATTACACCAGTTTTACTCCTATTTGAAAATTAAATTAAATTCTTGACAAACCCACACACATATATAGATATCTATTACCATTAAAAGGAACAAACAAGAAGCCTGGTAGTATAACACATCAACACCTCTTTCATCTTCTGTGCTTGTGTGTCTTTTTTTGGACAGAACAAGCCATTCAACTTCACTTCTTCCACTTGAACGGTTTCCTCCTTCCTTCTTCACCCTCCTTCAACAATGGGGTCAGCTTGTCATCTTTCCTTTACTCTCTTCTTCGCATTCAGTTTCATCACTTGCACCAACTGTATTGAATACCTGAAGTTACCGTTAGTGCAAAAGAACAATCCACTCTCCTTGCCAGCTCAGCTTCTCTCCTCAGACAGTCACCGCCTTTCAACCCTCTTCGCGGCCCTCCAAGGCCGCCGCGGGTCTCTGAAGTCCCCACTCGTCTCCGGCGCCTCAACCGGGTCGGGTCAATACTTCGTGGATCTCCGAATCGGATCACCGCCGCAGAGCCTCCTCCTGGTGGCGGACACCGGCAGCGACCTAGTGTGGGTGAAATGCTCTGCCTGCAGGAACTGCTCCGCCCATCCACCCGGATCCAAATTTTTGGTCCGACATTCCAGAACCTTCGCCCCTCACCACTGCTACGACTCGTCGTGTCGACTCGTTCCACATCCGGTCCAAACTCAATCTCAAACCCGAACCTGCAACCACTCCAAGATCCACTCCCCTTGTCTGTACTCCTACTCCTACGTGGACGGTTCCACCACAAGCGGCTTGTTCTCGAAGGAAACGACGACGTTTAACACAAGCTCCGGAAGAGTAACCAAAGTAAAAGACTTCTCCTTCGGTTGCGGGTTTCGCGTTTCTGGTCCCAGCGTTACAGGCGCGAGTTTCAACGGTGCCCAAGGTGTTCTGGGTTTAGGACGCGGAACGATGTCGTTTAGCTCCCAACTCGGTAGAACATTCGGGAACAGATTCTCATACTGTCTTCTTGACTACACCATATCCCCGCCTCCAAGGAGTTTCTTAACCATTGGTGCTTCCAAAAGAGACGCCGTATCACGGAAACTGTTCAGTTATACGCCGTTAGTTAAAAACCCTCTTTCGCCCACGTTTTACTACATTGTCGTTGAGGGCTTGTTTGTTGAGGGGGCGAAATTACCGATAAGCCCTTCGGTTTGGACCGTTGACGAGAATGGGAACGGCGGCACTGTCGTGGACTCCGGCACGACGCTTACGTTCCTGGCGGAGCCAGCGTACCGGCAAGTTCTGGCGGCCTTCCGGCGGCGCGTGAGGTTGCCACCGGTGGAAGGAGCGAACCTAGGGTTTGATCTGTGTGTGAATGTCACTGGCGCAGGGAAGGTGAAGCTGCCGAAGCTGAGCTTTTCTTTCTCCGGGAAATCGGTAATGTCGCCGCCGGCGAGAAACTATTTCATCGACGCTATGGAGGGAGTGAAGTGTGTGGCAATTCAAGCGGTGAAAGAGGGTGCAGGTTTTTCAGTGATTGGGAATCTGATGCAGCAAGGTTACTTGTTTGAGTTCGATAGGGACAGATCGCGGCTCGGGTTTACGCGTCATGGTTGCACTCTTGGCTGAAAATAGAGTATTATCATACATAATGGGGTATGGAGTATTATTAATTATAGATGTTTTATAAGATATAATAATAGAATATGAAATATTATCATGGCATGAGTTTTCATGATGTGTTTTCACTCACTTAGTGAAAATATTTTACGAAAATAAAATATTTGATTTTTAAAATTATGGAAATGTAGCTTTTGCAATTTCGGATACCAAAATGTAACTTTTTATAAATTTAAGTAAACCGTGGAAAGGGTCTCACGAATTTGAAATACACATAAATCATTAGAGGGTTTCATGGTTTACGTTAATGAAGCATTTGGAGAGAAATCGTAGTAGGAGTTACATGGTTTCTGTGAAGATGCAACACATGCATAAATTGTGGAAGGGTCCAACAGTTTATATACGAGTTTCACTACATATACCAACTTAGAGTGAGTGGGATATATTTACATCTATTTACATCTATCATTTTTATTGTCAACAAAATAAGACTATATTTTGTAGTACATTTTAAATTTATTCAAATTGTAAAAATGATATAATTTTAAACGATTTGAATATTAATTTGATTTATACTTTTCAATCTAATTCAATTTTATACAAATGATTGATTTGTACAGTGCTAATTTAAATTTATTTTTCAAACTATTTTGATTTAATATAATATAATTTGAAATAAATAGAATTATATTCTATTTAAATTTTAATAAAAATTTAAGTAAATAATTCAAATTTTTAGTACATATATNGATGATATATAATTCCATATATTTTCTAATAATTTTTTTTTGTGACTTAAGAAGGATAAATTCAAAATAAAAAAAAATAAGTCTCAAGAGAAGTTGCAAGCCTACAACATCACTAGGATAAGCATTTCGAAGATCTGGCCATGTCATCAACCATTTAGTGTACTAAGTTTTTTTTTTAACTAAGTTCAAAGGTACTCCTTATGTTGGACTATTATTTTAGAATCTTTTCAATTTTTTGAACGTAAAACAAATAAAAAGGCAAATTATTGAAATAAAAATGACACTCTAGATTTGTATATATAGTAGAATTCGGTGCATGTTTTGTATCTTTATGTATGTTTTGCATCCTTACAGAAACTTTGGAACTCCTACCACGATTTCTTCTTCCCAAATGCTTCATCAACGTAAACCATGGAACCCCTTCAGCGGTTTACGTGTATTTCAAATCCGTGGGACCCCTTCCACGGTTTACATAGATTTGTAAAAAGTTGTATTTTTGTATCCAAACTGCAAAAGTTGTATTTTCATAATTTTAGAAGCTAAATATTTTATTTTCGTAAATTGCTCAGTAAGTGAGTTAGGTAAATAATATTTTGCTATTATTTATTTTAAATTTTTTATTTATAAATAGATTTTAAGACACATCAAGTTTACAAATTAATTTTTTTTACAAATTTAAATTATTATAGCTTTTATGTTAAATTCTTGTGTATTATTTTTATGCAATAGAAAATCTATTCTCATACATTATAGAAGTATTATATTATGAGAATATCATCAAAATATAATTTTTTTATATTTTTATAATAAATTTTCACTTTTATTTATTTACTTTCATCATATTTTTACAACATCTTATTAGCACAAAAACTTAAGAAAAAGAAAATAAAGGGTACAAGAAGAACATTTATCTTGCGAATAGTATAAGTACACACTAATCTCAAAAGCAAAATTTATTTTGCCAACCTTTTACATGAAGAGACAAGTGTTGCTACCATAATTAGTACGAGTAAAATAATTGATTGTTCTAGAAGAGTTGCTATTTTATTTTATAGAGGAACAAAATTTATTATAGATAATATTTTGTTATCTACAAAGTACAAAGTCTCAAAGTTTTAAAGATATCCGTAAGAATGGATATCATATTGAGACCATAAATGAGGATAACAATGAGCTTCTCTGTATTATGAGTTGTAATTCAAATAAGAAAGTTATATTAAAAATTTTGCCTATGCAAATTCTAGGATATATTATACTCATATTAGTGCAATTAAATCAAATGTTGTATGACCGGTTAGGTCATCTTAGAATAACAATAATGCGAAGGATCCTTGAAAACTCATAAAGGCATTCACTAAAGAACCATCAGATTTTTTAATCTATTGAGTTATACTGTGTTGCATGTTCTTAAGAAAAATTGATTATAAGGCCATTATCAGCAAAGATCAGAGTTGAATGAATTTACTTTCCAAGCCTTTGATACTTATTGCATGGCTACTAGTATAAATGTTGAACATCCAGTAGCTCATGTTTATGTATAAAATGAGCTAGCGAAATTACTTATTAAACGCTTCCAATTGATTTTTAAGCCCTTACTTATGAGAACGAATCTCTCAATTTCTGTTTGGAGACATGCTCTTTCACATGCCGCAACACTTATTAGTTTAAGGCTAACAAATTTTCACAAATTCTCTCCTTTACAATTGATTTTTGGCCAACCACCAAATATATTCCGTTTGAGAATATTTGAATGTGTCATATATGTTTTGTAAGACCTCAAATTTTTAGAAAGTTGTTTTTATTGAAAAATAAATAAATCAAAGTTATGAGACTTTGAGTTTTAAATTAATTTGGATTTATATAATTTTAAATTATAATTAGATATTTTTGTTTAATTGAAATTAATGATTTGAATTTTTGCTTAATTAAAATTTAAAATTTTAGTAATTGAAAATAAAAGAGAGTTTTATATATAATTTAAATTAAATAATTAAAAGTTTTGGTTAATTTTATGAATAAAGGAAAAATTATTTGATTACCTTTACTTTTAAATTAGAATACTTGTTTGAAAAATCAATTGACAAATTGATTAAATAATTACAGTAGTTATAGTATACAAAAAAAAAGTGGGACCTAAGGCTACACTTATAAACAGTAGCCATAGTATATAATGTGGCTACGCTTTACAGGTGATGCAGTAGCGCTGAAAAGCGTAGCCTATTCTGGTAAAAATGGAAGCTAAAAAGCGTAGCCTTTGGTCCTGGACAGCATCACTTGAAAAGCGCACCATATTCCCAAACGCCAAAAGCGTAGCCCTTGGTGTAGAAAAGCGTAGCCTTTGAGAATAGGCAACGGTCGAATAGGAATCACCCCAAAAAACGTAAAATGGTATTCTTAAAGTAATTTTATTGGGTTAGAATTTTGTTTTTAATAACTACTCTATTCCCTAATCTTTATTAAAAATACCAAACCCTAATTCCCAAACTAAAACCCACAAACCTTAACCCTAACCTAATCTTATCTACCGCTTCACCGCCACTCACCCAGCGCCATCCCCTTCCCATATACACACTAAACACACACACACCCTAACCTAACCTTATCCACCACCTCACCGCCACTCATCCACAACCATCTCCTTCCCATATACACACTAAACACGCACACACACATCAAAAAAAGAGAAGAGAGGGAGTGCCGAGGGAGTGAGGGAGAAGAGAAGAGGGAGGAGTTGCGTCGCCATCGCGCCACCTTGCCGCCAAGTCACCGTCGTCGTCACCGACGGGGGAGGCAGAGTGAGAATGAAGCACGAGTTGACGAGATACCTTCGCGCACCGTCGTTGTTTGTGGAGCTTGCTGCTGTCGCTGTTCAAGCCGCTACTGCTGTCGTTACATGCGATACCGCCAAAGCTCCCTTCACCGCCGTCGACGCCGATATGAGGAAAGGGAGAACGAAGAAGAGGAGCCGACATGGAAGATACATCGCAAAAAAAGAGGGAGAGAGGTCCGAGGCTGAGCTGGTTCCGTCACGGTCATCTGCCTCTGTTACGACTGAACTGTTGCGCCGCTGTGTTTGCTGCTGTGTTACTGATGAATGCGCATCATGTTATATTTTTCTATGCTTTTTCATATAAAAAATTAGTTTATAATGCCCAATTGTTGAGTATTTTGTGTGCTTAAGTTGTATATTGCTTTGATCTTTTGATTCGATGAATTTTGTAGAAAATGGCAGAAAAAGAAGCAAAAAGCACAAAACAAACTCAAAAGAAGAAAAGAAGAATTTTGGACACACTTTGAAGTTTGAGCACGCTTTGGAATCTTAGGCCACGCTTTTAAAAGCATGGCCCATGACCCATTAATTAAAGAAAGAAGAGCGCCTTTGGTGCTACGCTCTCTTTCAAAGAGCACTACGTTCTTCACCCAAGAGCTCTACGTTATTCACCCAAGAGCGCCTACGATAGTTTTCAAAGTTGGGGTTGAAAATTTGGCTAGCGACACGTACGCGTGGGTGACGAGTACGCGTGGAAGTGCCATTTGTGAAGGGTGACGTGAACGTGTGGATAAAGCGGCAGTGTGGAAGTGGTATTTTTGGAAGGCCACGCGTACGTGTGGATGACGCATACGCATGGGAGAGCGCTCTTGGCGCGAGCGCTACGCTCTTCTCAAGAGCGCTGAAGGCAACGCATACGCGTGGATGACGCGTACGCGTCATAAGTGCCAAAATGCTGAATGACACGCACGCATGGGTGCAAGAGTGCTACGCTCTCCTAAAAAATGCTACGCTCGCCTGGAAGCCTTATTTTTGCTCAATTAACTTCACTCTAAGTCCATCTAAACTTCAAGCAAGCAGATCCCATTAACATCACTCAATCAAAGGCACAAGAAGCATCTAGAATAGGAATTTTCATTAATTGTAATTTGCTTTTCATTTTAGTTTGTATTTTAGGAAAGCCTATATAAAGGCCTTAGTTTCATAGAATTAGGCATTCTGAATTCTAAACAGAGGGGGAGAGAGTGAAGACCAATTTAAAATTCTGTGAATTGGCACACTCCAAGGGGAGTGGGTTTTCAGACCCCTCCCCTCAAACACTTTTCTTCCTTTTCTCTTCTTTTCTTTCGTAGCAGTAGTTTAGTTTTAGTTTGTAATTCTCATTTATGAATTCTTGAATTTTCATTTTCAGTTTGAATTCTTACTCTTTATTTTCATGCACTTTAATTTCATGCAATTTTGTTTGAGAGCAATGACCACTTAAATCCCTCTGCATTTGGGAAAGGAGCTCTATTTCAATTTTGATTGAATTGATATTTATCTCTTCTTCTCTTCTTCATTCTATCTTCTTACTTGGATATCTATTAGAATCCTTGCAAGAGAGTTTTGTTCTTCAAAGATCCTTGGATCTATTAGAATCCTATTATGAGCCTCTAGGGAGGGATCATAGGTTTCAGTTTGAGCTCTCTTGGCGTAATGAAGTTGATTCTTGATTTAGAGTTGGTACGTGACATATAACCACTCTAATATTGGGGTATTTGGAATTATGTAGTATGAGATTAGAAATCATGTTTGTTTATCTAAGAAAGAGTCTTTGTGCTTCATAGATCCAATTACTACTGAGAGGGGGATTGAATCTACTTGAATTTCACGTGAGCCTCGAGAGAGGGATCATGGAATTCAGTTTGAGGTTCTTGTCTCATAATCCTCCTGATCAATACACTCTTAGTTGGTATGTGAGATGTAACCTCTTTGAGTTGAGGTCTTGAGGGTTGTGTGGCATTTGGATTAGAAATTTAACTTCACCTCTTCTCATGAGCAATTAGATCAAGAGATTGACAATTGATTACGTGAAGAGAAATTAAATCACCAAGAGATTGGGGTTTAATTACTCATAGTCCGCCATGGATCTATCTTACATGATTGAGAAGGAGTGAGACCGTTGATTCAAGAGGAATCAACATCTCCAATCCCATATGTTTGCCATCGTTATTTTCTGTCATTTACTTTCCAGCATTTTACATTCTTGCAATTTATTTCCTTGTACTTTTATTTCTTGCACTTTACTTTCCCGTACTTTACTTTTCTTGCTCTTTAATTTTCCAGTATTTTATTTTCCAGCACTCTCTTTTATGTTCTTTACTTTCTTGCTCTTTACTTCCCAGCACTTTAGATTTCCTGTCATTTACTTTTATGTTCTTTACTTTCTCTGCACTTTACGTTATAGCTTATTTTAAATTTCTAGTCATTTATATTTCTTGTTGCTCATCACTCCAATATGAACCGTCTAACTGGAATAACAAATTCACTATTGATTGCTTAATCCTTTAATCCTCATGGGATCGACCTCACTCTTAAGTGAGTTTTATTACTTGATACGACCCAGTATACTTGCCGGTAGTAAATACGTGAAGAAAATATTTATTTTTTTTACGTATCAGTTACCTCCGGAGCTTCTGTCATCGTTGTCAGAGTTCTATGGCCACCGAAACCACCACCGGGGTTGCCGCTACTTGGCTTAATTGGTTCTTCTTAATTGCGGTAATCGTTTTCATTTCGAAAATCCCTTTAGTCACTGTTTTGTTATCTTATAAGTTTTGCGGTGTTAATTGCTATGAGATTTAGTTTCGGTTATTATATGTTGCGATTAGAGTTGATGTGGTTGCTACGAAAGTGGTTTGGAGCTGAGGTTATGACTACTACCGTTGCGGCCGAGAGAAAATGGAGTTTTCTCGCGTAGTTGAGTCGCGATCGAGGTAGGGACACTTTTCTTAAACTTATTTTATTTTCAAGAGTTGTTACAAGTGGATACTAATGCAAAAAGTATATTTTTGTGATTTTGTAAGTCTTATAGATTGAATTGAGTTGTTTTGGATGAATGAAATTGTTTGATTGATTGATCGATTGAGAAAGTTGAATGTTCTAAAATAGTTGGCTGATGTTATTCAATTGATTTTTCTTGAATTACTTGAAGAGATTTAATGTTGGAATTTAGTTTAATTTTGGAAATTGTTCAATTTTAGAAAAGATCCAAAACTAGAATTGGTTTGGTTTGGAAGAGATTTAATATTGAAAATTGGTTTGATTTTGAACTGTGTTTGATATTGGAATTTGGTTTGATTAATGAAAAGTATTTCATATTTGGAAATGGTTTGATTAATGAAAAGTATTTGATATTTGGAAACAGTTGAGAAGGATTTGAGGAATGTTTCAATGGGACCCAAAAAGGGTGGCAGAATCCGAGTTTTAGAGGAGATGCTGTCCAAATTTTTATAAAATTGGAGATTTCGTTTGAAGTGCTTATTAGAAAGATTTGGATTTCTTTAAGGATTTTATAATTTGATTTTGAGTTATTTAGAAAAGGATTACGTTTTGAGTTTGCTTTATTTAAAAAAGAATGAATTGTGGTTAAGGAAGTGCAGAAATGATGATTTGTAAGTGAATAAGATATGTGACCCCGGGTAAGAGGCAGTGGTGTTGTCCACTTGCTCAGGAAAAGGGATGAGGAAGAAGAATATTGAAAATTGAGTTTGAATTATGAAATTGAATGAATATGATAAACGAGGCGTGATTGTAGTTGATTGATGATGAGTATGTCTGTGTTTTCTCTCCGGTTGTAAGGGTGACATGGCACCTATTCCCTCTAATGGTGACAGGGCACATAATCCCTCTAATGGTGACAGGACACGTAACCCCTCTAATGGTGACAGGGCACTCTCCCTCTAATGGTCAGCCGATGTGCTGAGATATTTGTGCACAACAGAGAGACAATGCCCGGGTTAGCTACCGGACATGTCAGGTTGGCTGTATAACAGACAAATTAGCTCATTAGCCATAGAGCAGACATGCATCATATGCATTTGCATGTTTTGTTTGAGTTTGAATTTATTTTGGTTTGCCTAATTACTTATCTATTATTAATTGCTATCTGAGCTATTTGCTGTATCTGCTTCTTAATTGTGTTTTCCTTGTTTGCATTGTATGTGTTTGAACAACTGAGAGATCCCTCATGCTGGTGGTGGTGAAGCTGAGGGTTGTTTCTGAATGTGATATTGATTGTTGATTTGATTGAATTGCTTGGGCCGGAGGCTTTGGTTGTTTATGTGATGGGCCGGAGGCCGTGATTAGTTTCTGATTAAGATTTAGTAAAGTACCCAATTCCCAAAATTTTAATAAAAATGAAAAATACCCATTTTTTCTTTCTCTCAACCAATTTCCTAAATCCCATTTTTTCACACTTAGATGATGCATACTCTCACTAGCCTAAGCTAATCAAAAATCCAAATTAAGAACATTTATTGATTTTTACTTAAGAGTAATGATGTGCTAAAAGCAAGAGCAAAGGGGTTAAATAGGCTAAACATTGGCTAATAATGGAAGATAAAAGGGTAAGGCCATTTGGGTAAGTGAGCTAAATTGAAATCGAGGCCTCAATTATGTAAATGTATTCATACATCAAATATTGGACATAAAGAATTAAACAAGTCAAAGATTGCAATCATAGAGAAAGAATAACATAAGAACAAAATAGTGGTTAACATGATGCAACCACATATTAAAGCTCAAATCTCACTTGGTTGTGTTGATGAGCGGATATTTTATACGCTTTTTGGCATTATTTTCATACGATTTTTAGTATGTTTTGTTTAAGTTTTATTAAGTTTTCATAGGTTTTAGTGCAAAATTCACATTTTTGGATTCTACTTTGAGTTTGTGTGTTTTTATGCAATTTCAGGTATTTTCTGGCTGAAATTGAGGAGCTGGAGTAAAAGTTTCATTCAGAGACAGAGAAAGCACTGCAGATGTTGTCCGGATCTAACCTCCTTGCATTCGAAAGAGATACAGAAGTCCAAATGGAGCATTCTTGATGGCTATGGAAAGCTAACATCCTGAGCTTTCTAGCAATGTATAATAGTCCATACTTTGCTTTAGAATTGAAGGCCCAAAACTGGCGTTCAATGCCAGCCTCCTGCCCTATTCTGGCATCCAGCGCCCAAAGGAGAAGAGACCAGGGTCCAACACCCATAAAGGACCCCCTAGCCAGTGTTCAATGCCCTAGAGGTCTCCTAGCACATGGATCTCATCAAAGCTCTGCCCAAACACTCACAAAGTGGGCCCTGGAAGTGGATTTTAGCACTAAAAGACTGTTTTACCCTTTTTATGTAATCCTTAGTCATTAGTTTAGTATTAAAGGGAGAAGATCACACTTGTTTAGGAGCTCTTCCAGCATATTTCATTTTTCACATTGTATTTTCTATCAGTATGAGTTTCTAAACCTCTTAGGTTGAGAGGAGGATCTCTACTGAGTTTTATGGATTAATAAAAGTATTACTGTTTCCTTTTAATCCGTGTTTGATTCTCTATTCTAAGATGTATCTTCGTTCTTCATCAATATGAATGTGTTGAACTAGCATAAGGTTATCACATTCTACATGGGTTCAGAGTGAGTCTTTCGTCGGACAATGATGAACCACCAGCTTGATTATACATCTCTTAGACGGCTAATCCACGACTTCGTTGGGGACTTCTCGAGACATCAGTTCAGCCGAGGTATGGGGAGATTAGGGTCTTTGTCATAGAGGCTAGAACCCAAAGGCACAAAATTCTTTGATTCAGAAGATTCGACCTTGTCTGTGGAATTTTGAGTAGGATCATTAAGGAGAATGGACTGCAGAAGCTTCACCCTCATTTAAAATGGATCCACACTAACCCTGGATTTCAGATCTGGAGGAGCATTGGCGACCTCTAAATCGGCGTTGATCACATACAACCTGCCATAGAAGAAATCATTCACAGTTGAAGAAGACAGTAAGACCAGAATTAATCTAGAAGAACAAAGCATCTCCAAGCCTTAACCATCTTCTTATCATTGCAAACATATCAACCTAGTTAAGTTCTCTTTATTTCCTTAATGCGTTTAAACAGCATACCTACTTCTTCTATCCGCCTGACTAAGATCTACAAGATAACCATAGCTTGCTTCAAATTACAATCCTCGTGGAATCGACCCTGACTCGCTCAGGTATTACTTGGATGACCCAGTGCACTTGCTGGTTCAGTTGTGTGGGAATTCGTGTGCACTAAGTTTTTGGCGCCGTTACCGGGGATTGTTCGAGTTTGGACAACTGACGGATTATCTTGTTACTTAGATTAGGTATTGTTTTTAATTTTGTTTGAGTCTTTTATTTTCTTCTTCTTTTTTTTCAAAAATTTCAAAAAAAAATTTTTGTTTTCAAAAACCTTTTATTTTCTTTATTAATCTCTGTTTTTTGTTTGGGTATTTTGTTTTTGTTCTTGTTCTTGTTCAAATTTCTTTGAGTCTTTTTCTAAAAATTTTCAAAAGTAGTGTTCTTTGTTTGATTCTTGTGTCAATCTTTAAGTTTGGTGTCTTCTTGTGTCTTTTCTTTATAATTTTCGAAAATTTTTGTTTGTGGTTTTCAAAATTTTTAAGTTTGGTGTCGTTTGCATGTTCTTGTTTTCTTTGAATTCTGAGTTTTGTTTTTGGTGTTCTTCTTGATCTTCAAAGTGTTCTTGTTTTTCTTCTTGTTTTGATCTTAAAATTTTTAAGTTTTGTGTCTCTTTGTGTTTTTCTTTAAAATTTTTGCACACTAGGCGTTCTTAAATATAAAACTTTTAAGTTTGGTGTCTTTTGTGTGTTTTCCTCTTTCTTCATTAAATTCCAAAATAAAAAATATATTTTCTATCTTTATTTTAATTAATTTTTGAAAATTTCAAATAAAATTTCAGATTTTAATTTCAAATTATTATCTTATCTTATCTTAGTTTTAAATTTCAAAATTCAAATCTTTTCAAAAATCATATCTTTTTCAAAATCTTATCTTATCTTTTTATCTTTCTTTAAATTTAAAAATCTTATCTTATCTTATTTCAAATTCAAATTTTAAAATTTAATTTCAAAATTCAAAATTTAAATTTCAAATTTCAAATTTCAAAATCAAACCTTTTCAAAAATCAAATCTTTTTCAATTCTTTATCTTATCTTGTTTCAAATGCAAAATTCAAAATTAAAAAAATTCAAAATTTAAAATTCAAAT
Source organism: Arachis ipaensis (assembly GCF_000816755.2). Lineage (NCBI taxonomy): Eukaryota > Viridiplantae > Streptophyta > Magnoliopsida > Fabales > Fabaceae > Arachis > Arachis ipaensis. The sequence continues at coordinate 108,118,384 of NC_029789.2, forward strand.
TTCAAATTTTAAAATCAAATCTTTTCTAATCTTCTATCTTATCTTGTTTTTAAATTTTTTCTTAATTAGTTACTTGTTTTCTCTTTCTTCTTTTTCAAAACTTCCTAACTAATTCCTCTCTCTTCTAATTTTTGAAAATTTTTCCTCTAATTTTCTCTCTTCTTTTCCGAAATTCATTAATTAATTTTCAATTTTTTTAATTAATTAACTTTTATTTTCGAAATAAATAAATAAATAAAACAAAACAAAAATATTTTAATTCTTGTTTATCTTTCTACTTTTATTATTCAAATTCTTCTTCTCCTTCTTCTATCTTCATTCTTCTATCTTTTATCCCTCACATCTCACTAGGAGTTCTCTGTCCTCTGGCATAAAAGCTTCCTTTCTTGTTGTATCTGTGTTTTCTTGTTTATGACCAGGAACAGGGATAAAGAGCCTATCTTTAATCTTGATCCTAAACCTGAGAGGACTTTAAGGAGGAGCTTATAACAAATTAAAGCACAACACTCTAGAAGAAACCTTTCAGAAAATTTCAAACAGGAAGGTGAAGACATAGCAGCCAAGCCTAATCATGGAGGAGAGGCAAGAAAGGTTTTTGGTCTATCCTCGGAATTTTCTATGATGGTCTGTCTGAGATGTCCAAAATATCATTGGATAGCTCTACAGGTGGATCACTCTACCTGAAACAAACGCCTGCAGAAGTAAGAGAACTCATTGAGATGGTTGCAAAAAAACCAATTCATGTACACTCCTGAGAGAAATCCTGTGAACAATGGGTCCCCCAGAAGAAAAGAGTTCTTGAAGTTTACACTCTGAATGCCATCTTGGCTCAGAACAAGATCTTGACACAGCAGGCCAATATGATCTCTCAGCATTTGACTGGAATACAAGCTACAGCTGGCAGCACTCATGAAGCTTCTTCTGAAGTAGAAGCTTATGATCCTGATCAACCCACCATAGAAGAGGTGAATTACATGGGAGAATCCTATGGAAACACCTACAACCCTTCACGGAGGAATCATCCTAACCTTTCATGGAAGGATCAACAAAAGCCTTAGCGAGGTTTCGATAAAAATCAAGGTGGACAAACCCAGAACAAGTTCAACAACAGGCCACCATTCCCATCTTCTTAAGGGAATATGGAGACTCCTAAGAAGAGGCTTTCTGACCTAGCCATTCTAGTCTCCAGCCTCTCTAAGATCACTCATAGTTTCATAACTGAGACAAGATCTTCCATTAGAAATTTGGAGATACAAGTTGGTCAACTGAGCAAGAGAATCCCTGAGACTCCTCCTGACACTCTTCCTAGTAACACTGAAGTAAACCCAAGAGAAGAGTGCAAGGCCATCACCAAAGAAGATGAGGCCGAATCTGGAGAGAATGGGTTGGCATTGAATGCCAGTGAGGAAGACCTCACTGGGTGTTCAACGCCCAAATTGGCCAAGAGCCTGATGCTGAACGCCAGTGTGGAAGTCCTCACTGGGCGTTCAATGCCCACAATGGTAGAGAACCTGGCGTTGAATTCCAGGAAGGAGGTCCCTCCTGGGCGGTCAACGCCCAACATAGTAAGGAACCTGGCATTTAATGCCAGCGTAGGGGTGCATGATGGGCGTTCAACGCCCAAAAAGCCACAAGAGCTAGTGTTAAACGCCAGTAATGGCACATCCTCTGAGTGCTTAATACCCACTCAAGAAATCCCTATCCAAGAACTAAAGGAAGCCAAGGCTCATATAGAGACCATAGAGGTTCCCTTGCATGCACTCTTGCAGTGCATAAGTTATAGTGAATACTCATCCTATGATGACGATGAGGACACTAGGGAAGAGCAAGTTGGTCGGTACCTAGGAGCTCTCATGAAGCTGAATGCCAGGTTATTTGGTACAAAGCCTTTGGAGGAAGAACCTCCAGTGCTTTCCAAAGAACTCAATGCTTTGGTTCAGCTGAAACTGCCTCAGAAGCTTCCGAATCCCGGACGCTTCCTAATTCCTTGCACTATAGCCACCAGAACTTTGAGAAGGCTCTGTGTGACCTAGGGTCAAGTACTTGCAAGAGAGTTTTGTTCTTCAAAGATCCTTGGATCTATTAGAATCCTATTATGAGCCTCTAGGGAGGGATCATAGGTTTCAGTTTGAGCTCTCTTGGCGTAATGAAGTTGATTCTTGATTTAGAGTTGGTACGTGACATATAACCACTCTAATATTGGGGTATTTGGAATTATGTAGTATGAGATTAGAAATCATGTTTGTTTATCTAAGAAAGAGTCTTTGTGCTTCATAGATCCAATTACTACTGAGAGGGGGATTGAATCTACTTGAATTTCACGTGAGCCTCGAGAGAGGGATCATGGAATTCAGTTTGAGGTTCTTGTCTCATAATCCTCCTGATCAATACACTCTTAGTTGGTATGTGAGATGTAACCTCTTTGAGTTGAGGTCTTGAGGGTTGTGTGGCATTTGGATTAGAAATTTAACTTCACCTCTTCTCATGAGCAATTAGATCAAGAGATTGACAATTGATTACGTGAAGAGAAATTAAATCACCAAGAGATTGGGGTTTAATTACTCATAGTCCGCCATGGATCTATCTTACATGATTGAGAAGGAGTGAGACCGTTGATTCAAGAGGAATCAACATCTCCAATCCCATATGTTTGCCATCGTTATTTTCTGTCATTTACTTTCCAGCATTTTACATTCTTGCAATTTATTTCCTTGTACTTTTATTTCTTGCACTTTACTTTCCCGTACTTTACTTTTCTTGCTCTTTAATTTTCCAGTATTTTATTTTCCAGCACTCTCTTTTATGTTCTTTACTTTCTTGCTCTTTACTTCCCAGCACTTTAGATTTCCTGTCATTTACTTTTATGTTCTTTACTTTCTCTGCACTTTACGTTATAGCTTATTTTAAATTTCTAGTCATTTATATTTCTTGTTGCTCATCACTCCAATATGAACCGTCTAACTGGAATAACAAATTCACTATTGATTGCTTAATCCTTTAATCCTCATGGGATCGACCTCACTCTTAAGTGAGTTTTATTACTTGATACGACCCAGTATACTTGCCGGTAGTAAATACGTGAAGAAAATATTTATTTTTTTTACGTATCAGTTACCTCCGGAGCTTCTGTCATCGTTGTCAGAGTTCTATGGCCACCGAAACCACCACCGGGGTTGCCGCTACTTGGCTTAATTGGTTCTTCTTAATTGCGGTAATCGTTTTCATTTCGAAAATCCCTTTAGTCACTGTTTTGTTATCTTATAAGTTTTGCGGTGTTAATTGCTATGAGATTTAGTTTCGGTTATTATATGTTGCGATTAGAGTTGATGTGGTTGCTACGAAAGTGGTTTGGAGCTGAGGTTATGACTACTACCGTTGCGGCCGAGAGAAAATGGAGTTTTCTCGCGTAGTTGAGTCGCGATCGAGGTAGGGACACTTTTCTTAAACTTATTTTATTTTCAAGAGTTGTTACAAGTGGATACTAATGCAAAAAGTATATTTTTGTGATTTTGTAAGTCTTATAGATTGAATTGAGTTGTTTTGGATGAATGAAATTGTTTGATTGATTGATCGATTGAGAAAGTTGAATGTTCTAAAATAGTTGGCTGATGTTATTCAATTGATTTTTCTTGAATTACTTGAAGAGATTTAATGTTGGAATTTAGTTTAATTTTGGAAATTGTTCAATTTTAGAAAAGATCCAAAACTAGAATTGGTTTGGTTTGGAAGAGATTTAATATTGAAAATTGGTTTGATTTTGAACTGTGTTTGATATTGGAATTTGGTTTGATTAATGAAAAGTATTTCATATTTGGAAATGGTTTGATTAATGAAAAGTATTTGATATTTGGAAACAGTTGAGAAGGATTTGAGGAATGTTTCAATGGGACCCAAAAAGGGTGGCAGAATCCGAGTTTTAGAGGAGATGCTGTCCAAATTTTTATAAAATTGGAGATTTCGTTTGAAGTGCTTATTAGAAAGATTTGGATTTCTTTAAGGATTTTATAATTTGATTTTGAGTTATTTAGAAAAGGATTACGTTTTGAGTTTGCTTTATTTAAAAAAGAATGAATTGTGGTTAAGGAAGTGCAGAAATGATGATTTGTAAGTGAATAAGATATGTGACCCCGGGTAAGAGGCAGTGGTGTTGTCCACTTGCTCAGGAAAAGGGATGAGGAAGAAGAATATTGAAAATTGAGTTTGAATTATGAAATTGAATGAATATGATAAACGAGGCGTGATTGTAGTTGATTGATGATGAGTATGTCTGTGTTTTCTCTCCGGTTGTAAGGGTGACATGGCACCTATTCCCTCTAATGGTGACAGGGCACATAATCCCTCTAATGGTGACAGGACACGTAACCCCTCTAATGGTGACAGGGCACTCTCCCTCTAATGGTCAGCCGATGTGCTGAGATATTTGTGCACAACAGAGAGACAATGCCCGGGTTAGCTACCGGACATGTCAGGTTGGCTGTATAACAGACAAATTAGCTCATTAGCCATAGAGCAGACATGCATCATATGCATTTGCATGTTTTGTTTGAGTTTGAATTTATTTTGGTTTGCCTAATTACTTATCTATTATTAATTGCTATCTGAGCTATTTGCTGTATCTGCTTCTTAATTGTGTTTTCCTTGTTTGCATTGTATGTGTTTGAACAACTGAGAGATCCCTCATGCTGGTGGTGGTGAAGCTGAGGGTTGTTTCTGAATGTGATATTGATTGTTGATTTGATTGAATTGCTTGGGCCGGAGGCTTTGGTTGTTTATGTGATGGGCCGGAGGCCGTGATTAGTTTCTGATTAAGATTTAGTAAAGTACCCAATTCCCAAAATTTTAATAAAAATGAAAAATACCCATTTTTTCTTTCTCTCAACCAATTTCCTAAATCCCATTTTTTCACACTTAGATGATGCATACTCTCACTAGCCTAAGCTAATCAAAAATCCAAATTAAGAACATTTATTGATTTTTACTTAAGAGTAATGATGTGCTAAAAGCAAGAGCAAAGGGGTTAAATAGGCTAAACATTGGCTAATAATGGAAGATAAAAGGGTAAGGCCATTTGGGTAAGTGAGCTAAATTGAAATCGAGGCCTCAATTATGTAAATGTATTCATACATCAAATATTGGACATAAAGAATTAAACAAGTCAAAGATTGCAATCATAGAGAAAGAATAACATAAGAACAAAATAGTGGTTAACATGATGCAACCACATATTAAAGCTCAAATCTCACTTGGTTGTGTTGATGAGCGGATATTTTATACGCTTTTTGGCATTATTTTCATACGATTTTTAGTATGTTTTGTTTAAGTTTTATTAAGTTTTCATAGGTTTTAGTGCAAAATTCACATTTTTGGATTCTACTTTGAGTTTGTGTGTTTTTATGCAATTTCAGGTATTTTCTGGCTGAAATTGAGGAGCTGGAGTAAAAGTTTCATTCAGAGACAGAGAAAGCACTGCAGATGTTGTCCGGATCTAACCTCCTTGCATTCGAAAGAGATACAGAAGTCCAAATGGAGCATTCTTGATGGCTATGGAAAGCTAACATCCTGAGCTTTCTAGCAATGTATAATAGTCCATACTTTGCTTTAGAATTGAAGGCCCAAAACTGGCGTTCAATGCCAGCCTCCTGCCCTATTCTGGCATCCAGCGCCCAAAGGAGAAGAGACCAGGGTCCAACACCCATAAAGGACCCCCTAGCCAGTGTTCAATGCCCTAGAGGTCTCCTAGCACATGGATCTCATCAAAGCTCTGCCCAAACACTCACAAAGTGGGCCCTGGAAGTGGATTTTAGCACTAAAAGACTGTTTTACCCTTTTTATGTAATCCTTAGTCATTAGTTTAGTATTAAAGGGAGAAGATCACACTTGTTTAGGAGCTCTTCCAGCATATTTCATTTTTCACATTGTATTTTCTATCAGTATGAGTTTCTAAACCTCTTAGGTTGAGAGGAGGATCTCTACTGAGTTTTATGGATTAATAAAAGTATTACTGTTTCCTTTTAATCCGTGTTTGATTCTCTATTCTAAGATGTATCTTCGTTCTTCATCAATATGAATGTGTTGAACTAGCATAAGGTTATCACATTCTACATGGGTTCAGAGTGAGTCTTTCGTCGGACAATGATGAACCACCAGCTTGATTATACATCTCTTAGACGGCTAATCCACGACTTCGTTGGGGACTTCTCGAGACATCAGTTCAGCCGAGGTATGGGGAGATTAGGGTCTTTGTCATAGAGGCTAGAACCCAAAGGCACAAAATTCTTTGATTCAGAAGATTCGACCTTGTCTGTGGAATTTTGAGTAGGATCATTAAGGAGAATGGACTGCAGAAGCTTCACCCTCATTTAAAATGGATCCACACTAACCCTGGATTTCAGATCTGGAGGAGCATTGGCGACCTCTAAATCGGCGTTGATCACATACAACCTGCCATAGAAGAAATCATTCACAGTTGAAGAAGACAGTAAGACCAGAATTAATCTAGAAGAACAAAGCATCTCCAAGCCTTAACCATCTTCTTATCATTGCAAACATATCAACCTAGTTAAGTTCTCTTTATTTCCTTAATGCGTTTAAACAGCATACCTACTTCTTCTATCCGCCTGACTAAGATCTACAAGATAACCATAGCTTGCTTCAAATTACAATCCTCGTGGAATCGACCCTGACTCGCTCAGGTATTACTTGGATGACCCAGTGCACTTGCTGGTTCAGTTGTGTGGGAATTCGTGTGCACTAAGTTTTTGGCGCCGTTACCGGGGATTGTTCGAGTTTGGACAACTGACGGATTATCTTGTTACTTAGATTAGGTATTGTTTTTAATTTTGTTTGAGTCTTTTATTTTCTTCTTCTTTTTTTTCAAAAATTTCAAAAAAAAATTTTTGTTTTCAAAAACCTTTTATTTTCTTTATTAATCTCTGTTTTTTGTTTGGGTATTTTGTTTTTGTTCTTGTTCTTGTTCAAATTTCTTTGAGTCTTTTTCTAAAAATTTTCAAAAGTAGTGTTCTTTGTTTGATTCTTGTGTCAATCTTTAAGTTTGGTGTCTTCTTGTGTCTTTTCTTTATAATTTTCGAAAATTTTTGTTTGTGGTTTTCAAAATTTTTAAGTTTGGTGTCGTTTGCATGTTCTTGTTTTCTTTGAATTCTGAGTTTTGTTTTTGGTGTTCTTCTTGATCTTCAAAGTGTTCTTGTTTTTCTTCTTGTTTTGATCTTAAAATTTTTAAGTTTTGTGTCTCTTTGTGTTTTTCTTTAAAATTTTTGCACACTAGGCGTTCTTAAATATAAAACTTTTAAGTTTGGTGTCTTTTGTGTGTTTTCCTCTTTCTTCATTAAATTCCAAAATAAAAAATATATTTTCTATCTTTATTTTAATTAATTTTTGAAAATTTCAAATAAAATTTCAGATTTTAATTTCAAATTATTATCTTATCTTATCTTAGTTTTAAATTTCAAAATTCAAATCTTTTCAAAAATCATATCTTTTTCAAAATCTTATCTTATCTTTTTATCTTTCTTTAAATTTAAAAATCTTATCTTATCTTATTTCAAATTCAAATTTTAAAATTTAATTTCAAAATTCAAAATTTAAATTTCAAATTTCAAATTTCAAAATCAAACCTTTTCAAAAATCAAATCTTTTTCAATTCTTTATCTTATCTTGTTTCAAATGCAAAATTCAAAATTAAAAAAATTCAAAATTTAAAATTCAAATTTCAAATTTTAAAATCAAATCTTTTCTAATCTTCTATCTTATCTTGTTTTTAAATTTTTTCTTAATTAGTTACTTGTTTTCTCTTTCTTCTTTTTCAAAACTTCCTAACTAATTCCTCTCTCTTCTAATTTTTGAAAATTTTTCCTCTAATTTTCTCTCTTCTTTTCCGAAATTCATTAATTAATTTTCAATTTTTTTAATTAATTAACTTTTATTTTCGAAATAAATAAATAAATAAAACAAAACAAAAATATTTTAATTCTTGTTTATCTTTCTACTTTTATTATTCAAATTCTTCTTCTCCTTCTTCTATCTTCATTCTTCTATCTTTTATCCCTCACATCTCACTAGGAGTTCTCTGTCCTCTGGCATAAAAGCTTCCTTTCTTGTTGTATCTGTGTTTTCTTGTTTATGACCAGGAACAGGGATAAAGAGCCTATCTTTAATCTTGATCCTAAACCTGAGAGGACTTTAAGGAGGAGCTTATAACAAATTAAAGCACAACACTCTAGAAGAAACCTTTCAGAAAATTTCAAACAGGAAGGTGAAGACATAGCAGCCAAGCCTAATCATGGAGGAGAGGCAAGAAAGGTTTTTGGTCTATCCTCGGAATTTTCTATGATGGTCTGTCTGAGATGTCCAAAATATCATTGGATAGCTCTACAGGTGGATCACTCTACCTGAAACAAACGCCTGCAGAAGTAAGAGAACTCATTGAGATGGTTGCAAAAAAACCAATTCATGTACACTCCTGAGAGAAATCCTGTGAACAATGGGTCCCCCAGAAGAAAAGAGTTCTTGAAGTTTACACTCTGAATGCCATCTTGGCTCAGAACAAGATCTTGACACAGCAGGCCAATATGATCTCTCAGCATTTGACTGGAATACAAGCTACAGCTGGCAGCACTCATGAAGCTTCTTCTGAAGTAGAAGCTTATGATCCTGATCAACCCACCATAGAAGAGGTGAATTACATGGGAGAATCCTATGGAAACACCTACAACCCTTCACGGAGGAATCATCCTAACCTTTCATGGAAGGATCAACAAAAGCCTTAGCGAGGTTTCGATAAAAATCAAGGTGGACAAACCCAGAACAAGTTCAACAACAGGCCACCATTCCCATCTTCTTAAGGGAATATGGAGACTCCTAAGAAGAGGCTTTCTGACCTAGCCATTCTAGTCTCCAGCCTCTCTAAGATCACTCATAGTTTCATAACTGAGACAAGATCTTCCATTAGAAATTTGGAGATACAAGTTGGTCAACTGAGCAAGAGAATCCCTGAGACTCCTCCTGACACTCTTCCTAGTAACACTGAAGTAAACCCAAGAGAAGAGTGCAAGGCCATCACCAAAGAAGATGAGGCCGAATCTGGAGAGAATGGGTTGGCATTGAATGCCAGTGAGGAAGACCTCACTGGGTGTTCAACGCCCAAATTGGCCAAGAGCCTGATGCTGAACGCCAGTGTGGAAGTCCTCACTGGGCGTTCAATGCCCACAATGGTAGAGAACCTGGCGTTGAATTCCAGGAAGGAGGTCCCTCCTGGGCGGTCAACGCCCAACATAGTAAGGAACCTGGCATTTAATGCCAGCGGCATGATGCATGATGGGCGTTCAACGCCCAAAAAGCCACAAGAGCTAGTGTTAAACGCCAGTAATGGCACATCCTCTGAGTGCTTAATACCCACTCAAGAAATCCCTATCCAAGAACTAAAGGAAGCCAAGGCTCATATAGAGACCATAGAGGTTCCCTTGCATGCACTCTTGCAGTGCATAAGTTATAGTGAATACTCATCCTATGATGACGATGAGGACACTAGCAAGTTGCAAGTTGGTCGGTACCTAGGAGCTCTCATGAAGCTGAATGCCAGGTTATTTGGTACAAAGCCTTTGGAGGAAGAACCTCCTCCAAAGAACAAAGCTACCTGATGAGCGGATAATTTATACGCTTTTTGGCATTGTTTTTAGTATGTTTTTAGTTAGTTTTTATTATGATTTTATTAGTTTTTAAATAAAAATCACATTTCTGGACTTTACTATGAGTTTGTGTATTTTTTTGTGATTTCAGGTATTTTCTGGCTGAAATTGAGGGACTTGAGCAAAAATCTGATTCAGAGGCTGAAAAAGGACTGCAGATGCTGTTGGATTCTGACCTTCTTGCACTCGAAGTGAATTTTCTGGAGCTACAGAAGCCTAATTTGTGCACTCTCAATTGCGTTGGAAAGTAGACATCCTGGGCTTTCCAGAAATATATAATAGTCCATACTTTGCTCGAGATTTGATGGCCCAAACCGGCGTTCCAATTTAGTATAGAAATTCTGGCGTCAAAACGCCAGAACTGGCATAAAAGTTGGAGTTAAACGCCCAAACTGGCACAAAAGCTGGCGTTTAACTCCAAGAAAAGTCTCTACATGTGAAAGCTTCAATGCTCAGCCCAAGCACACATCAAGTGGGCCAGGAAGAAGATTTCTGCATTAATTACCTATTTCTGTAACCCTAGGCTACTAGTTTTCTATAAATAGGACCTTTTGCTATTGTATTTTCACACTTTTGATATACTTTGATAGACCTTTTCACGTTTGGGGGCTGGCCTCACGTCCATGCCTAGACCCTTTCGTTCTTATGTATTTTCAACTGTAGAGTTTCTACACACCATAGATTAAGGTGTGGAGCTCTGCTGTCCTTCATGAATTAATACAATTACTATTGTTCTTCTATTCAATTCATGCCTACTTCTTCTCTAAGATATTCATTCGTTCTTCAACTTGATAAATGTGATGATCCGTGACACTCATCATCATTCTCACCTATGAACATGTGCCTGACAACCACCTCTGTTCTACTAGCAATGGCTTGAATGCGTATCTCTTGGGTTTCTAATTTAAGATTAGAACCTTCGTGGTATAGGCTAGAATTATTGGCGGTCATTCTTGAGATCCAGAAAGTCTAAACCTTGTCTGTGGTATTTCAAGTAGGATCTGGGAAGGGATGACTGTGACGAGCTTCAAACTCGCGATTGTTGGGTGTGTGACAGACGCAAAAGGATTAATGGATCCTATTCCAACATGATCGAGAACCGACAGATGATTAGCCGTGCGGTGACAGCGCATTTGGAACATTTTCATTGAGAGGACGGGAAGTAGCCATTGACAATGGTGATGCCCAACATAAAGCTTGCCATGGAAGGGAGTATGAATGATTGGATGAAGGCAATAGGAAAGCAGAGGTTCAAGAGGAACAAAGCATCTCCATATGCTTATCTGAAATTTCTACCAATGAATTGCATAAGTATCTCTATCTTTATTTTATGTTTTATTCATATTTTAATTATCAATTCTCCATAACCATTTGAATCCACCTTACTGAGATTTACAAGATGACCATAGCTTGCTTCAAGCCGACAATCTCCGTGGGATCGACCCTTACTCACGTAAGGTTTATTACTTGGACGATCCAGTGCACTTGCTGGTTAGTTGTGTGGAGTTGTGAGAAAGAGTTGAGATTACAATTGTGCGTACTATGATGTTGGCGCCATTGATGATCACAATTTCGTGCACCAAGTTTTTGGCGCCGTTGCCGGGGATTGTTCGAGTTTGGACAACTGACGGTTCATCTTGTTGCTTAGATTAGGTAATTTTATTTTATGTTTAAGCTTTTTACTTTTTATTTTCAAAAAATATTTTTCAAAAATACAAAAAAATTTTCTATTTTGTTCTTCAGAATTTTTAAGAATGAATTCTAGAGTTTCATGATGATTTGTTGAAGTCTAGCTGGCTGTGAAGCCATGTCTAATCTTTTGGACCGAGGTTTTAACTTATCGTCACAAGAGCTTGTTGATTTCTATCAATTTTGCTGTTGTGAGCAATGATCTGCTAAAGCTTGGCTGGCCATTGGCCATGTCTAGTGTTTTAGACCGGAGCTATCTTTGAAAGCTTGGCTGGCTAGTAAGCCATGTCTAATTCCTGGACCGGAGTCTTAGACTAGCATTGCAATGATTCCTGGAATTCTTATTAACAATTTTGAATCCCTTTATTTTCTTTTCCACTCAATTTTCGAAAAATCCCAAAAAAAAATTTTATAAAACCATAAAAATAAAAAATATTCTATGTTTCTTGTTTGAGTCTAGTGTCTAATTTTAAGTTTGGTGTCAATTGCATGTCTTTATTCTTCTAATTTTCGAAAATTACATGCATTATGTTCGTCATTGATCTTCAAGACGTTCTTGATGATTTCCTTGCTCTGATCTTTAAATTCTCTTGTTTTGTGTGTTTAGTTGTTTCTCACATGCATTTTTCAAATTGTTATAGTCCTTAGTATACAAACTTTTAAGTTTGGTGCCTTGCATGCATTATGTATTTGATCTTAGTTTTCCATGTTTAATTGCATTTTGATTCTTCCTCATCATTAAAAATCCAAAATTTTTTTCAAAATTATGTCTTTTCAAGTCAATAATACAGAGAATCGAAGATTCAGAACATGCCACAGAGGAATTACACAGAAAAAACTGGGCGTTCAAAACGCCCAGTGAAGAAGGAAAACTGGCTGGGCGTTAAACGCCCAAAAGGGTAGCATTTTGGGCGTTAAACGCCAGAATGGATACCATTCTGGGCGTTTAACGCCAGGATGACATAAGTTTTCATAAGTTTTCAAAATCAAATCTTTTTCAAATTTTTTTCAAGTTTTCATAAGTTTTCAAAATCAAATCTTTTTCAAATCATATCTTTTCAATCATATCTTTTCAAAATAAAATTTCTTTCCATTTTTTTACTATTTTCGAAAATACTTGCTAACAATTAATGATTTGATTCAAAAATTTCAAGTATGTTGCTTTCTTGTTAAGAAAGGTTTAATATCTGAATCATATCTTTTAAATTTCTTGTTAGCCAAGTCATTAATTTTAAAATCAAATCTTTTTAAATTGTTTTTCAATTATATCCTTTCAATCATATCTTTTTAAAACCATATCTTTTCAATCATATCTTCTTAATCACATCTTTTTCAAAATAATTTTCAATCATATCTTTTTGATTTCTAATTTCAAAAATCTTTTTCAAAAATCACTTAATTTCTTTCCCAACTTTAATTCTCGAAAATCATCAATCAAAATTTTAAAATTTCTTTTAATTATTTCAAAATCTTTTACTTTAATTTCAAAAATTCTTCCCTTCTTCTCACATCCTTCTATTTAAAGGACTAACACTCCTCCACTATCAACAATTCAAACTCTATTCCTCTTGATAAGTTCGAATTCTTCTCTTTCTACCTTCTCCTTCTATTCTTCTTTTCCTCTGACACTTCAAGGAATCTCTATACTGTGACATAGAGGATTCCATACTTTCTTGTTCTCTTCTCTTTCATATGAGCAGGAGCAAAGACAAAGGCATTCTTGTTGAAGCTGATCCTGAACCTGAAAGGAGCTTGAAGAGAAAGCTAAGAGAAGCTAAAGTACAAATCTCTGTAGAGGGCCTAACAGAGCTTTTCAAAGAAGAAAAAGACATGGCAGCCGAAAACAACAACAATGTCAACAATGTAAGGAAGGTGCTTGGTGACTTTACTGCACCTACTCCTGACTTCTATGGGAGAAGCATCTCAATCCCTGCCATTGGAGCAAACAACTTTGAGCTTAAGCCTCAATTAGTTTCTCTAATGCAACAGAATTGCAAGTTTTATGGACTTCCATTGGAGGATCCTCATCAGTTCTTAGCTGAATTCTTGCAAATCTATGACACTGTCAAGACCAACGGGGTTGACCCTGAGGTCTACAGACTTATGCTATTCCCTTTTGCTGTAAGAGACAGAGCTAGGACATGGTTGGACTCACAACCTAAAGAAAGCCTGAACTCTTGGGAAAAGCTAGTCAATGCCTTCTTGGCAAAGTTCTTTCCACCTCAAAAATTGAGTAAGCTTAGAGTGGAAGTCTAAACCTTCAGACAGAAGGAAGGTGAATCCCTCTATGAAGCTTGGGAAAGATACAAGCAGTTAATCAGAAGGTGCCCTTCTGACATGCTTTCAGAATGGAGCATCATAGGTATTTTCTATGATGGTTTGTCTGAACTGTCCAAGATGTCATTGGACAGCTCTGCTGGAGGATCTCTTCATCTAAAGAAGACGCCTGCAGAAGCTCAGGAACTCATTGAAATGGTTGCAAATAACCAATTCATGTACACTTCTGAAAGGAATCTTGTGAATAATGGGACAAATCAGAAGAAAGGAGTTCTTGAGATTGATACTCTGAATGCCATATTGGCTCAGAACAAGATATTAACTCAACAAGTTAATATGATCTCTCAGAGTCTGTCTGGAATACAAGCAGCAACAGGCAGTACTAAAGAAGCTTCCTCTGAAGAAGAAGCTTATGACCCTGAGAACCCTGCAATGGAAGAGGTGAATTACATAGGAGAATCCTATGGAAACACCTATAATCCTTCATAGAGAAATCATCCAAATCTCTCATGGAAGGATCAACAGAGACCTCAACAAGGTTTCAACAACAATGGTGGTAGAAGAAACAGGTTTAGCAATAGCAAGCCTTTTCCATCATCTTCTCAGCAACAGACAGAGAATTCTAAGCAGAGCCACTCTGACTTAGCAACTATAGTCTCTGATCTAATTAAAACCACTCAAAGTTTCATGACTAAAACAAGGTCCTCCATTAGAACTTTGGAGGCACAAGTGGGTCAGTTGAGTAAGAAAATTACTGAACTCCCTCTTAGTACTCTCCCAAGCAATACAGAAGAGAATCCAAAAAGAGAGTGCAAGGCCATAACCGCATCTCACATGGCCGAACTTGGAGAGGAGGAAGAGGTAGTGATTTCCACTGTGGAAGACCTCAATGGACGTTCACTGGCCTCCAAGGAGTTCCCTCATGAGAAACCATGGGAATCTGAGGCTCACACTGAGACCATAGAGATTCCATTGAATTTACTTCTGCCATTCATGAGCTCTGATGAGTATTCTTCCTCTGAAGAGGATGAAGATGTTACTGAAGAGCAAGTTGCTAAGTACCTTGGAGCAATTATGAAACTAAATGCCAAGTTATTTGGTAATGAGACTTGGGAGGATGAACCCCCTTGCTCACCAAAGAACTGGATGACTTGACTAGCAGAGATTACCTCAAAAGAGATAAGATCTTGGAAAGTTCTCAATATCTTGCACCATAGACACCATGACCTTTGAAAAGGCTCTGTGTGACCTAGGGTCAAGCATAAACCTCATGCCTCTCTCTGTAATGGAGAAACTAGGAATTTTTGAGGTGCAAGCTGTAAGAATCTCATTAGAGATGACAGACAATTCAAGGAAACAAGCTTATGGACTTGTAGAGGATATCTTGGTAAAGGTTGAAGACCATTACATCCCTGCTGATTTCATAATCTTAGAGTCTGGGAAGTGTATAGATGAATCTATCATCCTTGGCAGACCCTTCCTAGCCACAACAAAAGCTGTGATTAATGTTGACAGAGGAGAATTGGTCCTTCAAGTGAATGAGGACTCCCTTGTGTTTAAAGCTCAAGGATCTCCCTCTGTAATCATAGAGAAGAAGCATGAAAAGCTTCTCTCAATGCAGAGTCAAACAAAATTACCACATTCAAACTCTAAGTTTGGTGTTGAGAGGCCACAACCAACCTCTAAGTTTGGTGTTGGGAGGCCATCATCATGCTCTGAACATCTGTGAGGCTCCATGAGAGCCCACTGTCAAGCTATTGACATTAAAGAAGCGCTTGTTGGGAGGCAACCCAATCTTTAATTATCTATGTTAAATTTCTCTTTTTTTTTGTTATTTTATGTTTTCTGTAGGTTGATGATAATGTGAAATCACAAAAACAATTGAAAAAGAAAAAACAAAATTAAAAGCAGAACACCTTGGAGGAGAAACTTACTGGCGTTTAAACGCCAGTAAGGGTAGCAGAATGGGCGTTAAACGCCCAGTCTGGCACCATTCTGGGCGTCTAATGCCAGAAATGGGCAGCAGCCTGGCGTTTAACGCCAGGATTGGCAGAAAAGGGCGTTTTGCACGCCACTTGGTGCAGGGATGACAAATCCTTGACACCTCAGGATCTGTGGACCCCATAGGATCCCCACCTACCCCACCTCTCTCTCTCTTCTTCACCCATTCACCAATCACCTCAATACCTCTTCCCCAAAAACCCCTCACCTATCAAATCCCACCATTCTCTTCCCCACCCACCTCCATCCTTCATAAAATCCCACATACCTCACCATTCAAATTCAAACAACTTTCCCTCCCAAACCCACCCATAATGGCCGAACTATACCCCCCTCTCCACTCCTATATAAACCCATCTTCACTCCTTTATTTTCACTCAACATACACACTACTTCTCCCCCTTAGTCGGAACAATAAGCCCCCTCCATCTCCTCTATTTCTTCTTTTTCTACTCTCTTCTTTCTTCTTTTACTTGAGGACGAGCAAACCTTCTAAGTTTGGTGTGGTAAAAGCTAAAGCTTTTTGTTTTTCCATAACCATTAATGGCACCAAAGCCGGAGAAACCTCTAGAAAGAGGAAAGGGAAGGCAAAAGCTTCCACCTCCGAGTCATGGGAGATGGAGAGATTCCTCTCAAGGGTGCATCAAGACCACTTCTATGAAGTTGTGGCCAAGAAGAAGGTGATCCCCGAGGTCCCTTTTAAGCTCAAAAAGAATGAGTATCCGGAGATCTGACATGAGATCCGAAGAAGAGGTTGGGAAATTCTCACCAACCCCATTCAACAAGTCGGGATCTTAATGGTTCAAGAGTTCTATGCCAATGCATGGATCACCAAGAACCATGATCAAAGTGTCAACCCGGACCCTAAGAATTGGCTTACTATGGTTCGGGGAAAATACTTAGATTTTAGTCCAAAAAAGGTAAGGTTGGCATTCAACTTGCCCATGATATAAGGAGATGCACACCCAAACACTAGAAGGGTCAACTTTGATCAAAGGTTAGACCAAGTCCTCATGGACATCTGTGAAGAGGGCGCCCAATGGAAGAGAGATGCAAGAGGGAAGCCGGTTCAACTAAGAAGGCATGACCTCAAGCCCGTGGCTAGGGGATGGTTGGAGTTCATCTAACGCTCAATCATTCCCACTAGCAACCGGTCTGAAGTTACTATAGACCGAGTCATCATGATCCATAGCATCATGATTGGAGAGGAAGTAGAAGTTCATGAGGTTATATCCCAAGAACTCTACAAGGTGGCGGATAAGTCTTCTACTTTGGCAAGGTTAGCCTTCTCTCACCTCATTTGTCACCTCTGTAATTCAGTTGGAATTGACATAGAGGGAGACATTCTCATTGATGAAGACAAGTCCATCACTAAGAAAAGGATGGAGCAAACAAGAGATCCTACTCATGGACAAAAGCATGAGGAAACTCCTCATCATGAAATCCCTGAGATACCTCAAGGGATGCATTTTCCTCCACAAAACTATTGGGAGCAAATCAACACCTCCCTAGGAGAATTAAGTTCCAATATGGGACAACTAAGGGTGGAGCACCAAGAGCATTCCATCCTCCTCCATGAAATTAGAGAAGACCAAAGAACCATGAGAGAGGAGCAACAAAGGCAAGGAAGAGACATTGAGGAGCTCAAGCACTCCATAAGATCTTCAAGAGGAAGAACAAGCCGCCATCACTAAGGTAGACCTGTTCTTTAATTTCCTTGTTCTTTATTTTCTATTTTTTCGAAAATTATGCCTTATGTCTATTTATGTTTGTGTCTTTATTACATGATCACTAGTGTCTAAGTGTCTATGCCTTATAGCTATGAAAATGAATCCATCACCTTTCTTAAATAAAGAGTGTTTTAATTGAAAAAGAAAAGAAGTGCATGAATTTCAAATTTTAAAACAGTTTAATTATTCTGATGTGGTGGCAATACTTTTGTCTTTCTGAATGAATGCTTGAACAGTGCATATTTTTGATATTGTTGATTCATGAATGTTAAAATTGTTGTCTCTTGAAAGAATGATGGAAAAGGAGAAATGTTATTTGATAATCTGAAAAATCATAAAATTGATTCTTGAAGCAAGAAAAAGCAGTGAAAAGCTTGCAGAAAAAAAAGAGTATATGCGAAAAAAAAGAGAAAGAAAAAGAAAAAGCAAGCAGAAAAAGCCAATAGACCTTTAAACCAAAAGGCAAGGGTAAAATAAAAAAAAGGGGATCCAAGGCTTTGAGCATCAATGGATAGGAGGGCCAACAGGAATAAAATCTTGGCCTAAGCGGCTAAACCAAGCTGTCCCTAACCATGTGCTTGTAGCGTGAAGGTGTCAAGTGAAAACTTGAGACTGAGCGGTTAAAGTCGTGGTCCAAAAGCAAAAAGAGTGTGCTTAAGAGCTCTGGACACCTCTAAGTGGGGACTCTAGCAAAGCTGAGTCACAATCTGAAAAGGTTCACCCAGTTATGTGTCTGTGGCATTTATGTATCCGGTGGTAATACTGAAAAATAAAATGCTTTGGGTCACGGCCAAGACTCATAAAGTAGCTGTGTTCAAGAATCAACATACTTAACTAGGAGAATCAATAACACTATCTGAATTCTGAGTTCCTATAGATGCCAATCATTCTGAACTTCAAGGGATAAAGTGAGATGCCAAAACTGTTCAGAAGCAAAAAGCTAAAAGCCCCGCTCAT
>NC_029789.2:108139562-108143839 GCF_000816755.2 Arachis ipaensis
GTTAAAGTCGTGGTCCAAAGCAAAAAGAGTGTGCTTAAGAGCTCTGGACACCTCTAAGTGGGGACTCTAGCAAAGCTGAGTCACAATCTGAAAAGGTTCACCCAGTTATGTGTCTGTGGCATTTATGTATCCGGTGGTAATACTGAAAAATAAAATGCTTTGGGTCACGGCCAAGACTCATAAAGTAGCTGTGTTCAA
Source organism: Arachis ipaensis (assembly GCF_000816755.2). Taxonomy (NCBI): domain Eukaryota; kingdom Viridiplantae; phylum Streptophyta; class Magnoliopsida; order Fabales; family Fabaceae; genus Arachis; species Arachis ipaensis. The sequence goes on from NC_029789.2 coordinate 108,139,761, forward strand.
GAATCAACATACTTAACTAGGAGAATCAATAACACTATCTGAATTCTGAGTTCCTATAGATGCCAATCATTCTGAACTTCAAGGGATAAAGTGAGATGCCAAAACTGTTCAGAAGCAAAAAGCTAAAAGCCCCGCTCATCTAATTAATACTGATCTTCATAGATGTTTTTGGAATTCATTGTACATTCTATTCTTTTTATCCTAGTTGATTTTTAGTTGCTTGGGGATAAGCAACAATTTAAGTTTGGTGTTGTGATGAGCGGATAATTTATACACTTTTTGGCATTATTTTTAGTATGTTTTTAGTATATTTTAGTTAGTTTTTATTATGATTTTATTAGTTTTTAAATAAAAATCACATTTCTGGACTTTACTATGAGTTTGTGTGTTTTTCTGTGATTTCAGGTATTTTCTGGCTGAAATTTAGGGACTTGAGCAAAAATCTGATTCAGAGGCTGAAAAAGGACTGCAGATGCTGTTGGATTCTGACCTCCTTGCACTCGAAGTGGATTTTCTGGAGCTACAGAAGCCCAATTGGCGCGCTCTCAATTGCGTTGGAAAGTAGACATCCTGGGCTTTCCAGAAATATATAATAGTTTATACTTTGCTCGAGATTTGATGGCCCAAACTGGCATTCCAATTCAGCATAGAAATTCTGGCGTCAAAACGCCAGAACTGGCATAAAAGCTGGAGTTAAACGCCGAAACTGGCACAAAAGCTAGCGTTTAACTCCAAGAAAAGTCTCTACATGTGAAAGCTTCAATGCTCAGTCCAAGCACACACCAAGTGGGCCCGGAAGAAGATTTCTGCATTAATTACCTATTTCTGTAACCCTAGGCTACTAGTTTTCTATAAATAGGACCTTTTGCTATTGTATTTTCATACTTTTGATATACTTTGATAGACCTTTTCATTTTTGGGGGCTGGCCTCACGGCCATGCCTAGACCCTTTTGTTCTTATGTATTTTCAACTGTGGAGTTTCTACACACCATATATTAAGGTGTGGAGCTCTGCTGTCCTTCATGAATTAATACAATTACTATTGTTCTTCTATTCAATTCATGCCTACTTCTTCTCTAAGATATTCATTCGTTCTTCAACTTGATAAATGTGATGATCCGTGACACTCATCATCATTCTCACCTATGAACATGTGCCTGACAACCACCTCTGTTCTACTAGCAATGGCTTGAATGCGTATCTCTTGGGTTTCTAATTTAAGATTAGAACCTTCGTGGTATAGGCTAGAATTATTGGCGGTCATTCTTGAGATCCAGAAAGTCTAAACCTTGTCTGTGGTATTCTGAGTTGGATCTGGGAAGGGATGACTGTGACGAGCTTCAAACTCGCGATTGTTGGGCGTGTGACAGACACAAAAGGATCAATGGATCCTATTCCAACATGATCGAGAACCGACAGATGATTAGCCGTGCGGTGATAGCACATTTGAAACATTTTCACTGAGAGGACGGGAAGTAGCCATTGACAACGGTGATGCCCAACATAAAGCTTGCCATGGAAGGGAGTATGAATGATTGGATGAAGGCAATAGGAAAGCAGAGGTTCAAGAGGAACAAAGCATCTCCATACGCTTATATGAAATTCCTACCAATGAATTGCATAAGTATTTCTATCTTTATTTTATGTTTTATTCATATTTTAATTATCAGTTCTCCATAACCATTTGAATCCACCTGACTGAGATTTACAAGATGACCATAGCTTGCTTCAAGCTGACAATCTCTGTGGGATCGACCCTTACTCACGTAAGGTTTATTACTTGGACGACCCAGTGCACTTACTGGTTAGTTGTGTGGAGTTGTGACAAAGAGTTGAGATTACAATTGTGCGTACTATGATGTTGGCGCCATTGATGATCACAATTTCGTGTACCACACCTCAGAAGCTTCTAGATCTTGGACGCTTCCTAATTTCTTGCACCATAGGAACTATGACCTTTGAGAAGGCTCTGTGTGACCTAGGGTCAAGTATAAACCTCATGCCACTCTCTATAATGGAGAAGCTGGGCATCCTTGAGGTACAAGCTGCAAACATCTCACTAGAGATGGAAGACAAGTCAATGAAGAAAGCATATGGCTTAGTAGAGGATGTCTTAGTGAAGGTTGAAAACCACTACATCCTTGCAAACTTTATAGTCTTGGCTATAGGAGGGGATGAGGATGAATCTATCATCCTCGGAAGACCTTTCCTAGCTACTGCAAATGCCATGATTAATGTGGCAAAGGGAGAAATGATTTTCTAATTAGGAGAGGACTACATCTTGTTCAAGATGTCCAATCCTACTCTCCCTCTGAAAAAAGAAAGATAACTGTGCAACACTTAGTGTTCTAACCATCTCTTTCGGTGCAAAGCTTTACTAAGCCCCCAAACATCAATTCTAAGTTTGGTGTTAGGCAGCCATTAACAAGCACTGAGAACAAAGGTATAAAGAAGAAAGTACCTAAAGGCTGGAGGGACAAGAAAGTCCCCACTGAAGGCCTCTCACCTGGCATGAGAGTTGTCTTCACTAAGAAACCAGTTATACCACATACAGTGAGTCGTATCCTGTCTCTAGAGCATGTGAAGCTCATTCATGAGAAGACAGGAAGAAAGTTCACTATAAGGGATAAAATTTTGAGCCCATATCATTCTCCGTAAGGAGCTAACCGTCAAGCTAGTGACGTTAAAGGAGCGCTTGTTGGGAGGCAACCCAACCCTAATTAATTATTTCCATTTCTTTTAAATTTTGTTTTTCTTTAAGTTATTTCTTTAGGTTCATGATCATGTGCAGCAGTGAAAACAGAACACTCTGGATGGAGTATTGCTAGTGTTGAATGCCAGCCAGGAAGCACTGGCTGGGTGTTCAATGCCCCAGATGGCAGCAAAGCTGGCATTAGGCATAGCCCTGGGCGTTGAGTGATTTTGTGCTTAGTTTGAGTGATTTATTCAATCCTTCACCCACTTATTCATATTAATTGCATGGTTTTACTTTCCCTTCCTTATTAGGTGATGTACGTGAAAAATATGTTTCCTAAGCTTTAAAATTAATTATTTTAATTACCTTTATTTCCATTCGATGCCGTGATTAGTGTGTTGAGTAGTTTTAGATTTTCTAAGACAGAATGACTTAAAGGATGGAAAAGGAAACGTACAAAAATGGAAGGAAAGTGCGAAACGGAGTTTTGAAGAAACTGGCATCCATGCGATCGCATGGACGACGCGATCGCGTGTCAGGAGCGAAGAAGCAGTGACGCGGCCGCATGACTGACGCGGCCGCGCGACTTGAGCATAGCGCATTCGATGCGGACGCGTGACCGACGCGACCGCGCCACAAGGAAAACTCCAGATGACGCGACCGTGACCCACGCGGACGCGTGACAGAGGCCACGTATAAGAATTTACAGAATACGCCCCCAGCGATTTCTGAAGCCCTTTTGGCCCAGATCCAGGTACAGAACACACAGACTAAAGGCTATAAAGTGGGGGAATGCATCCATTCAAAAGGGGAGCTCGCCAATTTTTACTTCCCATGATTTAGATTTAGACTTGAGAGGGGTTCTCTCCTCTCTCTCTTAGGATTTAGGACTTCTCTTAGTTTGTAAGAGTGACTCTCGATCCAGGTTTTACGTTTCTTTGTTTTAGCTTCCCTTTCACTTTTATTTATTCCAGCACTTGAGTTGATTATTTACTTTTATAATTGAATTTATGAATTATTCCATGTTATAGATTATTATTTGAATTAATGATATTTGAGGTATTTTCAGTTTATGATTGCTCTTTTTAATTTATGTTATCATTGTTTCCGATCTGAAGATATTTTATTCCAGCAGTTTACTTTTTCCCCTTTTGGTCTTGGTTAAGAAATCAGTAACTCAACAGTTACCAACTCAGCATAATTGATAATCGTTATCTTGCTAATTGAACTGAACTTCAATAATCCCAACTTTTTCTTAGGAAATAAATAGGATTCGAAGGCCAAACTAATTAGTCCCTTGACTTTCCTTTGCTTTAGTGAAAGTCAACTAAGTGGAATTTAGATTCAACTTTCATCATTGTTGAGAGAGATAACTAAGTTGGA
>NC_029789.2:108145200-108163514 GCF_000816755.2 Arachis ipaensis
TCCCCCTACCGAACAGCTGCGCCATCGTACCCACCACTGCCAGCCACCGTGCCAACCACCAAACGCCACCATCACCACCACCCAACCACCTTCCTGTCTACTCTCCTTATTCCGTCTTCCGCAACACGCAACACGCAATCCCTTTTATCCGTTCGTAGTTCTTATTTTTTTCTGTTTCTGTTCATAATTAGGATAGATAGTCTTGCATGTTGTAGTGGATTTTAGGTTGTTAGGTAGCCTAGGCTGTGGTTAGTGGTCTGTTTATTTTTTCCCCCTACCGAACAGCTGCGCCATCGTACCCACCACTGCCAGCCACCGTGCCAACCACCAAACGCCACCATCACCACCACCCAACCACCTTCCTGTCTACTCTCCTTATTCCGTCTTCCAGGTTCCGCAACACGCAATCCCTTTTATCCGTTCGTAGTTCTTATTTTTTTCTGTTTCTGTTCATAATTAGGATAGATAGTCTTGCATGTTGTAGTGGATTTTAGGTTGTTAGGTAGCCTAGGCTGTGGTTAGTGGCTCTAGGTCTGTTTATTTTCACTGTTCTTGCTTCTGTTTTATCATATTTGCAAATCTGCTGTTGTTGTAATCTTGTTCATATGCTGTATTTCTTGTATATTGCTGCTCTTTATATTGAATTTTCATGTTTATATTATATATATGTACCTGCAGCTTGACTTCTTAATTCATATGAACTGCTTTGATTGCTGTTTATTTTCCGGGATAATCCAATTTTAGCTGGAATGCTGCCCAAATTTCTATAAAAATGTTTTCATTCATATCTCGGTTTGGCAATTTGAACCCTGTTTTCCACTGCTTTAACCAAACCATTTCATAATTGCCAGGGCATGCTTTCTTATCCTTTTTGATTTCCTAGTTTATAAAATGCATTTGTGATGTTTTGATTCCAATTTTTGCTTTCTTTATATCTATTTGAATCAGCATCTACTTGTTTTTCTTGTTTGGTTATGAGTCACTATAGTTCCTACCTGTGAATCCTTGTTACATGGAATATTTTCTTTATGCCACTTACCTTAACCCACTTTTTACTGACTCACCAATTTTAATTTACTGACTTCTTTTTCAAATTCTTACCATACTAACCTTTTAAAATATCTTTTCTGATTTTTCACTTTCCTCTAACTTTCTAACCATGGCATAATGACAATTTTTCTATTTAACTTGAATTCTGATACATTTTGGATTGTAACTTCTTTCTTTCGAACTTTTAAACTACTATACAATCCTTAATGCACATTTACATAACTCATTTACCTCATTCAAGTTCTCCCATGCCACTTTGTGTTTTCTTTGCCTATATGCCTACTTGCTTTCCTATTTTTATATATCATGATTTTCCATTTTTCAGGATGTCTGCCTCACAGAGGAAAGGAAAGGGCAAAGCTATTGGCAAGCGCAAAAGAGGAGATTCATCCCAGTCCATCATTGACCTAATGCATGATTCCTCATGGCGGGAGAAGAACTTTACACAGCAGGAAAAAGCTGACCAGCTGCTCCCTGCACATGATTCAATAAAATTTGGAAACCGATACTGTGAGCTGAAGTATCTGGCATTTACAAACTCCAGGAATCTATACCTGGAGAGAACTCTGAGGATTCCAGAAGCACTCCAGCAGTACACCACTGAGCAAATCAAGCAAAGAGGCTGGTTCTTTCTGGAGAGAGCACTAACAGAGGTCAATGCATCTTGGGTCAGGAAATTCTACTGCAACTACTACATCACAACCCTCGATGCAGTGAACCTGAGAAGAAAGCAGATTCTGGTCACTGAGGAGGCCATAGAAGACATTCTCCGGCTCCCAGCTAAGTCCGATCAGCCTGATGGTTATAAAAAGGCTGAGGAGGACATGCGCCTGATGCGGTTTGATTGGGATGCTGTGAAGGCACGGATAGCTCTCGACCCGACGGTTCCTTGGGAGATGGGTCAGGACACCACCATGCCTAGAGGGATCAAGAGGGCGTACTTAAATGATGAGGCTCGGCTATGGCACTAGATCTTGAGCAACTATGTGATGCCGAGTACTCATGAGACGGAGATCCCAGCTGCTATGATCACCCTCCTATGGTGTGTGATGGAGGGTAAAGACCTTTATCTGCCATGCTTTATCTGGCATTATATGGCCAGGGTCCACGTCCGAGGCACCCTCCCTTTTCCGTATCTGGTTACACAGCTAGGCCGTCGAGCTGACGTGCCATGGGAGGATGCCGATGAGAGACCACCAGCGGCGGACTGCAGGAAGATCATTCTTCACAGCAGGAACTTCCTAGCTTTGGGCTCCAGACCACCACCCTTCCCTGCTACTAATGAAACAGCCCCACCGTCTGCTGGACCCTCTTCATCCACGGCTGCCCCTGCTGCCCCTGCTGCCACCACTGCACCTCCACCTGCCTCTGAGCCCGTATACCGCCTCGTGCACCGCCTATTCCGACAGCTTGATCAGATGGAGCGCTGTAACCGGCGCCGGTATGAGAGATTGGAGGGTCACAGCCAGCGACGCTATTCGCATCTGAAGCTGATGATCTGACAAGGTGGTGACATCCCCTCCGAGCCCGACACACCATCAGAGCCATCAGAGGAGGAGGAGGATGAGCCCCAAGAGGAGACCCATCCGCAGGCAGGCACAGAGCAGGCTGCACCACATCAGGAGGTTACGCATCAGATCGAGGCTGCAGATCCGGAGATCCCGATCCAGTCAGCACCGCCTCTACAGCAGCTAGACGCTCAGCCCACCACCACCACAAAGCTTCCAGCTACCATCCCTACCAGTGATGACACCCCTTCACACCCGGCTTGACTGAGCATCAGGAACGATGCTTCATTTTAAGTGTGGGGAAGTCGCCATCTCTGGTGTTTTATTTTGGTGAACCACTACATCTCTTTTTTCTTTTATTTTGGATATTTTTCTGTATTTTTCTTTTTACTGTTATTTTCTGAGTACTTATACATTGCTACTTTTATGTATTTTTACTCTATTTCCGTATTTTGCATTTTTAGTTCATATTTTTAGTTATTTAGTTTAGTTTGCAATTCTAACTTATTAGTGGATTAATTAGTATAGTTTACCCTTTTTAGCATAAGATAGCATAGTTTAAATTGAAAAATATAAAAAAGGAAGAAAGCTAGGAAATTGAACATAATAGATTTAAATCCATAAACTTTGTATATATAGCATTACATCATATAGTTAAGTTGACAACATTTCATCAAGGAGGAACATTAAAACTTTAAAGGCTACCCTAAATAAATTTTTTATGAGAATAATGGGAATTTTTAACTAAACCTGCATAACATATATGAATGATATATGATGCTTGAGTTAGAGAACACACAGCCTGTGAGTCTTGAGCTTAATTGTATGGTTGCATTCAAACCATAATTTTATTCCTGTGTGTTTCGCTTTTTTTTATTCTGATGTTCTTTACTTTGCTTTAATATATATGTCCAATTATAGAATATAGAATATAGATACATACCAAAAAAATGATTGAGGCCATCATTGGATTTTAGCTCACTTACCCCAAAATAACCTACCTTTCACATCACCCTTGTTACCCCCCTTGAGCCTTTAAAATCCCTTTTATTCTATTTAGCCACACTACTAGCCTTAAGCAGAAAAACAAAATAAAATTTCAAGTTGAATCCTTGGTTAGCTTAAGATAGAAAATTATGAATAGATTAAAATGTGGAAAACCTATTGGGAACATGGATGATAGAAACGAAAGGTAGAAAAGTTGAAAGAAATAAAATAACTCAGAAAATTTGGGAAGCATGCTCATGAGAAATCAAAGTGATTCAATTACCATGTGCATTAAAAAAAGGGTTATTTTTCAACATTTAATAAAAGGGGATACAATATACAAAAGAATTCCTCAATGCAAAATAAAAGCAATGCACATGGGATAAAAAATAAAATTGAAACATGAGCATGTAACAACAAGTGGGATAATATGGGAAAATTGGTAAAGAAGTTTTGTTCTACTAAATATGTATATTAGGTGATGTACGTGAAAAATATGTTTCCTAAGCTTTAAAATTAATTATTTTAATTACCTTTATTTCCATTCGATGCCATGATTAGTGTGTTGAGTAGTTTCAGATTTTCTAAGACAGAATGACTTAAAGGATGGAAAAGAAAACGTACAAAAATGGAAGGAAAGTGCGAAACGAAGTTTTGAAGAAACTGGCATCCATGCGATCGCATGGACGACGCGATCGTGTGTCAGGAGCGAAAAAGCAGCGACGCGGCCGCATGAATGACGCAGCCGCGCGACTTGAGCATAGCGCATTCGATGCGGACGCGTGACTGATGCGACCGCGCCACAAGGAAAACTCCAGATGACGCGACCACGTGACCCACGCGGACGCGTGACAGAAGCCACGTATAAGAATTTATAGAATACGCCCCCAGCGATTTCTGAAGCCCTTTTGGCCCAGATCCAGGTACAGAACACACAGACTAGAGGCTATAAAGTGGGGGAATGCATCCATTCAAAAGGGAAGCTCGCCAATTTTTACTTCCCATGATTTAGATTTAGACTTGAGAGAGGTTCTCTCCTCTCTCTCTTAGGATTTAGGACTTCTCTTAGTTTGTAAGAGTGACTCTCGATCCAGGTTTTACGTTTCTTTGTTTTAGCTTCCCTTTCACTTTTATTTATTCCAGCACTTGAGTTGATTATTTACTTTTATAATTGAATTTATGAATTATTCCATGTTACAGATTATTATTTGAATTAATGATATTTGAGGTATTTTCAGTTTATGATTGCTCTTTTTAATTTATGTTATCATTGTTTCCGATCTGAAGATATTTTATTCCAGCAATTTACTTTTTTCCCTTTTGGACTTGGTTAAGAAATCAGTAACTCAACAGTTACCAACACAGCATAATTGATAATCGTTATCTTGCTAATTGAACTGAACTTCAATAATCCCAACTTTTTCTTAGGAAATAAATAGGATTCGAAGGCCAAACTAATTAGTCCCTTGACTTTCCTTTGCTTTAGTAAAGGTCAACTAAGTGGAATCTAGATTCAACTTTCATCATTGTTGAGAGAGATAACTAAGTTGGACTTCCAATTTCTCTTACCTTGCCAAAAGTTTGCTTTACAGTATTTATTTATTTTAATTGCCATTTACTTTACTTGTCATTCAATTCACTTGCTTCTCACCTTCTAAACCCCGATTACGACCTTTATAGCCAATAATAAGAACATACTTCCTTGCAGTTCCTTGAGAAGACGACCCGAGGTTTGAATACTCGGTTAACAATTTTTAAGGGATTTGTTACTTGTGACAACCAAAACGTTTGTACGAAGGGATTTTTGTTGGTTTAGAGACTATATCTACAACGCAACTGTTTTTATGAAACTCTTTACTGGCAAAAATCCCAACGTCAGGCGTTCAACGCCCATGCAGAGGGCAGGAAATCTGAATTCCCTAGCCTCTCAGGACCAGTGGGTCCCACAGCATCTTTACCTATCCCACTTCTTTTTCACACTTTTCCATACACTCTTCCCTATAAATCCTTGTCCAATCACATCCATATCACTTTCCCAAAACCATCATAACTCCCACCAACCCCCACCCACTTCAAAATTAAATTCCCTCCCATTCACCCCACCCATAACCGAACTCAACCTTAGCCCACTCCTATAAATACCCCTCACTCTAACCTTTCATACTCACACCTTTCATACACATCAAAGCCCCTTGGCCGAATTGCTTTCTCCCTCCATCTCCATCTACTTTCTTCTTCTTCTACTCCATTCTTCTCTTTTCCTTATTTTTGCTCGAGGACGAGCAAAGCTTTTAAGTTTGGTGTTGGAAAAGCGTTGCTTTTTGCCTTCTATTACCATTTATGGCATCCAAGGTTGGAGAACCCTCTAGAAAGAGGAAAGGAAAGGCCGTAGCCGCCACCTCTAAATCTTGGGAGATGAAGAGATTCATCACCAAAGCCCACCAAGACCACTTCTATGAAGTAGTGGTAGAGAAGAAGGTGATTCCTGAGGTCCCTTTCAGGCTCAAGAAGAATGAGTATCCGAAAATCCGAGGAGAGATCCAGAGAAGAGGTTGGGAAGTCCTAACCAATCCCATCCAAGAGGATGGGATCTTAATGGTGCAAGAGTTATATGCTAATGCATGGGTAACAAAAAACCATGACATTAACGTGAACCCAAATCCCAAGAATTGGAGCACCATGGTCCGTGGGAGAATCATAGATTTTAGCCCGAAAAGTATGAGGTTGGCGTTCAACTTGCCTTTGATGCAAGGAGACCCACATCCTTACACTAGGAGAGTCAACTTTGATTAAAGACTGGATCAAGTGCTCTCAGACATCTGTGTGGAAGGAGCACAGTGGAAAAAGGGATTCCCAAGGTAAGCCCATTCAACTAAGAAGGCTTGACCTCAAGCCCATAGCTAGAGGATGGTTGGAATTCACCCAACGCTCTATCATCCCCACTAGCAACCGGTCAGAAGTGACTATTGAAAAAGCCATCATGATCCATTGCATCATGATTGGAAGTGAGGTAGAAGTACATGAGGTGATCCCTCAAGAATTGTACAAGATAGCTGAGAAGCCTTCCACCAAAGCAATGTTGGCATTCCCACACACCTCATCTGTCATCTATGCAATTCAGCTGGAATTGTCATAGAGGGAGATATCTCCATTGAGGAGGACAAGCCCATCACTAAGAAGAGGATGTAGCAAACTAGAGAGCATGCACAAGAGCATGTGCACCCGCCTCAACATGAGATCCTGAGATACCTCAAGGGATGCATTTCCTCCTCAAGGCTATTAGGACCAATTGCATAATTCTCTTAGAGAATTAAACACTAATATGGAGCAATTGAGGTTGGAGCATCAAGAGCATTCCACCATCCTCAATGAAATAAGGGAAGACCAAAGGGCCATGAGAGAAGACCAAAGGGCTATGAGGGAAGAACAACAAAGACAAAGGAGTGACATTGAAGAGATCAAGCACTACATTGGGTCCTCAAGGAGGAGTACTAGCCGCTACCATTAAAGGTGGATTCGTTCTCTTAATCTCCTTTTCTTATGTTATTTTTCTGTTTTCTGTTATGTTGTATTGTTTGTTCTCTTGTTCTTATTGAATGATCATTTTCATCTATGTCTTTAAGCTATAAAATATTCCATATATCTCTCACCATTACTAAAAAGAAAATTTTATTTGAAAAGAATTGAGAGATACATGAATTTCAAGTTATATAATAAGAATAGTTCAATTATTTTGATGTGGTGGCATTGCTTTAGTTTTCTGAATGTATGAATAAACAATGCATATTTGAAATTGAAATTAAGAATGTTGGTTCTTGAAAAAATGATGAAAAAGGAAAAGTAATATTGGTAATCTGAAAAATCCAAAAATTGATTCTTGAAGCAAGAAAAAGCAGCAAAAAGAAAAAGAAAAAGAATGTTGCAAAAGAAAAAAAAATATATATATATATGCATGCGAAAAAAAAAATAATGAAAAGCAAAAAAAGCCAATAGCTCTTTAAACCAAAAGGTAAGGGTAAAATGATCCAAGGCTTTGAGCATCAATGGTTAGGAGGGCCTATAAGGAATAAAATCCTGACCTAAGCGGCTCAACCAAGCTGTTCCTAACCATATGCTTGTGGTGTGAAGGTGTCAAGTGAAAAGCTTGAGACTGAGCAGTTAAAGTCGTAGTCCAAAGCAAAAAGAGTGTGCTTAAGAACTTTGGACACCTCTATCTGGGGATTCTAGCAAAACTGAATCACAATTTGAAAGGGTTCACCCAGTTAAAGTGTTTGTGGCATTTATGTATCCGATGGTAATACTAGAAAACAAAGTGCTTAGGGCCTCGACCAAGACTCTAAAAGGTTGTATTCAAGAATAAAAAAGAACTAAACTAGGAGAATCAAAAATATCATCTGGATTCTAAGTTCCTAAAGATGCCAACACTTTTGAGTTTCAATGGATAGTGAGATGCCAAAACTATTCAAAAACAAAAAAACTACTAAGTCCCGCTCATCTAATTGAAACTGAGCTTCATTGGAAACTCTGAAATTTATTGTATCTTACTCTTCTTTTTATCCTACTTTTTTTTAGTTGCTTGGGGACAAGCAATAGTTTAAGTTTGGTGTTCTGATGAGTGGATATTTTATACGCTTTTTGGAATCATTTTCATATAATTTTTAGTATGTTTTGTTTAAGTTTTATTAAGTTTTCATAGGTTTTAGTGCAAAATTTACATTTTTGGATTCTACTTTGAGTTTGTGTGTTTTTATGCAATTTCAGGTATTTTCTGGCTGAAATTGAGGTGCCGGAGCAAAAGTATGATTTAGAGATAGGGAAAGCACTGCAGATGTTGTCTAGATCTGATCTCCTTGCATTCGAAAGAGCTTTTCTGGAGTTACAGAAGTTTAAATGGAGCGTTCTCAATGGCTATGGAAAGATAACATCTGGAGCTTTCTAGCAATGTATAATAGTCTATACTTTGCTTCAGAATTGAAGGCCCAAAACTGGCGTTCAATGCTAGCCTTATGCCCTATTCTGGCGTCCAGCGCCCAAAAGAGAAGAGACCAGTGTCCAATGCACATAAAGGAGCCCCTAGCCAACGTTCAATGCCCTAGAGGCCTCCTAGCATGTGAATCTCATCAAAGCTCAGTCCAAACACTCACAAAGTGGGCCCCGAAAGTGGATTTTAGCACTAATGATGAACCCCCGTTCTCTATTCTACATGGGTTCAGAGTGATTCTTTCATCGGACAATGATGAACCACCAGCTTGATTATACATCTCTTAGACGGCTAATCCACAACTTCGTTGGGGACTTCTTTAGACATCAGTTCAGTTGAGGTATGGGGAGATTAGGGTCATTGTGGCAGAGGCCAGAATCTAAAGGCGCAGCATTCTCTGATCGGGGAGATTCGACCTTGTCAGTGGCGTTTTGAGTAGGATCTTTAAGGAGAATGGACTGCAGGAGCTTCACCCTCAATCAAAATGGATCCACACTAACCCTGGGGTTCAGATCTGGAGGAGAATTGGCGACCTCTCAACCGGCATTGATCACATATAGCCTGCCATAGAAGAAATCATTCACAGTTGAAGAAGACAGTAAGACTAGAATTAATCTAGAAGAACAAAGCATCTCCAAGCCTTAACCATCTTCTTATCATTGCAAACATATCAACCTAGTTAAGTTCTCTTTATTTCCTTAATGCGTTTAAACAACATACCTACTTCTTCTATCCGCCTGACTAAGATCTACAAGATAACCATAGCTTGCTTCAAATCACAATCCTCGTGGGATCGACCTTGACTCACTCAGGTATTACTTGGATGACCCAGTGCACTTGCTGGTTCAGTTGTACGAAGTGTGAGAATTTGTGCGCACCATGTGTGTTCTTTCTCTAATCTATGTTCCACAATTAAATTTCAAGCATGTTCAGTGAAAATTCTAAACTCAAATCAATGGGATGCCCTATAAAAATTGTCTTGGAAATTAATTATTTTGACTAAGCTTATTATGTATATATATAATGTGGTTAGATGAAAAATAAAAAATCCTAGGTTCTTTTTCTATTCACTATTAATCCAAATCATCATATGCATATAGGAAAGTAAACTAGGTCCAGTAATCACATTATCATATCACAACTAAAAGCTAAAAATATATACAAACCAAAATACGCCAAAACTAGAATAAGTATCTAAAATATATACACATCACAAATAAAAAGTGTAATAAACTAAAAGGTACTTAAAATAGCAGAATATATACACAAATGTTCGAAAAGCATAATAAAAATCATGATAAAAGTGTTTAAAAGGAAAAAGTTTCACCCAACTACCGATTCGGTCGATTGGTGCGCGGAATTAAACTTTCCACAACTGAACCAGAAAGTGCACTGGGTCGTCCAAGTAATACCTGAGTCAGTCAGGGTTGATCCCACGAGGATTTTGATTTGAAGCAAGCTATGGTTATCTTGTAGATCTTAGTCAGACGGATAGAAAAGTTGTTTGATTGTTTAAAGCACATAAAATGAAAATAAAGAAAACGTTACTCAATTGATGGTGAAAGCAATGATAAGAAGATGGTTAAGGCTTCGGAGATGCTTTATTCTTCTGGATCAATTCGGTTTTACTGTCTCCTCCAACTGTGAATGATTTCTTCTATGACAGGCTGTATGTGATCAACGCCTTTCTTGAGAGGTTTCCAATGCTCCTCCAGATCTGAACCCCAGGGTTAGTGCGGATCCAGTCTAATTGAGGGTGAAGCTCCTGCAGTCCATTCTCCTTAGTGATCCTACTCAAAATGCCATAGACAAGGTTGAATCTTCCGGATCAGAGAATACTGCGCCTTTGGTTCTAGCCTTTACCACAAAGACTCTAATCTCCCCATACCTCGGATGAACTGGTGTCTCGAGAAGTCCCCAACGAAGTCGTGAATTAGTCTTCTAAGAGATGTATAATCAAGCTAGTGGTTCATCATTGTTCGATGAAAGACTCACTCTAAACCCATGTAGAATGAGATAACCTTATTCCAGTTCAATGCATTCATCTAAGAAGGGTAAAATAGTCTTTTAGTGCTAAAATCCACTTCTAGGGCCCTCTTGGTGAGTGTTTGGACTGAGCTTGATTGAGATCCACGTGCTAGGAGGCCTCTAGGGCTTTGAAAGCTGGCTAGGGGGTCCTTTTTGGGCGTTGGATGCTGGTCTCTTCTCCCTTGGGCGTTGGACACTAGAATAGGGCTAGAAGCTGGCGTTGAACGCTAGTTTTGGGCCTTTAATGCTGCAGTAAAGTATAGACTATACATTTCTGGAAAGTCCTAGATGTTAGCTTTCCATAGCCATTGAGAATGCTCCATTTGGACTTTTGTAGCTCCAGAAAAGCTCTTTCGAGTGCAAGAAGGTCAGATCCTGGCAGCATCTGCAGTGCTTTCTCTGTCTCTGAATCAGACTTTTGCTCCAACTCCTCAATTTCAGCCAAAAGTTACTTGAAATTGCATAAAAACACACAAAATCAAAGTAAAATCTAAAAATGGGAATTTTACACTAAAACCTATGAAAACTTAATAAAAATTAAATAAAACATGCTAAAACTATATGAAAATGATGTCAAAAAGCGTATAAAATATCCGCTCATCACAACACCAAACTTAAACTGTTGCTTGTCCGCAAGCAACTAAAAATAAAGTAGGATAGAAAGAAGAGTAAGATACAATAAATCTCAGAGTTTTCAATGAAGTTCAGTTTCAATTAGATGAGCGGGACTTATTAGCTTTTTGCTTCTGAATAGTTATGGCATCTCACTATCCATTGAAACTCAGAAGTGTTGGCATCCTTAGGAACTTGAAATCCAGATGATATTATTGACTCTCCTAGTTTAGTTCTTTTTTATTCTTGAACAAAGCTTTTTAGAGTCTTGGCCATGGCCCTAAGCACTTTATTTTTCAGTATTACCACCAGATACATAAATGCCACAGACACTTAACTGGGTGAACCCTTTCGGATTGTGATTCAACTTTGCTAGAATTCCCAGATAGAGGTGTCCAGAGTTCTTAAGCACACTCTTTTTACTTTGGATCACGACTTTAACTGCTCAGTCTCAAGCTTTTTTACTTGACACCTTCACACCACAAGCATATAGTTAGGGACACTGTCCATTTGGAGTGCTTAGGCCAAGATTTAATCCTTTTAGGCCCTCCTAACCATTGATGCTCAAAGCCTTGGATCCTTTTACCCTTGCCTTTTGGTTTAAAGGGTTATTGGCTTTTTGCTCTTGCCTTTTGGTTTTAAGAGCTATTGGCTTTTTCTGCTTTTTATTTCATTTTTTTCCGCAAGCATAAATATATTTTTTATTTTTTTATTGCTTTTTTGCTGCTTTTTCTTGCTTCAAAAGTCAATTTTTGGATTTTTCAGATTACCAATAATACTTCTCCTTTTTCATCATTCTTTCAAGAGCCAACATTCTTAATTTCAATTTCAAATATGCACTATTCATTCATACATTCAGAAGACAAAAGCAATGCCACCACATCAAAATAATTGATTATTCTTATTATAGAGTTCGAAAATTATGCATTCTTACTACTTCTAAAAAAATCACTATTTTATTCATGTTTAATGATGATAAGAGGAATATTTTATAGCTAATTGGAAAATTAATTACTACTAATGCTTATGTAATTCTAATATTTAAAAGATAGAAAAATAAATAAAAAATTAAATACTACTAGTGATCATGTAAACCTAAACATGAGAAACAGGAATTAGAATAACAGAATTATGGAAAATAGGAATTAAAGTAGTCACAGAGGTGGAACTCAACAACCTCAAGCTTGGGAGGCGCTGGGCTCTTCTGGGGAGAGCTTCTGGTGCTTCAACTCTTCTATCTCACGCCCCTTGCTTCTCTTGTTCCTTGACCAGTTTGTAAATCATGCTAGTCTGATCTTTCTGCTATTCTCTTAGTTGATCCAAGGTGGTTTTCAGTTGCATCATAGATGCTTTCAACTGATCCTAATATTCAATTGGAGAGATCTCTTGGGGAGGCTCAGGTGCCTTCCTTTTGGAATGATCCTCTGTTACCTTGGAGGTTTCCATCACCTACTTGGTGATTGGGCTTTTCACTGGATTGAATGTATCCATGTGAAGAAGGACTTTAGCCTCTTAGCAAAGGTGAAAGATAAGATTTGGATAGGCCAGCCTGGCTTGAGTAGACATCTTGTTTGCCAACTTGTACATCTCACGGGGGATTATTTGGTAAACCTCTATCTTATTCCCCATCATGATGCAGTGAATCATCATAGCTCTCTGAATAGTGACTTTAGAGTGGTTACTAGTAGGGAGTATAGAACGCCCAATGAAGTCTAGCCATCCTCTAACAATTGGCTTGAGATCCATTCTTTTCAGCTGGTTTGGCTTGCCTTTTGTATCCTCAATCCATTGAGTTCCAGGCAGGCATATGTTCTCTAGGACTTGATCCAGCTTTGGATTGGCTACTACCCTTCTATTGTAGGAATCAGGGTCATCCTTTTGTAAGGGTAATTTAAAGATCTCTCTCACCCTATCCAGATGAAAATAGAGGATCTTCCCCCTGACCATAGTGCGAAAAGTATGGAATGTTATTCCATCTTTTTTTTTTTTGCTTATCTGTCATCCACAGATTTGCATAGAATTTACGGATCATGTTAAATCCAATAGTGATTTCAGGATTGGATAGAATCTCCCAGCCTCTCTTTCGAATTTGCTCTTGAATCTCCGAGTATTCATCTTCTCCTAATTTGAATATGACTTCAGGGATTACTGGCCTTTTAGTCATTATTTTGTGATAATGTTCTTCATGTTGCTTGGTGTAGAATCTGACAGGTTTGAAAATAAATGTTGGGTCATCTTCTTTCTTGTTTCTTGGGGCGGTCTTGCCACTTCTTGGAGCCATGGGATTCGAATCTCAACGACAGACCAAGGTTCCTTCCACACCAAACTTAAAAGATTTGCTCGTCGTCGAGCAAAAAGTAACAAAGGAAGAGGAAGAAGGCACATGAGATGAAAAGAGGAGAAGAGTATTCGAATGAAGAGGGGGTGAGTGAGGGAGAGTGGAACACGGTGATAAATAGGGAGGGGAGGGAGGGATTTTCAAAAAAGATAAAGAAGATTTGAAAAAAAAAAGATACGAACAAGATATAAAAGATATAAAGATAAGATAAGAAGTATGAAAAAGATTTTAAAGTTTAATAAAAGATATGAACAAGAATTTCAAAAGATTTGAAAGAATTTGAAAACTAGTTGAAAAAGATATGAGGTTTTGAAAAAGATTTGAAAATATTTTAAATTTGAAATCAATTTGAAATTTGAAATATTTGGAAAATATTTGATTTAAAAGTCATGGAATTTCAAAATTAAAATTTAAAATTTAAAATGGTAGTTTGAATAGAGAAGAAGAGAAGATGAAGAAAAGATAAGGTTTTGGAGAAGTTACCGTCCTAGCCCCCTGTCTGGCGTTAAATGCCCATAATGGCTGGATTCTGGCATTTAACGCTGGCTATCCCTTGGTGCGTGTACACAAACCCCACACTCTCGTACAGCAGTACCAGCAAGTGCACTAGGTCGTCCAAGTAATACCTGAGCGAGTTAGGGTCGATCCCACGAGGATTGTGGCTTGAAGCAAGCTATGGTTATCTTGCAGGTCTTAGTCAGGCGGATCAGAAGATTATTGGATGGAACTTTGTATAAGTACCTGTTATATCAAATATTTGGATGTTAAGTAGGAATAAGGATAGGAATAGAGTTGAGAGTTGGAGTTGCTTTGTCTTTCTATATTAACTCTGGTACTACTGTCTTCTCTGCTTGTGAATGATCTTCTTCTATGGCAGGTTGTATGTGATCAATGCCATGGGCCGTGGTCATTGATCTCCTCTGCTATAGATTGAACGCCATTGGCCGTGGTCATCCAATCTGACGAAGGGTGAAACACTTAGCAGTCCATTCTCTTGGCAATCCTACTCAAAATGCCACAGATAAGGTCGAATCTTTCGGATCAGAGAACGTTGTTTCTTTGGATTCTAGCCTATACCACGGAGACCCTAATCTCCCCGAAAATCGGCTGAACTGGTGTCTCGAGAAGTCCCCAACGAAGTCTTGGATTAACCGTCTAAGAGATATATAAACATAGCTGTTGGCTCGTGCTTTCCAGTCACGTATTCACACAAACTCAAGTAGACGCGGGTGTTTGTCATGCACGTTCATCTTAATGTGATGAACAGAGCTAATTGGTTAGATCATCCTATTCACCACGATGAAGATTGGATCATACATCTTAGAGATAGATCAAACATGGATAGGAGAAGAAATATTAATACTTTTATTAATTCATAGGACTCAGCAGGGCTCCTTCCCTCAACCTAGGAGGTTTAGAAACTCATACTGAAAGTAAAACACTATGTAAAACTCAAAAATAGTGTAAAAGGTCTGATGTTGTGATGAACGGATTTTTGACGGTTTAGAATTCACAAATGAATTCTCGTTGCAAGTATAGTTTCTAAACCAATCAATAATCCTTTCATACAAAAATTTTGTTTGGCACAAGTACAAACCCCTAAAATCTATAAACCGAAGTATTTAAACCTCGGGTCATTCTCCCTAGGAGTTGTGATAAAGTGTATTGTAATTGGTTATGGAGTATGTTTTGGGATTTTTTTGAGAGGATAGACAAGAAATGTAAATGGCAAAGAAAATAAACTAACAACTAACAAAGCTCTTGGCAAGATATGAGAACTAGAAGTCCTATCCTAGTTATCCTCCTCAATTGTGACCACAAATTGTCCATTGCTACCACTTAGTTAACCTCTAACCATGGAGGAAAGTCAAGTGGATGAATCAACTTGATTCCACAAGTCCTAGCCAACTCCCAAGGGAAAGACTAGCTTTAGTGGTATCCAAATCAATTAGCAACTTCTAATTATCAATCAACAAAGGAATTAGATAACTCAAGCGTCACTAATTACTCCACCTAGGCCAAGAGGAATAAAATCTATACTAAAATCCAACCAAGCATTTTATCAAACACTTGGCAGGCATAAAAGGAAAGCAAAGTAAATTGGCAACAACAATGGAATCTAACAACAATTATTACAAAGAATTAATAACAAAAATCAAAAGAAACACAATTATCATGAATTATCTCAAATTGAATTGAAAAAAAATAAAATGAACAAAAGTAGATCTACAAATAAAGTAGAAGAAATTATAACAAACAATAGAACAATGATGAATGTAACAACAAAGAATTCAAGAGTAGAAGAAGATGAAAGCATGAAATTAAACCTAGATCTAAGATTATTGACCTAAACCTAATCCTACTCCTAATCCTAGAGAGAAGTGAGAGCTTCTCTCTCTAAAACTAAACTAAAACTAAACCTAAAGTGTGTTGTGTGTAGTGAATCATGCCTTCCCCTTCATTCCTTGGTCTATTTAGCCTTTTCCCGCCAAAAACTCAGCTCCAAATGGGGCTAGAAACCCTCCAAAATCGCTAAGCACGTGTTCGACTAAAGGAATCACATGCCGCCTTCGGCGCGTACGCGCACAACGCGCGTACTCGCCCTTGGAGCTTTTCGCAATCCGCGCGGAAGCGCACCGTGCGCGCGCGCGTCCACGGGCTTTCTCCAAATCTTTGGCTTTTCATGATTTCTCCACTTTGTATGCTTTCCTTTCACTCCTTTGATCCTTTCCTAGCCCTTTTCAATCTGAAATCACTAGCAAACACACCAAGGCATCTAGTGGAATCAAAGAAAGCTTAAAACTATCAAATTAAAGGTCTAAAAAGCATGTTTTCACATTTAAGCACTAATAAAGAGACAATCACAAAACTATGCTAATTCATTGAATAAATGTGAGAAAAGGTTTTCAAAATGCTCTAAATTAAACACAAGATAAACCCTAAAAAGGGGGTTTATCAACCTCCCCACACTTAAACCTTAGCATGTCCTCATGATAAACCAAGAATGAAGCAAAGGGTATGACATTTATTCAATGGAACTAAACTATCTAAATGCAAACTATCTAAGTGCAACTACCTATCATGAATGCAAATGCTTGGTCAAAGCAACTCAACTTCCAAGAGAACATATATAAGCATAAGGGCTAGAGTAATGAAGATCAAAATCCAACCCCCAATTGAATTGAATTATCAAAAGGATTTACAACCTTGCATGAATATAGATGATAATGGTGAATACATGTAATTGAGTAATCGAACCCTCACCGGATGTGTATCCGCTCTATTCACTCAAGTGTTTAGGGGTTAATTCACTCAATTCTTCCCTAATCATGCTTTCCAAAATTTGTTCTTCATCTAACAATCAACAATCATTCAATGCATGTATACAAATATCATGAGGTCTTTTTCATAAGGTTGTAATGGGGCTAGGGTCAAGGTAGGATCACATATGGATAAGTGGACTAGAATTTAAATCTTTGATGAGTTTAAACTTTTCCACCTAACCTATGATGACCTATACAATTAAGTACTAACCTAGCTACCCATCCTTCACTTTTCTCATACTCATGCATTTTCTTTTGATTTTCCCAACACTTATGCATTGACTCTTATTGGACTTTACTTTGGGGTATTTTGTCCCCTTTTTATTATTTTTCTTCTTTTTTTTCTTTTTCACATTTATTTATTTATTTATTTTTTTTTGTTTTTCTCATTTTTTTCTTTCTTTCAAGCTACATACAAGAACATCAATGCATAAGGTCTATACATTTGATCAATACATGAGTGTGCACCCAATTCCCAAATATACAAACACAAAAAACGTTTTTATCCCAACCAATATTCCCAACCTCCCCAAACTTGAATATAAAACACTCTCACTAGCCTAAGCTAATCAAAAATCCAAACAAGGGACTTTATTGTTTTCCACTTTAGGCTTGTAATGTGCTAAAATAAAGAACAATTGGGTTAAACGTAGGCTCAAAATTGGTTGACAATGAAGAGTAAAAGGTAGGCTATTTGGGTAAGTGAGCTAATGAAATAATGGCCTCAATCATATAAATGCATGAATACAAGGAATAATTGGACATAAAGAGTTAGACAAATCAAGGATCACAATCATAGGAAAAGAATAATTTCACACAAGAAGGAAAATAAGTGGTTATAAAATGTAACCACACAATAGGCTCAACACTCACAATCTTGTGTTCTTAGCTCAAAACATGATCCACAAAGGTATGAATTCATGCAAGTTCCACAAATTTTTTTTTCAATTTGGGTGGTGCCCTTTCTTTATAAATTCCTTGGAAAAAAATTCATTGTTTTGATTAAGCTTATTCTAAATGCAATGTTGTGATTGAGAAATTTTAAAATTCCTTAGTTTACCCTCTTTTTCAATCAAAACAAATTCTTTTATGCACAAAGGGTTTAACTAGGTTTTCAACAATTCAAAAACATTTTCCAAATCACAACCACAAGGCTAAAATGAAATATATACAACAAAAGTGTGCAATAACCAAAATAAAAGTATCCACAATAGCAAATATATACAATAATCTCAAAATAGTGCAAAATAAAGCAAAATAAGATGAACTAGGTGATAGTGTCCGAAAATGTTCACCAAATCCACCAACGGCTACGATAGTGACCTCCCCACACTTAAGATGAAGCATCATCCTCAATGCTAGTGATCGGGCTCATGGTGAGGATCAACAGTCATATCTAGCTCCGGCCGAATCTCAGTCTGGGGCACTGGCTCCTCGGGAGGCTGCTGGGTCTCCTAAGTAGCCTGCGTCTGTGGAGGAGCCTCCTG
>NC_029789.2:108163593-108166271 GCF_000816755.2 Arachis ipaensis
CTCGGTGAAAGCAGGAGAGTGGGGGAGAGGGGGTAGCTCAATGCCCTGTGATACAAACACCTGGTCTATGCGATCGAGACGTCGCATGATCCGACGCTCGCTGCGCTCCATGAAGCGAAATAGGCGATGTACTAGCTGATATGTCGGCTCGGGTGCTGGTGGTGGTGGTGGTAAAGGTGGTGCTACTGCTGCTGAAGAAGAAGAGGACCCTGCCGCTGCTGTGGAAGATGAGGGTCTAGCTACCTCTACTGCTGCTCTAGCTCGAGAGCGGCGCCTGGAAGGGGGCTTCTTGTGCACCCACGTACCCACACGGAATAGTAACCTCCTTCTCGTCGTCGTCTGGGGGTGGTTGTGTCACGTCATCATCCCTCCATGGGGCACCGGCTAAGTCAACCATGCGAGTGACCATGGTAGGAAATGGTAGAAGGCCGCAGATGTGTGCTCACCACATGCCTCTCCTGATCAATCGGGGATAATAAACCTCCTTCCCCTCCATGACACAGCCAATCAGAAGAAGCATATCCATCGGAATCTCAAAAAAATGGGTGGTAGGAAGGACATAGTGGGCGAATATCTGCTGCCAAGTCCTAGCCTCTCTAGACAGATAAGCAAATAACATCCCCTTGGGCCTTTGGTTGTTAGAGTCCATCACCCAAGAGGCGTCCGGTGTGGCAATAACACACTTCAGCTTCTCATAATCAAAAGTCATAGCATTCATAGCTATCTTTACCTGCTGGTATGCACATGTGTCACCGGTCCGGGGTAGACAATGCAAAACACTCTCAATAGCAGCCTCAGTCACTAAAACCTGCCCACCCCGTAGGTGGAATGACTCAAGAGTAGTGCAGAAGAGGTTGCAGTAAAACTCCATGACCCATGAAACGTTTATCTTTCCCAAATCTCTATCAACAAATCCTAAGCCCAATTCCTGAATGCGGGTATTAATGGAGCGCCTCAGGTCGTTAGGAAGAGCTAGTTTCTTCTCAATGTTCAGCTTTGTCTTCCGATAGGTAGGGAAACACAGCTCACAGTAAAGGTTGGAAAAGGTGTATGTGTCAGTGAGTGGTAGCAGCTGATTCTGTTTATCCACTTCATTAAGTAGGTTCTTTGCATAGTTGGCATAAGGAGAGAGGGTGGTGACTTGAGATTTCTTCCTCTTTTTTGAGGTGGTAGCCTTTGCTTTTCCTCTATCGGCCATCTGGAAGCAAATATGATATATAAGCACTTAGCAAAGTAGAGAGATAACAAGCAAGTAATGGCACAGTCATGAAGTGAGTGAAGAAAAGAGAATTCTTGGAATGCAAGCAACAGGAATTAGCATTCAACACATTAGCCATAAACTAAGAAATCAAGCAAAATATGCACAATGCTTATTCATTAAGCTCAATGAGCATCATACCCAAAAAAGAATGGTCAAAAGGGTTAGTTATAGGCTAAAAAGAAAAATCAGCATGTTAGGCAAGTTAAAAGTTAGAAAACTAGTGCAAAGGTTAGGGGTATGACGGTCATTTGCCTAATCACAATGAATCACAAGTATGGATAACAAGCATACTCACAAACCTGAGGAAGAAGCAGTCATTGATGATGAAATATAAAATTGCAAAAATAGTAATTAATTAAGAGCAAGTCATCAATCAATGTTGCGGTAATGGATAATGCAATAATTGGTGTTGCAAAAGTTGAAATGCACTTTGTGTAACACAAACCAAGTGAGAAACAATTTTGAGTGAAAGAGAGTTAAACAAGTTGAAATAACCAATTGTTGCAAATGCATGAACCATATTCAACAAAATTTCAAGTTAAATCAAATGATGAGTGGAGCACAATCCAAAGGCATTTGATTAACTTGAAAGGTGAAGGCATGTGAGAGTTCAAAGCAAATCACAGGAAACATAATAAACATGGAAAAATCAGCCCAAAGTTACCTAAGAATTGAGCTTCGTGTAATCAGATGAATACTCAATTCCAAAAGCACAAAGTTCAGTTATAGGTAACATGTTTAAAACCAAAAGCAATTTATAAAAATTTGGGCAGCATTCCGGCAGTAAATCGGATGTTCCCGGATAGCAAACAGTAAGAAAATGCAAGTATATGAATCCAAGAGAATTTACAGCAACATGATAAAGCAAGGATTGCATATTTGCAGCAGCAAACTTAAGTTCACAAACAGAATTCAGCAGGTAGCAATGAAATAGCAGCAAAGCAGTATCAATATGAAAACAGAGCAACTCATCAACCATCACTCAGCAAACAAGGAATATACATTTCAAACAGAGAAACACAAACGGAGCAATTATCAGGCCTAGAATCATCTAACCACAACCTAACTACCTACCCACAATTATTTCTATCTAGCCTATCATGTAGAATTAATCAGCTAGCTAACTAGAACCAACTAACAGAATTGCTAAAAGACAGTAAAGAAAATAGAGCAGAGGCATGGGGAACCTGGGAGCAGAGGTGCAGAGCAGAATAGAGATGGAGGAATAGGAGGGATGGGCAGCGCCGCCCAGTAGTGGTGGCGGTGCAGAAGAAGCGTGGTGAAAGGTTTCACCGGCGGTGCTTGTGGTGAGTCGTGGGAGGGACGATGGAGAGGGACAGAGATCAGAGACATGTGAGAGGAGAGGAGGGGCGAAAGGGAGGAGAGAAGGGGAGGGTTGCGGTGGCTCGGCAGTGGA
>NC_029789.2:108166295-108242468 GCF_000816755.2 Arachis ipaensis
ACGAAAGCGCTGGTTCATCGCGCAGGTAGGGTTTAATGAATTTGAATCCACGCGGGCGTGCACCGTGCGCGTCCGCGCGGGTGGGTGAAAATAGAGGTAGACGCGGAAGCGTCTTGTGAGCGTTTGCGTGGGTGGCAAAGTAGATGAGTAGCGCGGAAGCGTCAGGTGCGCTTTCGCGTAGATGAGGGGCGTAGGTATGGGCGCGGACGCGTACCGTGCGCGTCCGTGCAGGTTGAGTTGGGCTAGGGGCTTAATTCTAGCCTAAAGCTGGCACAAGTCTCTGGTCATTGGCCTGGAAACTGCTTCAGCGAATCGGCACGCATGCAGCATGTGCGCGGGCGCGCGCATTGCAAAAATATGTGTATCGATGCGTATGCGCGCAGTGCGCACATGCGTGCAAGCGGTTGTGCCGTTGGCCCAGTGTTGGCTCGATAGTGGCCCAACTCTCTAGAAAAAGTATGGGCCTGCATACGCGTATGGACGCGGACGCATACAGCGTGCGTACGCGTCCTTGACACTTTTTTTTTTCAGAAAAAGGAAAAATAGCTCAAAACACTCCTAACACTTCCTACAGCTCAAAATCAACTCAAAATACAAAATGACTAAAATCTTTTTGGCTTTTTGAGAGTCTTCAAATAAAAGCAAGGGTTACTTGCCCCACAAGCAACCTACAACCAACTTATTGAAACAATTATGTGGAAAGAAAACTACCTACAATCGTAACTCAATTCACTTATTAATCAAAATGCAAGAGAGTGGAAAGAGTTTACCATGGTGGGGTGTCTACCTAGCACTTTTAGTTTAAGTCCTTAAGTTGGACATTTGGGAAGCTCTTTGTCATGGTGGCTTATGCTTGTACTCATCCTTGAATCTCCAAGGATCCTTGCTCCTGAAATGGTTGACAGAAGTTCCAACCATCTTCACCAAGTTTGGATGGAGTTCCACCCAAGATATGAGCTCCCATAGTTGGCCTTCATGCTTTGAACCGGGGTCCCATATCTGATTTTTGCACCCATTTTCCAGTTGATCTTCATGAGTTGTCTGTTCGGGTGGTTGACAAATAGAATTCTCTCTAGCACACCAAGTCTTCTTCCTGAACCCATGTAAAGTAGCATTCATCCAATCATGGTCCCTATGCTTTGAAGTTTTCACCTCAATTACCCTAATTCCCACCTTCCAACCACTACACAACTCCTTTTTATCCTTAATTCTACAAAGGGCTCTAAGTTTTCCATCCGTTTCAATCAAGCCATATTCAAGTGAGAAAGTAAAGCTTAGGTTTGAAGATTTTACCCAGTTGCATGATATGTTGGATGGTGACTTAGGGAGGAAAACCTCCCCACACTTAGACAATGCAAGGTTGACTTCCTTTTGCTCTTCTTTGGGTATTTCTACCTCTTGACAACTTCTTTCATCTTCTTCTTGCTTGTTGACTTCTTCCAATTCCTCCTCGTCATCAATAAAATCAAACTTGGGAGGTAGTGTGGAATCCACTTCAATGTCAACTTCACATTCAATGGAAGAGTCTTCAATGAGATCACCAACATCATTTGGTGTTGAGTTGTCTTCAATAGCTTCAATTTCACGTCCCATGGGAGAGGATTCAATTATTGATAAGAAATTATTGATGATTGAGTCTATCTCTTGATCAACCTTCTCATATTCTTCAATCTTTATATGCTCTGGAGGTTGTTGAGACTTTCATGGTGGTTCCGCATCTCCTAGATCTTCAACCACTTCTTCCCTTTCTTCAATGACCCTAGGCGTTTCCAATTGCTCCAATACAAAGCTTGACTCTTCCTTCTTCTCCACCAGATTTTCCAATTTCTCTTTCATGCTTTGCTCATCTTTTGATTTTTCACATGTGGCCACGGAAGCACCTTGAGTGTTCAAACATTGGTATGCTAAAGTATGCACTACCTTAGTCAAATTAGTCACAAACTCTAGGGTGTTCCTTTGCATATCCGCTTGGCCTTGAAGTAGCAAGGTAAGAGAGTCATCTATTGGGGCTTGGGGTGGATAGGAAGATTCATTATTTTGGGAAAATAGTTCATAGTGGGAAGGTAGTTATTCTTGGTAAGGATATGGAGATAGTACGCATTGAGGTGGTTCTTGGTGGTAATCTTGATAGGGTTGTGGTGGTTCCAAAGGTTCTTGCTCGTAATGGTTGGTGCACAAAATTGTAAATCACACTTTTTACAACTCGTACCACTAACCAGCAAGTGCACTGGGTCGTCCAAGTAATACCTTACGTGAGTAAGGGTCGAATCCCACGGAGATTGTCGGCTTGAAGCAGGCTATGGTTATCTTGTAACTCTTAGTCAGGATATCAATTATGATTATCAGTTTGAATTGCGAAGAATAAAAGAGCATGAAATAAATACTTGTTATGCAGTGATGGAGAACATGTTGGAGTTTTGGAGATGCTTTGTCTTCTGAATCTCTGCTTTCCTACTGTCATCTTCTTCACGCACGCAAAGCTCCTTCCATGGCAAGCTGTATGTTGGTGGATCACCGTTGTCAATGGCTACCATCCGTCCTCTCAGTGAAAAAGGTCCATGTACATGGCTAATCATCTGTCGGTTCTCACTTGTGATGGAATAGGATCCATTGATCCTTTTGTGTCTGTTACTACGCCTAGCACTCACGAGTTTGAAGCTCGTTGCAGTCATCCCTTCCTGGATCCTACTTAGAATACCACAGACAAGGTTTAGACTTTTCGGATCTCAAGAATGCTGCCAATGGATTCTAGCTTATACCACGAAGACTCTGGTCTCACGGATCTGAAAGTTCTGTTGTCAAGAGAGGCGATCAGACTCACGAGCCAGGAACCCAAGAGATACTCATTCAATCTAAGGTAGAACGGAGATGGTTGTCAGGCATACGTTCATAGGTTGAGAATGGTGATGAGTGTCACGGATCATCACATTCATCATATTGAAGTGCGAATAAATATCTTAGATAGAAACAAGCGTGTTTGAATAGAAAACAGAAATAGTTTCATTAATTCATCGAGACACAGCAGAGCTCCTCACCCCCAACAATGGAGTTTAGAGACTCATACCATCAAAGATACAAAGTTTAGATCTAAAAATGTCATGAGCCGCAAAATAAATCTCTAAAAGTTGTTTAAATACTAAACTAGTAACCTAGGTTTACAGAAAATGAGTAAACTACGATAGATAGTGCGGAAATCCACTTCCGGGGCACACTTGGTGTGTGCTGGGACTGAGACTTGAGCTTTACACGTGTCTAGGCTATTTCTGGAGTTAAACGCCAGGTTGTAACCTATTTTGGGCGTTTAACTCCAACTTGTAACCTGTTTCTGGCGTTTAACGCTAGAATGGAACATGGAACTGGCGTTAAACGCCAGCTTATGTCATTTATCTTTGAGCAAAGTATGACTATTATATATTTCTGGAAAGCCCTGGATGTCTACTTTTCAACGAAATTGAGAGCGCGCCAGTTGGACTCTTGTAGCTCCAGAAAATCCATTTCGAGTATAAGTAGGTCAGAATCCAACAGCATCAGCAGTCTTTTTTTTTCAGCCTGAATCAGATTTTTGCTCAGATCCCTCAATTTCAGCCAGAAAATATCTGAAATCATAGAAAAGCACACAAACTCCTAGTAAAGTCCAGAAATATGAATTTTGCCTAAAAACTAATAAAAATATACTAAAAACTAACTAAAACATACTAAAAACTACATGAAATCACCCCCAAAAAGTGTATAAAATATCCGCTCATCACAACACCAAACTTAAACTGTTGCTTGTCCTCAGGCAACTAGATAAATAACATAGGATAGAAAGAAAATCAAGAGGCAAAATTATGTCTGAGTTTCTGTATGAAGCTTAAATTCTAATTAGATGAGCGGGACTAGTAGCTTTTTACTTCTGAACAGTTTTGGCATCTCAATTTATCCTTTGAAGTTTAGAATGATTGGCATCTATAGGAACTTAGAATTCGGATAGTGTTATTGATTCTCCTAGTTTAGTATGTTGATCCTTGAACACAGCTACTTTCTGAGTCTTGGCCGTGGCCCTAAGCACTTTGTTTTCCAGTATTACCACCGGATACATAAATGCCACAGACACATAACTGGGTGAAACTTTTTAGATTGTGACTCAGCTTTGCTAAAGTCCCCAATTAGAGGTGTCCAGAGTTCTTAAGCACACTCTTTTTGCTTTGGATCACAACTTTAACCACTCAGTCTCAAGCTTTTCACTTGGACCTGCATGCCACAAGCACATGGTTAGGGACAGCTTGGTTTAGCCACTTGCTTCAAGAATCAATTTTATGATATTTCAGATTATCAATAACATTTTTCCTCTTTCGTCATTCTTTCAAGAGCCAACAGATTTAACATTCATAAACTCCACTATCAAAATTATGCACTGTTCAAGCATTCATTCAGAAGACAAAGAGTATTGCCACCACATATAAATAATTTAAATTTTTCTTATTAAAGACTTGAAAAAAATTATTGCCTCCTTATTCTAAAAATCTGCTATTTTATTCATGTTTAATGATGATGAGAAAAATAAATTATAGCTTAATTGGAGATAAAATTAAAAATAAAGATACTAATTATTACTACTCATATATAACTTCTACGGTAGATTTCTAATAAGAACAATTATCACAGAGTTAAGGTTATGATTAGGACTCAAAAACCTTTATTTTGGGAGATAGATGCCTCTTTAGTCTGTGGGGTGCTTGGCCCTTCAAGAGATAGCTTCTGGCGCTTCAGTTCCTTCAGTTCACGCCCTTGCTCTTCTTGTTCCCTAAGCAGTTTGCAGAGCATGCTGTTTTGATTTTGCTGTTCTTTCTTCAGTTGATCCATAGCTTCTTGCAACTTGGTGATAGATGCTTCTAGGCGCCCCCAGTATTCAATTTGAGGGATTTTTGGGAGGAACTCCTATGCTCTCTTCTTGATGGGGTCGTCCTGCACTTGTTGTCCTTCCATTGACTTTTTGGTGATTGGTTTCTCAACTGAGATATACTCATCTACTCCCATCTTTACCCCAACATCTTTACATAGCAGAGAGATTAAGCTTGGATAAGCCAATTTGGCATCTTTAGAGTTCTTGTTTGCAATTGTGTAAAGCTCACAAGAAATTAGCTGATGAACTTCCACTTCTTTTCCCAACATAATGCAATGAATCATCACTGCTCTTTTGATGGTGACTTCAGAGCGGTTGCTATTGGGCAGTATAGAACGCCCAATGAAGTCCTGCCAGCCTCTGGCGACTGGTTTGGGATCTCTTCTCTTGAGTTGGTTTGGGACACCTTTTGTGTTGGTTGTCCATTTGACTCCAGGGAGGCATATGTCCTCTAGAATTTTGTCCAAGCTCTTATTTGGTCTCATCATTCTCCTATTAAAGGAGTCCGGGTCATCTTGCAGTTGAGGCAGCTTGAAGATCTCTCTTATTTTGTCAGGGTGGAGGTGAACAATCTTCCCTCTGACCAGAGTTTGATAGTCATAGA
Source organism: Arachis ipaensis (assembly GCF_000816755.2). Lineage (NCBI taxonomy): Eukaryota > Viridiplantae > Streptophyta > Magnoliopsida > Fabales > Fabaceae > Arachis > Arachis ipaensis. Next base: position 108,171,785 of record NC_029789.2, read on the forward strand.
ACGCGGTTCCAGCTATTCTCTGCCTGTCTGTCTGCCACAGATTAGAGTAGAGTTCCTGAACCATGTTTCTTCCCACTTTTGTCTCAGGATTAGCTAGGATTTCCCAGCTCCTGTTTCGAATTTGCTCTTGGATCTCCGGATATTTGTCTTCTTTCTGATCGAATTTAACTTCCGGGATCACTGACCTTAGACCCATTATTTTGTAGTAATGGTCTGAATGTTCTTTGGTTAAGAACTTCCCTTGATTCCAAAGTGGTTTTGGAATATTCTCTTTCTTGCCTCTTGAGGTGGTTTGTTTTTCCTTAGGGGCCATGATCTTGGTGAGTATTGGCTTAGTGATCACGGATAAACACACCAAACTTAGAGGTTTACTTGTCCTCAAGCAAAAGAAAGGAAAGGAGAGGGATATAGGGAGAGCCAAGTTCGAATTGTGGAGGAGAGAAGGAAGGCCGAACGAGGATTTAAAGGGAAGCGGGGTGGGGTTTCGAAAATTTTTGAAAAAGATATGATAAAAAATGTGATTTGTAAAAGATAAGTATGATAGGGAAAAAGATGTAATTTAAAATTGAAAAGATATGAAAGATATTTGAAAAAGATAGATTTGTTTTTAAAAAAAATGTTGTGAAGATTTGAAAAAGATATTGATGAGTTATAAAGATTTGAAAAAGATAGATTTGTTTTGAAAAAGATTTGAAAAGAAGTTGAAGAAGAATTGAGAAAGATTTAATTTTAGGATTAAGATATTTTTAATATTTTTGGAAAATAGTTTGAAAAATGAAAGTATGGGAACATGTTTATGCAAGAAAGTATGGATGGAAATATGAAAATTTGAAAAAAAAACATGTTGGGAACAAAAACTTCCTCCCTTCCACAATCCTGGCATTTTCTTGCTAGTGAGCTTTTTTTCCCTGTTTTGTACTCTGAATCCTTCTGTAACTCTGTGAACTTATGCAATTGATACTTTACCTTGAAGATTATTTATATTAAACTCGTATAATTATTATTTGAATAACAAATAGGCTTTACAAATGGCTGGGTTGCCTCCCAGCAAGCGCTTCTTTATTGTCTTTAGCTGGACCTTGCTAAGCTTTTAATCTAGCCTCAGCTTTGAGCATTCTTGCTCAACATTGCCTTCAAGATAATGCTTGATTCTTTGTCCATTAAAAATGAATTTCTTATTAGAATAAATGTCTTGAAGCTCCACATATCCATATGGTGACACACTTGTAATCACATATGGTCCCTTCCACCGGGATTTCAGTTTCCCAGGGAATAATCTGAGTCTAGAGTTGAACAGCAGAACCTTTTGTTCTGGTTCAAAGACTCTGGGTGATAGTTTCTTATCATGCCACCTTTTTTGCTTTCTCTTTGTAAATCTTAGCATTTTCGAAAGCATTGAGTCTGAATTCCTCTAGCTCATTCAGCTGGAGCAATCTTTTCTCTCCAGCTAACTTGGCATCAAGGTTTAGGAATCTGGTTGCCCCGTAGGCCTTATGTTCCAGTTCCACGGGCAAATGACAGGCCTTACCATACACAAGCTGGTATGGAGAGGTCCCTATAGGAGTCTTGAATGCTTTTCTGTATGCCCACAGAGCCTCATCCAAGCTTCTTGCCCAATCCCTTCTACGGGTAATTACAGTCTGTTCCAGTATTCTTTTTAGTTCTCTATTAGAGACTTCAGCCTGCCCATTTGTCTGTGGATGATATGGAGTTGCTACTTTGTGGCTAATTCCATATCGGACCATAGCAGAGTAGAGCTGTTTATTGTAGAAGTGAGTGCCCCCATCACTGATTAGTGCTCTAAGGACACCAAACTTGCTGAAGATATATTTCTGGAGGAACTTCAGCACTGTCTTAGTATCATTAGTGGGTGTTGCAATTGCCTCTATCCATTTAGATACATAGTCTACTGCCACCAGAATATATGTGTTTGAGTATGATGATGGGAAAGGCCCCATCAAGTCAATACCCCATACATCAAACAACTCAATCTCCAAGATTCCTTGTTGAGGCATAGCATAACCATGAGGCAGATTACCAGCCCTCTGGCAACTGTCACAGTTACGTACAAACTCTCGGGAATCTCTATAGAGGGTAGGCCAGTAGAAGCCACATTGGAGGACCTTGGTGGCTGTTCGCTCACCTCTAAAATGGCCTCCATATTGTGACCCATGGCAATGCCATAAGATCTTCTGTGCTTCTTCTCTAGGCACACACCTACGGATTATTCCGTCTGCACATCTCTTAAAGAGATAGTGTTCATCCCACAAGTAGTACTTTGCATCAGTAATTAATTTTTTCTTTTGTTGCCTGTTGTACTCCTTGGGTATGAATCTTGCAGCTTTATAGTTTGCAATATCTGCAAACCATGGTGTTTCCTGAATGGCAAACAATTGCTCATCCGGAAAGGTTTCAGAGATGTCAATAGAGGGAAAGGACGCCCCTTCTACTGGTTCTATCCGGGACAGATGATCAGCTACTTGGTTTTCTGTCCCTTTTTCTGTCTCTTATTTTTATATCAAACTCTTGCAGAAGCAACACCCATCTTATGAGCCTGGGTTTTGAATCCTTCTTTGTAAGTAGATATTTAAGAGCAGCATGGTCAGTGTACACAATCACTTTTGATCCTACTAAGTATGATCTAAACTTGTTAATGGCATAAACCACTACAAGCAATTCTTTTTCTGTGGTTGTGTAATTTTTTTGGGCATCATTTAAAACATGGCTAGCATAATAAATGACATGCAGAAGCTTGTTATGCCTCTGTCCCAATACTGCACCAATGGCATGGTCACTAGCATCACACATTAGTTCGAATGGTAATGTCCAGTCTGGTGCAGAAATAACTAGTGCTGTGACCAACTTAGCTTTCAGAGTTTCAAACACCAGCAGACACTCTGTGTCAAACACAAATGGCATGTCAGCAGCTAGCAGGTTGCTCAGAGGTTTTGCAATTTTTGAAAAATCCTTTATAAACCTCCTATAGAATCCTGCATGCCCCAGAAAGCTTCTAATTGCCTTAACATTGGTAGGTGGTGGTAGTTTTTCAATTACTTCCACTTTAGCTTAATCCACTTCTATTCCCTTGTTTGAAATTTTATGCCCAAGGACAATTCCTTCAGTCACCATAAAGTGACATTTTTTCTAGTTTAAAACCAGGTTGGTCTCTTGGCATCTTTTCAGAACAAGTGCTAAATAGTCAAGGCAGGAGCTGAATGAGTCTCCAAATACTGAAAAGTCATCCATGGAGACTCCTAAGAAATTCTCTACCATATCAGAGAAGATAGAGAGCATGCACCTCTGAAAAGTTGCAGGTGCATTGCACCGACCAAAAGGCATCCTTCTGTAGGCAAACACTCCAGAAGGACATGTGAATGCTGTTTTCTCTTGGTCCTGAGGATCTACTGCAATTTGGTTGTATCCTGAATAGCCATCCAAAAAGCCGTAATATTCATGACCTGCTAGTCTCTCCAGCATCTGGTCTATGAATGGTAAAGGAATGTGATCCTTCCTGGTGGCTGTATTGAGCCTTCTGTAGTCAATACACACACGCCACCCTGTAACTGTTCTTGTAGGAACCAGTTCATTTTTTTCATTATGAACCACTGTCATGCCTCCCTTCTTGGGAATAACTTGGACATGGCTCACCCAGGGACTATCAAAAATAGGATAAATAATCCCAGCCTCTAGTAACTTGGTGACCTCTTTCTGCACCACGTCCTTCATGGCTGGATTTAGCCGCCTCTGTGGTTGAACCACTGGCTTAGCATTGTCCTCCAATAGGATCTTGTGCATGCATCTTGCTGGGCTGATGCCCTTAAGATCACTTATGGACCACCCAAGAGCTATCTTGTGTGTCCTTAGCACTTGAAGTAGTGCTTCCTCTTCCTGTGGATTTAAAGCAGAGCTTATGATCACCGGAAAAGTGTCACCTTCTCCCAGAAATGCATATTTCAGGGATGGTGGTAGTGGTTTTAGCTCAGGTTTAGGAGGTTTTTCCTCTTCCTGAGGAATTTTCAGAGGCTCTTTTATTTCCTCTGAATCCTAAAGATCAGGCTGGACATCTTTAAAGATGTTTTCTAGCTCTGATTCGAAACTCTCAGCCATGTTGATCTCCTCTACCAAAGAGTCAATAAGATCAACTTTCATGCAGTCTTTTGGTGTGTCTGGATGCTGTATGGCTTTGACAACATTTAACTTAAACTCATCCTCATTGACTCTCAGGGTTACTTCCCCCTTTTGGACATCAATGAGCGTTCGTCCAGTTGCTAGGAAAGGTCTTCCTAGAATGAGAGTAGCACTCTTGTGCTCCTCCATTTTTAGCACTACAAAGTCAGTGGGAAAGGCGAATGGCCCAACCCTGACAATCATGTCTTCAATCACGCCTGATGGGTATTTAATGGAGCCATCAGCAAGTTGGAGACATATCCGGGTTAGTTTGACTTCTTCAGTTAAACCAAGCTTTCTGATAGTGGATACAGGTATTAGGTTGATACTTGCCCCAAGATCACATAAAGCTGTCTTGGTGCAAATACCCTTTAATATGCATGGTATCATAAAGCTCCTGGGATCTTGAAGCTTTTCTGGGAAGCTTTTCAGAATGACTGCACTGCATTTTTCAGTGAGGAGAACTCTTTCAGTTTCTCTCCAATCCTTCTTATGACTCAAGATCTCTTTCATGAACTTCGCATAAGAGGGTATTTGCTCAAGTGCCTCTGCAAACGGAATCTTTATTTCAAGAGTCCTAAGAATGAGCTTCCATTGGGCGTTTGACGCCAGCTCCTTGCCTGTTTCTGGCATTTAAACGCCAGAGTTATTCCTCTCTGGGCTCTTACTGTCCTCAGAGGGATTTTGGATAATATTTTGCTCATCCTCTGTCAGTTGTTCTTTTCTTGGCTTTCTGCTGCTCTAAAGTGAGGTATTTAATGCTTTCCCACTTCTTAATTGAATTACCTGGCACTCTTCTGTTATCTGCTTTGATAACTGCTGTTTTGTCTTATTCAATTGTGCTTCCATATTTTTATTAGCATTTTTACTGTCTTGTAGCATCTCTTTGAATTCTGCTAGCTGTTCTGTTAGAAAACACAATTGTTGATTAAGTTCAGCAACTTGTTCTGGAGGACCAAGTTCAGTAGATACTGCTTTGGCTTCTTCTTTTATGGAGGACCCACTACTTATGTACAGATGCTGATTTCTAGCAACTATATCAATAAGCTCTTGAGCCTCTTCAATAATTTTTCTCATGTGTATAGATCCACCAGCTGAGTGGTCTAGAGATACCTGAGCTTTTTCTGTAAGCCCATAGTAGAAGATGTCTAAATGCACCCACTCTGAAAATATTTCAGAAGGGCATTTCCTTAGCATCCCTCTGTACCTCTCCCAGGCGTTATAAAGGGATTCATCATCCTCTTGTTTAAAGACTTAGATGTCCAGCCTTAGCTGTGTCATTCTTTTTGGAGAGAAATATTGATTCAGGAATTTGTTTGATAACTGTGTCCATGTTCTTATGCTTGCTGTGGGTTGGTTATTTAACCACCTCTTAGCTTGATCTTTTACAGCAAACGGAAACAGTAACAGCCTGTATACATCCTGATCTACCTCCTTGTCACGCACTGTGTCAGTAATTTGCAAGAACTGCGCCAGAAACTCAGTAGGTTCTTCCTGTGGAAGACCAGAATACTGACAATTTTGCTGCACCATGACAATGAGCTGAGGATTTAGCTCAAAACTGCTTGCTTTGATGGGAGGTATACAGATGCTACTCCCATATGCAACAGTAATGGGGTTAGCATATGACCCCAGAGTCCTTCTGGACTGTTCATTTCCATTTAGGTCCATGATAGATAAAATAGAATTGATATGAATTGCAAACAAAATATATTTTTGTTTTTATTTTATTTAAGTAGAAACAAACTGAATTATTAATAATAAATAAAAAGAATAAGATAAAATAAAACAATTAGAAATTAAAATGTAAATTTCAAAAACTAAGAGAAAAATAAATTTGAAAACGAAAATACTTACTTAATTAAGAAGATTTGGAAAACTTTGGATATGATTTTTGAAAAAGATTTTGAATTTTGAAATTTCAAAACTAAGATAAGATAGAATAGAAAGTTTTAAAATAAAAAATCTGAATTTTTAAATGAAAATTCGAAAATTGATTAAAATAAAGAGAAAAGATATTTTTGAATTTAATGAAGAAAGAGGAAAAACAGTAAAAAATAACACCAAAATTAAATTTTTTTTTATTAAAGCAAAGGAAACAAGCAGGAAAACTTTGAATATCACGATGAACGCTAAGAACAACTTCTGAAAATTTTTTAAGAAAACAGAAACAAAAAGGACAACAAACTTAAAAATTTTTATATTCTGAGCACTAATAATTCGAAAAAAAATGAGAGAAAAATAAAATCATGCAATTGACACCAAACTTAAAATATGAAATTAAACTCAAACAGAAAAACTCAATTATTAGTTTATAAAAATTTTCGAAGAAAAAAAAGAAAAATTGAAAAAGAAAATAAAGATTCTGAAAAAAAAAAGTTTCAACCAAAAACAATAATAGAAGACACAATTTTAGTGACTCTAAACAAAAAAGATAAAATTTTCCTAATCTAAGCAACAAAATAAACCGTCAGTTGTCCAAACTCGAACAATCCCCGGCAACGGCACCAAAAACTTGGTGCATGAAATTGTAAATCATACTTTTTACAACTCGTACCACTAACCAGCAAGTGCACTGGGTCGTCCAAGTAATACCTTACGTAAGTAAGGGTCGAATCCCACGGAGATTGTCGGCTTGAAGCAGGCTATGGTTATCTTGTAACTCTTAGTCTGGATATCAATTATGATTATCAGTTTGAATTGCGAAGAATAAAAGAGCATGAAATAAATACTTGTTATGCAGTGATGGAGAATATGTTGGAGTTTTGGAGATGCTTTGTCTTCTGAATCTCTGCTTTTCTACTGTCATCTTCTTCACGCACGCAAAGCTCCTTCCATGGCAAGCTGTATGTTGGTGGATCACCGTTATCAATGGCTACCATCCATCCTCTCAGTGAAAAAGGTCCATGTACATGGCTAATCATCTGTCAGTTCTCACTTGTGATGGAATAGGATCCATTGATCCTTTTTGCGTCTGTCACTACGCCCAGCACTCGTGAGTTTGAAGCTCGTTACAGTCATCCCTTCCCGGATCCTACTCGGAATACCACAGACAAGGTTTAGACTTTCCGGATCTCAAGAATGCTGCCAATGGATTCTAGCTTATACCACGAAGACTCTGGTCTCACGGATCTGAAAGTTTTGTTGTCAGGAGAGGCGATCAGACTCATGAGCCAGAAACCCAAAAGATACTCATTCAATCTAAGGTATAACGGAGGTGGTTGTCAGGCATGCGTTCATTGGTTGGGAATGGTGATGAGTGTCACGGATCATCACATTCATTATATTGAAGTGCGAATGAATATCTTAGATAGAAACAAGCATGTTTGAATAGAAAATAAAAATAGTTGCATTAATTCATCGAGACACAGCAGAGCTCCTCACGCCCAACAATGGAGTTTAGAGACTCATACCGTCAAAGATACAAAGTTTAGATCTAAAAATGTCATGAGCGGCAAAATAAATCTCTAAAAGTTGTTTAAATACTAAACTAGTAACCTAGGTTTACAGAAAATGAGTAAACTACGATAGATAGTGCAAAAATTCACTTCCGGGGCCCACTTGGTGTGTGCTGGGGCTGAGACTTGAGCTTTACACGTGCCTAGGCTGTTTCTGTAGTTAAATGCCAGGTTGTAACCTGTTTTGGGCGTTTAACTCCAACTTGTAACCTGTTTCTGGCGTTTAACGCCAGAATGGAACATAGAACTGGCGTTAAACGCCAGCTTACGTCATTTATCTTTGAGCAAAGTATAGACTATTATATATTTCTAGAAAGCCCTGGATGTCTACGTTCCAACGTAATTGAGAGCGCGCCAGTTGAACTTCTGTAGCTCCAGAAAATCTATTTCGAGTGTAAGCAGGTCAGAATCCAACAGCATCAGCAGTCTTTTTTTTTTCAGCCTGAATCAGATTTTTGCTCAGATCCCTCAATTTCAGCCAGAAAATACCTGAAATCACAGAAAAGTACACAAACTCCTAGTAAAGTCCAGAAATATGAATTTTACCTAAAAACTAATAAAAATATACTAAAAACTAACTAAAACATACTAAAAACTACATGAAATCACCCCCAAAAAGCGTATAAAATATCCGCTCATCAATGGTCATAAGAACATGGTACGGGTGATTGGTCATACAATGGATGTGGGTCACAAAAAGGTGCTTGGTAAAATTGGGCTTGTGAGCATGGTTGGTAGTCATGTTGCGGATAAGGTTCATAAGCATATGGTGGTACTTGATTATCACAAAAAGAGTCACCATAGCCATCGAATTGGCATGTATTAGGATGGTGGTTATACCTATAAGTATCCAGAGGTTGTTGTCAATAGGAGTGATCAATTCCTTGAGGCTCCTCCCATCTTGAAGTGTTCCATCCTTGGTACATGTTGTCATTAAAGTCAACATTTCCTACAACATAATGAGAACCAAACTCATAGCCAAAATGAGAATTCATAGTGGTAAAACAAAATAAAACTAACAAAATCTAGTAAACAAGCAAAAGACAAACCTATTCACAATATTCACATATATACAATAACCAATAACATAACACCATTGAATTATCGTTGCAAGTATAGTTTCTAAGCCAATCAATAATCCTTTCATACAAAAATTTTGTTTTTCACAAGTACAAACCCCTAAAATCTATAAACTGAAGTATTTAAACCTCGGGTCGTTCTCCCTAGGAGTTGCGATAAAGTGTCTTGTTATTGGTTATGGAGTATGTTTTGGGTTTTTTTGAGAGGATAGACAAGAAATGTAAATGGCAAAGAAAATAAACTAACAACTAACAAAGCTCTTGGCAAGATATGTGAACTAGAAGTCCTATCCTAGTTATCCTCCTCAATTGTGACCACAAATTGTCCATTGCTACCACTTAGCTAACCTCTAACCATGGACGAAAGTCAAGTGGATGAATCAACTTGATTCCACAAGTCCTAGCCAACTCCCAAGGGAAAGACTAGCTTTAGTGGTATCCAAATCAATTAGCAACTTCTAATTATCAATCAACAAAGGAATTAGATAACTCAAGCGTCACTTATTACTCCACCTAGGCCAAGAGGAATAAAATCTATACTAAAATCCAACCAAGCATTTCATCAAACACTTGGAAGGCATAAAAGGAAAGTAAAGTAAATTGGCAAAACAAATTATTGCAAGGAATTAATAACAACAATCAAAAGAAACACAATTATCATGAATTACCTCAAATTGAATTGAAAGAAAATAGAATGAACAAAAGTAGATCTACCAACAAAGTAGAAGAAATTATAACAAACAATAGAAGAATGATGAATGTAACAACAAAGAATTCAAGAGTAGAAGAAGATGAAAGCATGAAATTAAACCTAGATCTAAGATTATTGACCTAAACCTAATCCTACTCCTAATCCTAGAGAGAAGTGAGAGCTTCTCTCTCTAAAACTAAACTAAAACTAAACCTGAAGTGTGTTGTGTGTAGTGAATCATGCCTTCCCCTTCATTTCTTGTTCTATTTAGCCTTTTCCCGCCAAAAACTCAGCTCCAAATGGGGCTAGAAACCCTCCAAAATCTCCAGGCACGTGTTTGACTAAAGGAATCACGTGCGGCCTTCGGCACGTACACGCACAGCGTGCGTACGCGGCCCTGGAGCTTTTCGCAATCCACGCGGAAGCGCACCGTACACGTGCGCGTCCATGTGCTTTCTCCAAATCTTTGGCTTTTCATGATTTCTCTACTTTGTATGCTTTCCTTTCACTCCTTTGATCCTTTCCTAGCCCTTTTCAATCTGAAATCACTAGCAAACACATCAAGGAATCTAGTGGAATCAAAGAAAGCTTAAAACTATCAAATTAAAGGTCTAAAAAGCATGTTTTCACATTTAAGCACTAATAAAGAGACAATCACAAAACTATACTAATTCATTGAATAAATATGAGGAAATATTTTCAAAATGCTCTAAATTCAACACAAGATATACCCTAAAAAGGGGGTTTATCATGTTGTCCCCAAAAATCATGTAAAATACACTTTAAATACTAAACAGATGACTAGTAAGGGTAAAACAGTCTATTTAGTGCTGAAATCCACTTTTGGGGGCCACTTGGTGAGTGTTTGGACACAGCTTTGATGAGATCCACGTGCTATGAGGTCTTTGGGGCATGGAATTCCAGCTAGGGGATCCTCTTTAGGCGTTTGAACATTGGTCTCTGCTCTTTTGGGAGTTGGACACCTGGAAGGGGGTAGGTAGCTGGCGTTGGACGCCAGTTTTGGGCCTTCTAATCCGAAGCAAAGTATAGACTATTATATATTGCTGGAAAGATCTGAAAGTCAGCTTTCCATAGCCATTAAGAGTGCTCTAAGACTAAATATGTAATTATGATTTGTAGTGTTCTCCATCGTAGGGGCTGTGGCAGTCTCCCGCCTACGTTCGGATGTGAGATTTGAAGCTGGAATTCTCACTCATATTCCTCGCAACCAGAGGAAGGTGGTAGGGCACGCTCCCTCAGAATGTTTCCCTCGGAATGTTTCCCTCTGAAAGGAGAAGGTGATAGGGCACTCATCCCTCGGAATTATTCCTCCTGAAAATGCGATTTTCCTCTGATCGCAAGGTGGTAGGCATTAACCCATGGAATCATGCGGCAACCAGAGGAAGGTGGTAGGGCATGCTCCCTCAGAATATTTTCCTCTGAAAGGAGAACGTGGTAGGGCACTCTCCCTCGGAACTATTCCTCCTTATGCGCAATAGAGAGACTAATCCGGGAGTTGTCGGCCAGATTTTCTATCGGGTTTGGCATTAACCGACATGTGAAATCACAGCCAATAGGGCAGACATTCATCATGTGCATCTTTTATATGCTTGCTTGCTTTGTTTACTTGAGTTTTCCTAATTGTATAACATGCCTACCTGTTTCTTGACCTACTTGTTGTATATGAATATTATCTGTATTTTATTTGTTTGCATTAATTGTGATTGTCTGGTGCTGAGGAGGTTAGGTAGGCGGTGGCGATGGGATCGCATGGAGGATAGGTTGGTGAAGGCTGTGGGACAGTGGTGTTTGGCTAGAATAGAAATCTGTTAAGATAGAGTACCCTGTTTAATTGTGTTAAGATTTATATATATTATGCTTTGTTGTTTTAGGATGCTTTAAGTTGAATTCTTGTGATGGATATGGAGTCTAGGATTGCCTTTGGCGTCCCGGGGTTTTATATCCTACATCATTGGGCACTGTTACCATACTGAGAACCTTCGGTTCTCATACCATATTTCTATGGTGTTTTTCAGATGCAGGTCGCAACCCACCTCGGTGAGTTATCTGGTTGGTGACAGAAGCGGAGGATCCGGATACCTTTTTGGAGTCTTTTGTCTATTTTGATTATACTTCTCTCATCTTTTGTATTTTGTTTTTGCCTAGAGGCTTGTATTTGAGAGGACAAAACTTGTATAAGCTCTTTTAAAACTTCAGTTTCTGGTCGTCTGTATATGGCTAGCCTGCTTAAACTCCGTAAGCCGGGGCTAGTTTCTTATGATTATTATATACTTATCTATGTTATCTTATATCTGTTTCTTGTACCTTAAACTAGTAGCTTCGTTAGTACATTTTGCGCTTTTGAAACCCTACTTTGAGCTATATCCTTCATTGAACTTCTAGAATATATTATTTCCTTCTGTATATAAATATGTATAAGGCTTAGAACTGTTGTAACCTCTGATTAACCTTTGCCTTACGGCTAGAGGTAAGGCTTAGGGTAATTAGGGTGTTACATTTAGTGGTATCAAAGCGGTTCGTCCTTGTGAGCCTGAGGGATGGGCCGATTGTGCTTCGTTGCACACTCTGGGTCATTTTTCTTTCATGCTATTTAGGTTATCTACTTGATATTGCATAGCATGCTTGTTTGTGAGTTCCTGTTTAGGATAATTGACACACTAGGCTTTTGATATTGAGACTGATCACCTTGATATCGATTGTTTGGTGTGGACAAGAACCCTAATAGCTCCTCGCGGATGAGGTCGTACATGTTCACGTAGAGAGAGTAGAAACGAGCAACCGGCTGATAACCATGCCAAGTTCTTGGCGACAACGGGGAATCTTACGAACACCATGGAGGCGAATGCTGCTGCGACTCTGCAAGCTGCGCAGAGGTTAGGACAACCGGCGAGGAATGGTGACGAAAATGGTGATGACTTGGGAGGTGCTCCGATGACCCTAGCTACGTTTCTGAAAGTTCACCCACCTACTTTCAGAGGATTGACCAATCCCACAGAAACGGATAACTGGTTCCAAGCTATGGAGCGGGCACTACAAGCACAACATGTCCTGAACAACCAATACGTGGAGTTTGCTGCTTATCAGCTTCTGGAAGAGGCCCAGAATTGGTGGCGGGCAGAATGCCACTTGCTTCAACTTCAAAACTCCAATGTTCCTTGGGAAAGTATTCCGAAAGGCCTTCTACAAGAAGTACTTTCTTGAGTCTGCAAGGGAAGCGAAGGAGATAAAACTTTTGCAGCTGAAGCAAGGTTCCTTATTGGTGGCGGACTACACCAGCCGATTTGAGGAACTCTGTAGGTTCTCTAGGGCGTGTCAGGGTGCCCCGGAGACCTATGAAAGTTGGAAGTGTGTCCAGTATCAAAGGGGCTTGAAGGACGATATCATGACTGCTGTGGCTCCTATGGAGATTCGGATTTTCTCTGATCTGGTGAACAAGGCAAGAGTGGTTGAGGAATACGCAAAGACGGTAGCCTCGTCAGGGGACACTCATGGAGGAAACACTAGTAGAGAACGTGGCGATTACCTTGGGGACAGAACTTCAAGAGATTTGGTGAAGGGAAGCGGTCAAGGGCTTACTCCCCTGATATGAAATGTCAGGAGTGTGGGAGCTACCATCCGAATAGGCCATACCAGTCGGGTAAGAAATTATGTTACAAGTGTGGCTCACCGAAACACTTGGTTAGAGATTGCCTACGCCGAAGAACACATGAGGTGGGTCGATTACATCAACAGGGTTGAGGTAATTATGAAGTCGATGGCCAAATCTCAACTTATCTTCATAGTATAGACTATCGTCTTTCGTATTGAAAAAGTTTTAAAGCTCAAATTGATATTTAAACTTGGTTTGGAAACTCTAGTTTGAATGATTTAGTGTTGAAACTAGCACTGGAAACTTTTGATCAAATGACACGGTTTAAATAGGAAAGTTAGTTCTAAGATTTTGTTAACTTGTGATTTTAGTTTGTAAATATGACTTATCAAAAAGGGATTCAAATTGAAAGGTTCTGATTTAAGGATTTTAATGAATTTAGAAAAATCATGCTTTAAGATGATTTATTTACAAATAGAATATTTTTTACTCTTTTGATAAGGTTTTAACAATGGACTCATCTAGGTTGAACCTATTTTTAAAGGTTTTAAAAAATACTACAAAAACCGGTATTTGGTTTAAGGAACAATTTTTGGATTCTTAACGACGATAATCAGAGTGACGCAGCGGAAGGCGAGAGAGTTTTTAGACTTTGAAGCAGAAGTTAATTTCAGCACTTGTTTTAATTTGGCCGAAACCGCATGAACCATTCGAAATGTACTGTGATGCTTCTCTGAAGGGTTTGGGTTGCGTGTTGATGCAACACTGGAATATGGTAGTAGACACATTGAGTCGAAGGTCCTTGATAATAGTTTGGATGAGAATCAAGGAGGAGGAGTTACTGGATAAGTTTGTGGATCTTAAGTTGAATATTGGTGAAATCTCTGGAAGAGCTTATTTGTGTCAGTTACAGATTTCGAATACGTTTAAGATGGAGCTTCAAAAGGCTCAGCAAGATGAACAGAAGCTTCAGCAATTGTTTCAACTAATGGGTGATAAGAGGTGTGGAGAATTCACCAAGGATGATGAAGGGTTGTGGAGATATAAGGGAAGAATTTGCATACCGAATGTCGGGAGTTTGGGACAAGACTTGTTGTCGGAGACTCACAACAGTGGGTTTTCTATTCATCCCGGAAGCACGAAGATGTATTAAGACTAAAAGAAGAGGTTCTGGTGGCCTGGGATGAAAGGTGATGTAGCTTCAACGGTATCCAAGTGTTTGATGTGTCAGAAGTTGAAGGTAGGGCATCAGAAATCGTCGGGGATGCTACAGTCTCTTGAAATTCCTCAAATGGAAGTGGAAAATAATTGCAATGGATTTTGTGACCGGTTTACCGAGGACTAGGTCGGGATTTGATGCGGTTTGGGTAATCGTGGATCGTTTAACCAAATCCGCTCATTTTCTGCCTATCTGAGTGAACTGTTCTATGGAAGAGTTAGTGAGGTTGTATATAAAGGAGATAGTAAGGTTGCATGGTGGTGTGGATTTTGTAACCACAAACAAACCGGCAAGTGCACTGGGTCGTACCAAGTAATACCTCAGGTGAGTGAGGGTCGATCCCACGAGGATTGAAGGACTAAGCAACAATGGTTACTTGATTTACTTAGTTAGGCAAACAGAAAGTAATGTTTGAGAGTTCCAAGACATTAAACAATAACAAGAATATTAAAGAAAGGCAAGTGAATAAGTTGGGAATAAAATACGGAGAAACAGTTAAGGTTTCAGAGTTATCTATTTTCCGTATTGACTTTTTTTATTAATTTATTTTAATCATGTAAGATTTAATTCAAGGCAAACTATATATGACTAGACCCTAATTCCTTAGACCTTCCTAGTCTCCTCTAAAATTCATCAACAGCCAATTCCTTGGTCAATTAATTCCAATTAGGGGGTGAAGTTCAATTCTAGTTATATGCAACAGAAATCCTAATTACCCAAATATAAAAGGATTATATGTCACGTATCCTGTTAAATTCAGATAAACTAGAAATTTAGGAGAAGTTGTTTTCAAGTTGTTGTTCAAGTAAAGAGCTTTTCCAAGTTATACATGAACTCAATTAGAAAGTGGGTCATACTTCCGTTCCACCCAAATTCATAAAATAAAGAACGAAAACAATTCTTGAAATATAAATCAAAACATGAATTAAAATAGAAAAACAATAAAATCAATCCATACAATAGACAGAGCTCCTAACCTTAACAGTGGAGGTTTAGTTGCTCATGGCAAAGAGAGAATAAGGATTCTGATAAAAATGTATTTTGGTAGTTTGGAATGGAATAATGTTGAGTTGGAATCCCACTGTTGGAATCCCCTTTTATATCTAATCCTAATTAATTTAAATTCTATCTTCTAAAACTAAAATAATATCTTTTCCTATTTTATAATAAAAATTAAAGTTTAAATCAAAATTAATTAAAGCAATCAGCATGTCTTCAATTGATGGATGGGGACCACTTGCTTCGTAGGGTCCACGCCTAACTTGGAGTAGGCATAATCATTCTTGTGTGAATCTCCCTTGAGTCTCTGCTATCCCCTGGCTCTAGTCTGTGTTCTGGGCCAAAAACTGGGTCGAAACTCGGCCTGAAATCGCCCCCAGCATTTTCTGCGAATTCTGCATGTCGCGCATGTCACGCGTACGCGTCGATGGTCTTTTTCGCGTGTCACGCGTACGCGTCAAGTACGCACACGCATCGCCATGGAAATCTCCAAATCACGCGCACGCATCAGGCACGCGCACGCGTCGCTCCTCGCTGGTCAGCTCCTTGGTTTCTTCTCTTTCTCTGCAGAAACTCCATCAAATCCAACCAAATGCTACCTAAAATAAACAGAATTGCACAAGACTCAAAGTAGCATCCATAGTGGCTAAAAGATAATTAATTCCTAATAAAACTTAACAAACTAAATGCAAATTCACTAGGAAAAGGTAAGAAAGATGCTCATGCATCACAGCCCCAAACTTGAATTGTTGCTTGTCCTCAAGCAACCAACTAATATAGGCTTAGAATGTGAATTTGCATGAGAATGAGAGTTTGATTAAGCTCATGTCTCTTCTTATAGTGGGGTTTATAACTGCAATCCTGAATAGTTTTGGCATCTCACTCTCCTTTGAATCAGAAGGATGTCAGTGTCATTCGAAATTAGAATCCGGATAATATTATGAATTCTCTGATCTTTTGTAGCTTAATTTAACCCTTGAACACAACAATTTTTCTTTTCTTTGGTGCTTTTCACCTTGAGCCTAGCCGTGACTTTAAATGTTTTGTCTCAAGCTTTACTTGACACAGAAACACCAAAGCACTTGACTGGGAAACTCTTTTTGGAGTTTTGATTTTTCTTTCAGCTACTCCCAGACAGTGGTGCTTAAAGCCTTTGGCATACTCTTCTAATTGCAATTGATCTTGAATCTAAATGTTTTGTCTCAAGAATTACTTGACACAAGAACACCACAAGCATATAACTAGAGAAACAACTCTTTGAGCTTTTAATCATGTCTGACATCCCTAGTCATTGATGCTCAGAGCCTTGGACCCTTTTTTTCTATATCAATGTTGTTTCTTTTGCTTCAAGGATTAAATTTTTGTTTATTTCAGAGAAGTCATAATAATTCTCTAAGTCCCTGTTCCTTGTACATCAACATTCTTTGATTCAGATTTAAATATGCACTGTTTATGTCATGCATTCAGAATTACAGAAAATACCACCACATGTAAGTGAATAAGACTACTCTTCAATATAAGCTCAATTTCTCATGCAATATATCATTTCTTTTTCTTTTTCTTTTTAGATTCAAGTTCAGTGAGCGGTACATGAGACAAATAACATAATGAAACTAATTCTAAGAACTGAAAGTACTAATGATCATGCAAGCAATCAAAACAACAGAAAACAGAAAACAACAAAATAAGAACGGAAGAGAAATAGAATGAAAGGAACTCAACCACCTCAGTTGTGCTGGTGACCATCTCATTCCTCCATGAAGAACGTTCATCTTCCTTTGGTGCTATTAAAATAAGCAGAAAAGCCATAAGCGAAGCGACAACACCAAACTTAAAGGTTTTCTTGTCCTCAAGCAAAGAAGCACTGAAAAAAAAAAACAAATAGTAAGATGAAAGAAAAATAAAAGGATAAAAGAACAAGAGATAATTAGGATTGGGGGGTGGATGATTTGAAATCAGGCGATGAGGGGTTTAATTTGGGTGTCGCATGTGATGCGTACGCGTATGGCACGCATACGCGTGGATTTGGTTTGTGTAAATCGTACTCTCTCCTCGCGCGGCCTGGGAATCAAAATTTTCAGATGACGCGTGCGTGTCATGCATGCGTACGCGTGGATGGCCAATTGGTGAAACGACGCGCACTATCAGGGACGCGTACACGTGATCAACGTTGTGCCTCTAGCACACTTCCAGCCCCAAGCCATCACAACTCTCTGCCCAAACATTTATTGACGCCAATTTTCAGGGTCACGCATACGCATCAGGGACGCGCACGCGTGGGTAGCCATTTGCGCAAACGATGCGCATGCATGGGGTACGCGTACGCGTGATGCGACTTATGCGCCCAGCACAGTTCTAGCCCCACTCCTGCTCAACTCTCTAGCCAATTCTATTTTTCACACACACACATATGACGCGTACGCATCAGTGACGCTTGCGCGTCGTGTGCTCGTTTTTTTTTTTTTTTGTGTGTGTGTCGCCTGAAGTGTTCGGTTCCTGTTATAAAATAGCTGCATGATTAGAAAAATAGTAAAAACTCAATAAAAATCAAATAAGTAATAAAACTACTATTACAAAAAATAACTAAGGATACGAAATTATCGGGTTGCCTCCCGACAAGCGCTTCTTTAATGTCACTAGCTTGACGGTCAGTTCTGCTAAGTCAGCAGATGAGCGGACCTCTGGCGATCGATCTCGCCTCCAAGATAGTGCTTCAACCTCTGGCCATTCATTTTAAATTTTCTGTCAGAATTCTCTTCCTTGAGCCTTGACTTATACAGAAGCACTCTCTGTCCTGGCTCAAAGACTCTGATGGCAATCTTCTTGTCATGCAGTAATTTGGTTCTCTCTTTATAGAGCTTGGCATTCTCATAGGCTGAATATCTGAACTCATCAAGCTCATTTAACTGAAGCATTCGCTTGATTACTGCAGCTTCTGAATCAAGATTCAGATATCGGATTGCCCAGTAAGCTTTATGCTCCAACTCAACTGGCAAGTGACAGACTTTGCCATAGACCAACTGATTAGGGGACATGCCAATAGGAGTCTTGTAAGCTGTCCAGTATGCCCATAGAGCATCATCAAGCTTCCTAGACCAGTCATTTCTTGAAACACTGACGGTCTTCTCTAGAATCTGCTTGAGTTTCCTGTTGGCCACTTCAACTTGTCCACTTGTCTGAGGGTGATAGGGGGTTGCCACTTTATGACGGACTCTATATCTCTGTAGAAGAGAATCCATCTGTCTGTTACAGAAGTAACTTCCTCCATCACTAATGAGTGTCCTTGGGATACCAAATCGGCTAAAGATATATCTCTGAAGAAAGCTCATTACCACCTTGGCATCATTGGTGGGCAGAGCCACAGCTTCTACCCATTTGGACACATAATCAACTGCCACTAGAATATAGTTGTTTGAATGTGAGGATGGGAAAGGTCCCATGAAATCAATACCCCACACATCAAACAACTCAACCTCAAGAATCCCCTGCTGTGGCATTTCATGGTTGGCAGGGAGATTTGTGACTTTTTCTGTCACAGTGCTTCATAAATTCTCTTGAGTCTCTGAAGAGAGTCGGCCAGTAGAACCCGCTCTGAAGGACCTTTGTAGCTGTCCTTTCACCACCAAAATGGCCTCCATACTCAGAACCATGACAGTGCCAAAGAATCTGTTGTTTTTCTTCATCTGGGACACATCTCCAGATGATACCATCTGAACACCTTTTAAAAAGGTATGGTTCCTCCCAAATGTAGTACTTTGCATCAGTCAATAGCTTCTTCACTTGTTGCCTACTGTACTCCCTTGAAATAAAATTCATGGCCTTATAATTTACAATGTCTGCAAACCATGGAGCCTGCTGAATGAAGAACAATTGCTCATCTAGAAACGTCTCAGTCACAGCTGTGGGTGGTTGTACTCCTGCTTCAGAGTCAATTCTGCAGAGATGGTCAGCTACTTAATTTTCTGACCCTTTTCTGTCTTTTATCTCAATATCAAACTCTTGAAGGAGCAACACCCATCTGATTAATCTTGGTTTAGAATCCTGTTTGGTTAGAAGGTACTTCAAAGCAGCATGATCAGTATAAACAATAACCTTAGAACCAATTAAATAGGACCTAAACTTATCAACAGCATACACAATAGCTAATAATTCTTTTTCTGTAGTTGTGTAATTCTTTTGGGCATCATTTAACACATGGCTAGCATAGTAAATGACATGTACAAGCTTACCCTTCCTCTGTTCTAAAACAGCTCCTATAGCAAAGTCACTAGCATCACACATTAATTCAAATGGTAAATCCCAGTCAGGGGGAGGTTTAATAGGAGCAGAGGTAAGGTTTGCTTTCAGAGTTTCAAAAGCATGCAGACAATCAGAATCAAAGACAAAAGGAACATTAGCAACCAACAGGTTGCTTAAAGGTTTAGCAATTTTAGAAAAATCCTTTATAAATCTTCTATAAAATCCTGCATGACCTAAGAAACTCCTGACTGCCTTAACATTAGTTGGTGGTGGTAATTTTTTAATTACCTCCACCTTTGCTCTATCAACCTCAATTCCCTTACTTGAAATCCGGTGTCCAAAAACAATACCTTCTGTAATCATAAAATGACATTTTTCCTAATTTAAAACAAGGTTTGATTCTTGACACCGTTTCAAGACAAGAGATAAATGCTTAAGGCAAGATTCAAAAGAATTACCAAAAATAGAGAAGTAATCCATAAATACCTCAATGAAATTTTCAACCATATCAGAAAAAATTGAAAGCATACACCTCTGAAAAGTTGCTGGAGTATTGCAAAGTTCAAAAGGCATTCTTCTATAGGCAAATTCTCCAAAGGGGCATGTGAATGCTATCTTCTCTTGATCTTGAGGGTTGATGGGATATTTTGTAGGAAAAATAAATCTCTCCCAAAACACCACAAATCTAACCGGCAAGTGCACTGGGTCGTATCAAGTAATAAAAACTCACGGGAGTGAGGTCGATCCCACAGGGATTGAAGGATTGAGCAATTTTAGTTTAGTGGTTGATTTAGTCAAGCGAATCAAGTGTTGGTTGAGTGATTTGTGACTTGCAGAATGTAAATTGCATTGAAGTAAAGAGAACAAGAAATAAATGGCTGAAACTTAAAGAACAAGAAACTAAATGGCAGAAACTTAAAGAGCAAGAAATGTAAATTGCGGAATCTTAAAGTGCAAGGAATGTAAATTGCTTGAAATGTAAAGGGGATTGGGATGTGGATTTGTAGAAATTAAACAAGGAAAAACTAAATTGCATTAAACAGAAGAGGAAAAGGGAATTAGGATTGAACCGGATGTGAAGCAGAAAAGTAAATGAACATAAGAAGCAGTAAACAGAGAATTGAAATGGAAAATTCAGATCTCAGGACCCAGAGACTAGAAAACCAAGTCTAGATCTCAATGCCTTCCTAGATCCAACAAGAACAATAGCAAGGAAATTGTAAATTGCAAAGAAAAGAGATGAAGAACAATGAACCGGAAATGAAATTCAATTAACAGTAAAGTAAAGAAACAGAGAGATCCAAGATTGAGATTGAAACAGAATTTCTTCAATTCTCCAATCCAAGATCCAAGACAAAAGTAAAATGAAATTGCAAGTAAAAGGAAACAAAGAAATTCAAGTTCACTCAGTAACAAAAGCTTCTCCAAAAACTATTATGAAAATTCTAAAAGGAAAGCTCCTTAATAACTTGAATTGTATCCTATTTATACACTTTCCAAAATGATCTTCAAGCCTTGAGTTGGGCCTTTGTTCTTGGTGGAATTGGGTTGAAAGAGGCCTTGGTTGATTGCTCTTGAAGTTTGAAGAAGAACCGAAGTGAACCAATTGAACCGGTTTTGAAGTTAGCCATAGTTGGTCCCAACGTTAGGGCCAAAGTTAGGGGTCTAACTTTGACCCTAACGTTGGCCTTGCTTAGTGCTAGTGGTGCCAACGTTAGCCTCCAAGTTAGGGGGCTAACGTTGGCGCAAACGTTGGCTTGCCCAGGGATGAATTTCAAGTTCCAACTTTTGCCTCCAAGTTAGGGGGCTAACGTTGGAGCTAACGTTGGCCTCTTCCTTGCAATGTCATGTGCCAACGTTAGCCTCCAAGTTAGGGGGCTAACGTTGGGGCTAACTTCAAGCCTCCAAGTTCAATTTCAACTTCCATTCTTCACTTCTAGCCATTCCTCTTTGCTTCAACCTTTCTCCAAGCTTTCTTCACCTATCATTAATCAACCAAACTAATCAAAGCTATGCTCAAAATCATGAGATATTCATTCTTTCATAATATGCAACAAATATAGCATAAAACCTCATGAAATGGCATGAATTCACATATGGTTGGTTCAATCAAGGGAAACATGAAAATTTACTCAATTAGCTTGCTTGTAGCTCAAGAAAGTGCATAATTCTAATGAAAACTAAAGAAAAAGACTAGCTAAAACAGGCTAGGATGACTTGTCATCAAGGGTCCACTGTAATTTGATTATATCCATAATATCCATCTAGAAAATAGTAAAACACATGACCAGCTAACCTCTCAAGCATCTGATCAATGAAAGGCAGGGGGAAGTGATCCTTCCTGGTAGCAGTGTTGAGCCTCCTGTAGTCTATACACATTCTCCATCCTATGACTGTTCTTGTAGGAATAAGCTCATTCTCTTCATTCTTAATCACTGTCATCCCTCCTTTCTTGGGAACTACCTACACAGGACTTACCCAAGAATTGTTAGAAATAGGGTAAATAATACCTGCTTGCCATAGTTTCATTACCTCTTTTTGGACCACCTCTTTCATAGTTGGATTGAGTCTCCTTTGTGGTTGCACAACTGGTTTAGCATCATCTTCAAGGAGGATCTTGTGCATGTACTTGGTTGGACTAATCCCCTTCAAGTCACTAATGGTCTACCCAAGAGCTGTTTTATGGCTCCTTAGTACTGAAATAAGCGTCTCTTCCTCTTCAGGTTTCAGGGAAGAGCTAATAATCACTGGATAGGAATCATTTTCACCCAAGAACACATATTTCAGAGAAGGAGGTAAAGGTTTGAGCTCAAGCTTGGTGGCTTCCTCCTCTGCTTTAGGCGCGTGAACCATAGTTTTCTAGGGTGGTGAATCATCAACTTCAACTAACTCATATTCAGAAATAGGATCCAGAATGTCATCAAGTACCTCAGCTTCTAGTACTTCTTGAACAAGTGGTTCAACAACATCAATTCTCATACACCCTTCAGAATCATTAGGGTGCTTGAGAGCTTCAAAAATATTAAGGACCACCTGTTCTTCATTGACCCTCAGGGTTAATTCACCCTTTTGCACATCAATCAGAGCTCTACCTGTAGCTAAAAAGGGTCTACCAAGAATAATAGAGGATTTTACATCTTCTTCCATGTCTAATATAACAAAATCAGCATGAAAAATAAATGGTCCTACTTTCACAAGTAAATCCTCAATAACACCTACAGGTAATTTAATAGAGAGGTCAGCAAATTGAAGAGAAATACGAGTGGGTTTTACCTCCTCAATTTGAAGCTTTTTCATCACTGAAAGTGGCATGAGATTGATGCTAGCTCCAAGATCACATAAAGCTCTCTGAATGGTGACATCTCCAATGGTGCAAGGAATCACAAAGCTCCCTGGATCTTGCATTTTCTCAGGAAGTTTATGTTGAATAATAGCACTACATTCCTTGGTTAACACAACAGTTTCTTTCTCCTTCCAATTCCTCTTGTTAGTCAATAATTCTTTCATAAATTTAGCATAAAGGGGCATTTGCTCAAGAGCATCTGCAAAAGGAATGTTGATCTGTAGCTTCTTGAAGACATCTAAGAATTTAGAGAACTGCTTTTCTTTGGAAGCCTTCTGAAGTCTCTGAGGATATGACATTTTTGGCTTGTATTCAGGAGCCTTTGGCAATGTAGTATATGTGTCAAGAGAGTCAGGGAATGGATTGTCTGCACGCTTTGGAGGGGTGTGCTCCACTTCTTCCTTCTTCTCCTCTGGAGCTTTCTTTTCAACTAGCTCATCATTGGCCCTTATCTCAGACCCAGCTGTTTTACCACTTCTCAATTGAATGACCTTACAATCTTCTCTTGGGTTCGCCACTGTATCACTTGGAAATGCACTTGCAGACCTCTCAGGTATTTGCTTGCTCAGTTGGCCTATTTGCACCTCTAAATTTCTAATGGAGGCTCTGGTTTCCTGCATAAAACTCCTCATCATCTCCCAATTAGAATCTTCTTGGGATTTAGAGTTTGCCTGCTGAAGTTGTTGTTGCTGCTGAGACTGAAATTGGTGGTTATTGTGATTGTTCTGTTGGAATCCACCCTGAGAATTATTGTTGAAATTCTGAGGTCTCTGAGGTTGGTCCCTCCAACCAAATTTTAGGTGATTTCTCCACCCCTGATTGTATGTCTTAGAATATGGATCATTGTTGGGATTTCTAGGACCACTCCCCATGTAATTGACCTATTTACAAGAGCATTGAGCATAGTCATAATTATCATTTTGCACAAAATTACCTGTCATGTCATAAGAGATCTCTTGAGATGGGCTTTGGGAATGTTGATAGCTGAGACTTGAATTCCACCCATCTGTTGAGTAAGCAGACTTATTTGCTGAGACATAAGCTTATTTTGAGCAAGAAGAGCATTAAGAGCTTCTACTTCCATAACACCTTTCTTCTGAGGAGTCTCAGAGTTCATAGGATTCCTGTTAGATGAGTATAAATATTAGTTACTAGCAACCAATTCAACCAGCTCAATAGTCTCCTCCGGTGTCTTCTTCTTGTGCAATGAACCACCTGCAGAATTATCTAAGCACATCTTGGACATTTCACCCAAGCCTTCATAAAAGATATCAGGTTGGGTTCATTTAGAGAACATGTCCGGAGGGTATTGCCTAATCAGTAGCTTGTACCTCTCCCAAGCTTCATAAAGAGTTTCACTATCCCTCTGCCTGAAGGTCTGAACCTCCACCCTAAGCTTAGTCAGCTTCTTAGGTGGAAAAAATTTAGTAAGAAACTCAGTAACAACCTTGTCCCAAGTATTCAAACTCTCCTTGGGCTGGGAATCTAGCCATAGCTTTGCTCCATCCCTCAAAGCAAACGGGAAGAGCATGAGTTTCTACACCTCTGGGTTCACTCCATTTGTCTTCACAGTATCACAAATCTGCAGAAAATTAGAAATAAATTGATTTGGGTCTTCATGGGGAAGACCATGATACTGACAGTTTTGTTGCACCAGGGTGACCAATTGTGGCTTCAACTCAAATTTGTTCGCAGCTATAGGAGGCACCACAATGCTTTTTCCATAAAGATCTGCAGTAGGAGCAGAGTAAGAGCCAATCACTCTCCTTTGTTCTTCATTCCCATTCGAATTTGCCACATTGGCATTAACAGCATTATTGTGATCCATAGTGGATTCTGTAGCCTTGCAGAGTCTTGCTTGTTGTAAACGTCACCTACAAGTCCTTTCAGGTTCTAGATCAAAATCTGACAGAGGTTCTTTGTCTCTGTTCCTGCGCATAAACAAATAGAAAACAAGAAAAGATGGGATTCTCTAGTCAGAGTATAGAGAAGTCCCAGTGAGGTATCCTTTGTAAAAAAATAAAATAAAAAAACTAAATAAAATAAATAAATAAATTTTCGACAATGATAACTGAAATTAGACAAAAATTTTCGAAAATTAACAGAAAAAAATAAACAGGAAAATTAAAATAAAATTAACTAGGTGACACCAAACTTAATTTCAGAAATTAAGGAAAAAATATAAGTGCTATTTATTTAATTAAAAATTTTTTCAAAAATACTAAGCAAAAATAAAAAAATAAAACTAAAATGCCTAATCTAAGCAATCAAACAACTGATAGCTGTTAATCACTATCAATCCCCGGCAACGGTGCCAAAAACTTGGTGCGGATTTTATAACCACAAACTAACCGGCAAGTGCACTGGGTCGTACCAAGTAATACCTCAGGTGAGTGACGGTCGATCCCACGAGGATTGAAGGACTAAGCAACAATGGTTACTTGATTTACTTAGTTACGCAAACAAAAAGTAATGTTTGAGAGTTCCAAGACATTAAACAATAGCAAGAATATTAAAGAAAGGCAAGTGAATAAGTTGGGAATAAAATATGGAGAAACAGTTAAGGTTTCAGAGTTGTCTATTTTCCGAATTGACTTTTCTTATTAATTTATTTTAATCATATAAGATTTAATTCATGGCAAACTATATATGACTAGACCCTAATTCCTTAGACCTTCCTAGTCTCCTCTAAAATTCAGCAACAGCTAATTCCTTGGTCAATTAATTCCAATTAGGGGTGAAGTTCAATTCTAGTTATATGCCACAGAAATCCTAATTACCCAAATATAAAAGGATTATATGTCACATATCCCGTTAAATTCAGATAAACTAGAAATTTAGGAGAAGTTGTTTTCAAGCTGTTGTTCAAGTAAAGAGCTTTTCCAAGTTATACATGAACTCAATTAGAAAAAGGGTCATACTTCCGTTACACCCAAATTCATAAAATAAAGAACGAAAACAATTCTTGAAATATAAATAAAAACATGAATTAAAATAGAAAAATAATAAAATCAATCCAAACAATAGACAGAGCTCCTAACCTTAACAGTGGAGGTTTAGTTGCTCATGGCAAAGAGAGAATAAGGATTCTGATAAAAATGTATTTTGGTAGTTTGGAATGGAATAATGTTGAGTTAGAATCCCCCTGTTGGAATCCCCTTTTATATCTAATCCTAATTAATTTAAATTCTATCTTCTAAAACTAAAATAATATCTTTTCCTATTTATAATAAAAATTAAAGTTTAAATCCGAATTAATTAAAGCAATCAGAATGTCTTCAATTGATGGATGGGGACCACTTGCTTCGTAGGATCCACGCCTAACTTAGAGTAGGAATAATCATTCTTGTGTGGATCTCCCTTGAGTCTCTGCTATCCCCTGGCTCTAGTCTGTGTTTCTGGACCAAAAACTGGGTTGAAACTCGGCCTGAAATCGCCCCCAGCATTTTCTGCGAATTCTGCATGTCACGCGTACGCGTCAGTCACGTGTACGCGTCAGTCACGCGTACGCGTCAATGGCCTTTTTCGTGTGTCACGCGTACGTGTCAGGTACATGCACGCATCACCATGGACAGCTCCAAATCACGCGCACGCATCAGGCACGCGCACGCGTCGCTCCTCGCTGGTCGGCTCTTTGGTTTCTTCTCTTTCTTTGCAGAAACTCCATCAAATCCAACCAAATGCTACCTAAAATAAACAGAATTGCACAAGACTCAAAGTAGCATCCATAGTGGCTAAAAGATAATTAATTCTTGATAGAGTAAAGTATCGTTTTTGTCCCCAACATTTGGGGTCAGTCTTGTTTGTGTCCCTAACGTTTAAATCGTCCTATCTATATCCTTAACGTTTATAAAAGTGATTCAATGTTATCCTACTATTAATTATACTAACAAATCAGATTATATTTTTTAATTATTCTCACTTGGATGTATTCATTCTCAATTAGGTCTCACTTGGATGTGGTCGATTTTAATATTATACCCACTATTTGTGTTTAGAGTCAATTATGTCCTTAGAAAAGTGAATTATGTAAATGTTATAGGAATTAGTTTTAACATTTGATGAGCTATTTTTCGGAGTAGATCATCGATTCTATCCCAAACATTTATATTCTAACTTCAAAAAGAGGTTTTTAAAACTCAAACTAAAGCGTTCATGATGTGTAATTGATGGCAGGATAACATTGAATCACTTTTACAAACGTTATGGATATAAATAGGACAATTTAAACGTTAGGGACACAAATAGGATTTACCCCAAACGTCGGGGACAAAAACGATACTTTACTCTTCCTGATAAAACTTAACAAATTAAATGCAAATTCACTAGGAAAAGGTAAGAAAGATGCTCACGCACCACATGGTGTACCGTCGAGCATAGTACCGGAACGTGATCCCCTATTCAGTTCAAGGTTTTGGGAAGCTTTCCAAAGAGCTTTTAGTACGGGGCTATGTCTCAGTACCGCATATCATCCGCAAACAGATGGACAGTCGGAAAGGACCATTCAGACGTTGGAAGATATGCTGAGAGCATGTGTTTTGGATCAACTTGGAAGTTGGAACCGTTACATGCCATTAGTGGAATTTGTGTACAACAATAGCTTTCATGCGAGCTTTGGGATGGCTCTGTATGAGGCTTGGTATGGACGGAAGTGCCAGTCTCCACTTTGTTGGTATGAATCTGGTGAAGCAAGTGTATTGGGTCCAGATTTGGTAACAGAGACTACGGAAAAGATTAAGAAGATTCGGAATAGAATTCTCACTGCCCAGAGTCGATAGAAGAGTTATGTGGACCAGAGAAGGAAACCTTTAGAGAGCATATATCTCTGACGGTTACACCGATAACTGGGATTGGAAGAGAGATTAAGACCAAGAAGTTGAATCCGAGATATATAGGACCGTTCGAGATTCTAAGGCAATTCGGGCCAGTGGCGTATCAAGTAGCTTTGCCACCCCATCTGTCTAACTTGCATGACGTATTCTACGTGTCACAACTCCGTAAGTACACGTCGGATGTGGCCCGTGTATTAGAGCCTGAGTCAGTCGAGTTGAGAGAGAACTTGACATTCCAAGTGACACCAGTAAGAATCGACGACACCCGTGTGAAGAAGCTGTGAGAAAAGGAAGTTTCATTTGTTAAGGTTGCTTGGAGAAGAGCAGAAGTTGGAGAGCATACTTGGGAATTGGAGAATGAGATGCTTTGGCAACTTTTTGGGTTGGTAATGTTGGGAGTAGGATGCTTCGTGGAGAATATGTAATATATATATATATATATATCTATTACATCGTGTGAATCGGATTTTCGAGGACGAAAATCTTTTTAAGGAGGAGAGAATATAAGAACCGAAGTTTTCAGGAATAAAATCATTTTAATGCCTAAATTAAATTCCGGAAAGTTAGGATGAGAATTTGGGGATTTAAATATGATTTTTGGACTCAGTAGGTCCTTTTGAGTTAGAAAATGTGTTTTCTGTTAAAAACCGTGAAAAACTGCAAACCGGTAGTCGAACCGGTTAAACCGGTTCAAGTCTGCTCAGTGCTGCGTGAGAAGCAGTGAAAACAGCCGAAAACCTTAGAAAAATATTAGAAATGAAAAATCAAGCGTTAATTTTAAAGGTTTGGCCCGAAGTTGGGCCAAACAGGCTAAAACGCTAATGGGTTGGATTGGACCCAAGTTGGGCCCAAGCCCAACATATATAGGGTTCATTAATGAACCCAAACACCCATAACACACTCAAACACACACACACCCAGCTGAAGAAAAGAGGGAGAGGAGAAGAGAGAAGCACTATTCACTTCAATCTTCCCAAGCTCATATCTTGAGCTACAGAGCTCTGATCGCCGCACTTTTTATGGCTACGCGTTCCTTGTGAAGAGCTCTACAAAACCCATATAAGAAATTGGTAAGTAAAACTCGAATTCCTCTCAGTTCTTCTCCTCAAAGTTTCAAGTTTTAGGGTTTTTGGCTAAGTGAGGTTTTGTGATTTTTGGGTGTTTAGGTACACTCTAGCCTTTGATTGATGTTGGTTTTGGCTTCCAAAATTGTTGGGCAAGGTAAGAGGCATTGAAACTCTTGTGAAATTTCAATTATAATGAGCCCTAGGTTGATTTATGATGATTTATGTATATATAGCTTGATTATGGTGAGTTTGGAGCTTGTTGGAGATTATTGGTGGCTTAGATTGTGATTGCAAGCTTATCTTGGGCTCAATTTGGGGTGTTGGTGCATATTGGGGATCGGCCAAGGTATGGTTTCGGTTTCCTCTATGTAGTATTTAATATTCATGGACACTTAGGCTAGTGACCCATAGGATAGGTTTGAATTTAAATGGTTGTTGAGTTGTTAAATGATGGTATGTGGTGATTTATGATGAATTAATGATTGTTGGGTTTGAGTATGATGAATGATGGTAATATGATAATGATGATTGATTGTGTAAATGGAAAAGGCATGGTGATGATATAAGTGATGTTGAAATTGATGATTTGGTATTGTGGTTATAAAAATGTGATATATTGGTGTTGATGTTGAAGATGATGAGATGTGAATGGAAATATGGTAAGTTTGGTATATTGTGAAATAAAGGGTGATAATTGATAAAAATTAGAGTTTGGAATGGTTTGTTATTGTTTTGGTTGGTTTGAGATATGAAAGTTGGAAAAATTGGTAATTTGGGAACAATTGGTGAAAGTGGAATTTTGGTAAACTTTGTCTGATCATAACTTTTGCCTCGGTTTTCAAAATCGGTTGAAATATGTTTAGAATTAAAGTTTATTAAAAACTCTTCAAACCGATATAAATTTTGAAAGAATTGGAATTTTGTAGAGGGAGTTATCATCATTCAAAGTTGGTGTTGGAAATCTGAAATTACGCTAAGTTGCAGAATTTTATGATTTCTGATATGTGCGCACGCACAACCCTGCAAAAATCTTAATTTGTGCGGACGCACAGACCTGTGCACACGCACAGGCAGGAAAGTGCATTCTATTTGTAGCGCGAGCACAACTTGTGCGCACACATATCTAAGGAGAAATTGTAACCTATGCATACGCACAGTCTTATGCGCACGCACACGTTGGGGAGGCCAGTCTGTTGGGGGTGCTGGCATAAGTTGTGCAAGTGAACAGACTTTGTAAATTTTGACACCTGTGCATACGCATACCCCTGTGCATACACACAAGTTTTAAAACTCTCAAGGGCATGCGCACGCACACCCCTGTGCGGACGCACACGCCCTGTTTCTCAAATTTTCCTTTATTTTCAACTATTCTATCTTCCCAACAAGTTTGTAAGCTTCTGTAACACCATTTTAAGACTCTTGGTCTCAATTTTGGATGTTGGAATATGGAAAATGTCTTAGGAGGTTTAATTTGGGGTTTTACTTTGAAAAGTTAGTAAACGGAGGTTTAGGTTTCTGGTGTAGTAAAGATGAGTTGGTTGAGAGAGAAGGAAGAGTGATGAATATGGTGATTTCTGATAACGAAATTAAGAAACTGATGAACTAGGGAGTTTAGAATGGAACTTATGACTTGATGATGGTTGTGATGAGTATGAGGGGAAGTGTGTTTAGAGGAGTGGCCTCTAAGACTGAATATGTAATTACGATATGTAGTGTTCTCCGTCGTAGGGGCTGTGGCAGTCTCCTGCCTACGTTCGGATGTGAGAGTTGAAGCTGGGCTTCTCACTCATATTCCTCGCAACCAGAGGAAGGTGGTAAGGCACGCTCCCTCGGAATGTTTCCCTCTGAAAGGAGAAGGTGATAGTGCACTCATCCCTCGGAATTATTCCTCCTGAAAATGCGATTTCTCTCTAATTGCAAGGTGGTAGGGCATTAACCCATGGAATCATGCGGCAACTAGAGGAAGGTGGTAGGGCACGCTCCCTCAGAATATTTCCCTCTGAAAGGAGAACGTGGTAGGGCACTCTCCCTCAGAACTATTCCTTCTTATGCGCAATAGAGAGACTATTCCGGGAGTTGTCGGCCGGATTTTCTGTCGGGTTTGGCATTAACCGACATGTGATATCACAGCCAATAGGGCAGACATTCATCATGTGCATCTTTTATATACTTGCTTGCTTTGTTTACTTGAGTTTGCCTAATTGTATAACATGCCTACCTGCTTCTTGACATACTTGTTGTATATGAATATTATCTGTGTTTTATTTGTTTGCATTAATTGTGATTGTCCGGTGCTGAGGAGGTTAGGTAGGTGGTGGCGATGGGATCGCATGGAGGATAGGATGGTGAAGGCTGTGGGATAGTGGTGTTTGGCTAGAACAGAAATCCGTTAAGATAGAGTACCCTGTTTAATTGTGTTAAGATTTATATATATTATGCTTTGTTGTTTTAGGATGCTTTAAGTTGAATTCTTGTGATGGATATGGAGTCTAGGATTGCCTTTGGCATCCCGGAGTCTTATATCCTACATCACTGGGCACTATTACCATACTGAGAACCTTCAGTTCTCATACCATATTTCGGTGGTGTTTTTCAAATGCTGGTCACAACCCACCTCGATGAGTTGTCTGGTTGGTGATAGAAGCGGAGGATCCGGATACCTTTTTGGAGTCTTTTGTCTATTTTGATCATACTTCTCTCATCTTTTGTATTTTGTTTTTGCCTAGAGGCTTGTATTTGAGAGGACAAAACTTGTATAAGCTCTTTTAAAACTTCAGTTTCTGGTCGTCTGTATATGGCTAGTGGTGCACGAAATTACAATCACACTTTTGCAACCACGCACAACTAACCAGCAAGTGCACTGGGTCGTCCAAGTAATACCTTACGTGAGTAAGGGTCAATCCCACGGAGATTGTCGGCTTGAAGCATAACATTTCTCCTTTTCCTTCATTCTTTCAAGAGCCAACAAATTTTAACATTCATAAACAACAAATTCAAAAATATGCACTGTTCAAGCATTCATTCAGAAAAACATAAAGTATTGCCACCACATTAAAATAATTAATCTGTTTTAAAATTCGAAATTCATGTACTTCTTTTTCTTTTTGCAATTAAAACACTTTTTATTTAAGAAAGGTGATGGATTTGTATTCACAACTTTAAGGCATAGACACTAGTGATCATGTAATAAAGACATAAACATAAATAAACATAAAGCATAAAAATTCGAAAAACAGAGAATAAAGAACAAGGAAATTAAAGAATGGGTCCACCTTAGTGATGGCGGCTAGTTCTTCCTCTTAAAGATCTTATGGCGTGCTTGAGCTCCTCAATTTCTCTTCCTTGCTTTTGTTGCTTCTCTCTCATGGCCTTTTGGTCCTCTCTAATTTCATGGAGGATAGTGGAATGCTCTTGTTGAGGTCCATGAGTGGGCTCTCTTGTTTGCTCCATCCTTTTCTTA
The DNA here is from genome assembly GCF_000816755.2 of Arachis ipaensis. Lineage (NCBI taxonomy): Eukaryota > Viridiplantae > Streptophyta > Magnoliopsida > Fabales > Fabaceae > Arachis > Arachis ipaensis. The sequence continues at coordinate 108,203,949 of NC_029789.2, forward strand.
GTAATGGGATTTTGAGATGAATCTCTCCATCTCCCATGACTCAGAGGTGGAAGCTTTTGTCTTCTCTTTCCTCTTTCTAGAGGTTTCTCCGGCCTTAGGTGCCATAAATAGTTATGGAAACACAAAAAGCAATGCTTTTTCTACACCAAACTTAAAAGATTTGCTTGTCCTCGAGCAAAAGAAGAAAGAAGGAAAGAGAAGAAGATAGAGAGAGGTGAGGTAGGTGGGGATCCTGTGGGGTCCACAGATCCTGAGGTGTCAAGGATTTCTCATCCCTGCACCAATTAGGCTTGCAAAACGCCCTTTGCTACTAATCCTGGCATTAAACGCCAGGTTGCTGCCCATTTCTGGCATTTAATGCCAGCTTCTTGCCATTTTCTGGCGTTAAACGCCAGCTCTGTGCCCCTTTCTGGCGTTAAACGCCCAGAATGGTGCCAGACTGGACATTTAACGCCCATTCTGCTACCCTTACTGGTGTTTAAACGCCAGTAAACTTCTCCTCCAGGGTGTGCTATTTTCAATACTATTTTTCATTCTGTTTTTGCTTTTTCAGTTGTTTTTGTGACTTCACAAGATCATCAACCTACAAAAAACATAAAACAACAATAGAAAATAAATAGATATAATAAAATTGGGTTTCCTCCCAACAAGCGCTTCTTTATTGTCTTTAGCTGTCATCAGTTTTGATTCTCTGTCCATTAACAATGAACTTATTGTCAGAGTCAATATCCTGAAGCTCAACATATCCATTTGGTGACACACTTGTAATCACATATGGGCCCCTCCATCTGGATTTCAATTTCCCAGGGAATAGTCTGAGCCTAGAGTTAAAGAGCAGAACCTTCTGTCCTGGTTCAAAGACTCTAGATGACAGCTTCTTGTCATGCCACCTTTTTGCTTTTTCCTTATAAATTTTTGCATTTTCAAAAGCATTGAGTCTGAATTCCTCTAGCTCATTTAGCTGGAGCAATCTTTTCTCTCCAACTAACTTAGCATCCAGGTTTAGGAATCTGGTTGCCCAGTAGGCCTTATGTTCTAGTTCCACGGGCAGATGACAGGCCTTGCCATACACAAGCTGGTATGGAGAGGTTCCTATAGGAGTCTTGAATGCTTTTTGTAAGCCCACAGAGCATCATCCAAACTTTTTGCCCAATCCTTTCTACGGGCAATTACAGTCTGTTCCAGGATTCTTTTTAGTTCTCTATTAGAGACTTCAGCCTACCCATTTGTCTGTGGGTGATATGGAGTTGCTACTTTGTGGCTAATTTCATATCGTACCATAGAAGAGTATAGCTGTTTATTGTAGAAATGAGTGCCCCCGTCACTGATTAGTACTCTGGAGACACCAAATCTGCTGAAGATATTTTTCTGGATCAGTACGGTCTTAGTATCATTAGTGGGAGTGGCAATTGCTTCTACCCATTTAGATACATAGTCTACTGCCACCAGAATGTAAGTGTTTGAGTATGATGGTGGGAAGGGACCCATGAAGTCAATACCCCATACATCAAACAACTCAATCTCTAAGATCCCTTGTTGAGGCATGGCATAACCATGAGGCAAGTTGCCAGCTCTTTGGCAACTGTCACAGTTATGCACAAACTCTCGGCATCTCTATAGAGAGTAGGCCAGTAGAAGCCACATTAGAGGACCTTAGTGGTTATTTGCTCACCTCCGAAATGTCCTCCATACTGTGATCCATGGCAGTGCCATAGGATCTTCTGTGCTTCTTCTCTGGGTATGCATCTGTGGATCATTCCGTCTGCACATCTCTTAAATTGATATGGTTCATCCCATAAGTAGTACTTTGCATCTGAAATTAGTTTTTTTGTCTGCACCCTGCTGTAATCTTTGGGTATGAACCTCAAAGCTTTATAATTCGCAATGTCTGCAAACCATGGTGCTTCCTGAATGGCAAAAAGTTGCTCATCCGGAAAGGTTTCAGAGATCTCAGTAGGAGGGAGGCACGCCCCTGCTACTGGTTCTATCCGGGACAGGTGATCAGCTACCTGGTTCTCTGTCCCTTTTCTGTCTCTTATTTCTATATCAAACTCTTGCAGAAGCAACACCCATCTTATGAGCCTGGGTTTTGAATCCTGCTTTGTGAGTAGGTATTTAAGAGCAGCATGGTCAGTATACACAATCACTTTTGAACCTACTAAATAGGATCTAAACTTGTCAATGGCATAAACCACTGCAAGTAACTCTTTTTCTGTGGTTGTGTAATTCTTCTGTGCATCATTTAAAACACGGCTAGCATAGTAAATAACGTGCAGAAACTTGTTATGCCTCTGTCCCAACACTGCACCAATGGCATGGTCACTGGCATCACACATTAGTTCGAATGGTAATGTCCAGTTTGGTGCAAAGATGACTGGTGCTGTGACCAGCTTAGCTTTCAGGGTCTCAAACGCCTACAGACACTCTGTGTCAAACACAAATAGCGTGTCAGTAGCTAGAAGATTGCTCAGAGGTTTTGCTATTTTCGAAAAATCCTTTATAAACCTCCTATAGAATCCTGCATGCCCTAGAAAGCTTCTGATTGCTTTTACATTGGCAGGTGGTGGTAATTTTTCAATTACCTCTACCTTAGCTTGATCCCCCTCTATTCCCTTGTTTGAAATTTTATGCCCAAGGACAATTCCTTCAGTCACCATAAAGTGACATTTTTCCTAGTTTAAAACTAGGTTGGTCTCTTGGCATCTTTTCAGAACAAGTGCTAAATGGTCAAGACAGGAGCTGAATGAGTCTCCAAATACTGAGAAGTCATCCATGAATACTTCCAAAAATTTTTCCACCATATCAGAGAAAATAGAAAGCATGCACCTCTAAAAGGTTGCAGGTGCATTGCACAGACCAAAAGGCATCCTTCTATAGGCAAATACTCCAGAAGGACATGTGAATGCTGTTTTCTCTTGATCTTGAGGATCTACTACAATTTGATTGTAGCCTGAATAGCCATCCAAAAAGCAGTAATAGTCATGACCTGCTAGTCTTTCTAGCATCTGGTCTATGAATGGTAAAGGAAAATGATCCTTTCTGGTGGCTGTATTGAGCATTCTGTAGTCAATACACATACGCCACCCTGTAACTTTTCTTGTAGGAACCAGTTCATTCTTTTCATTGTGAACCACTGTCATGCCTCCTTTTTTGGGTACAACTTAGACAGGACTTACCCAGGGGCTATCAGAAATAAGATAAATAATCCCAACCTCTAGTAACTTAGTGACCTCTTTCTGCACCACCTCCTTCATGGCTGGATTTAGCCGCCTCTGTGGTTGAACCACTGGCTTAGCATCATCCTCCAATAGGATCTTGTACATGCATCTTGCTGAGCTAATTCCCTTAAGATCACTTATGGACCACCCAAGAGCTGCTTGTGTGTCCTTAGCACTTGAATGAGTGCTTTCTCTTCCTGTGGATTTAAAGCAGAGCTTATGATCACTGGAAAAGTGTCACCTTCTCCCAGAAATGCATATTTCAGGGATGGTGGTAGTGGTTTGAGCTCAGGTTTAGGAGGCTTATCCTCTTCCTGAGGAATTTTCAGAGGTTCTTTTATTTCCTCTGATTCCTCCAGATCAGGCTGAACATCTTTAAAGATGTCCTCTAGCTCTGATTCGAGACTTTCAGTCATATTGATCTCTTCCACCAAAGAGTCAATAATATCAGTGCTCATGCAGTCATTTGATGTGTCTGGATGCTGCATAGCTTTGATAGCATTTAACTTGAACTCATCCTCATTGACTCTCAGGGTCACTTCCCCTTTTTATACATCAATAAGAGTTCGTCCAGTTGCTAGGAAAGGTCTTCCTAGAATGAGAGTTGCACTCTTGTACTCCTCCATTTCCAGCACTACAAAGTCAGTGGGAAAGGCAAATGGCCCAACCTTGACAATCATGTCCTCATTTATGCCTGATGGATATTTAATGGAGCCATTAGCAAGTTGAAGACATATCCAGGTTGGTTTGACTTCTTCAGTCAAGCCAAGCTTTCTAATAGTGGATGCAGGTATTAGGTTGATACTTGCTCCAAGGTCACATAGAGCTGTCTTGGTACAAGCACCCTCTAATGTGCATGGTATCATAAAGCTTCCTGGATCTTGAAGCTTCTCTGGTAAGCTTTTTAGAATGACTGCACTGCATTCTTCAGTGAGAAACACCTTTTCAGTTTCTCTCCAATCCTTCTTATGACTTAAGATCTCTTCCATGAACTTAGCATAAGAGGGTATTTGCTCAAGTGCCTCTGAAAATGGGATCTTTATCTCAAGAGTTCTGAGATAGTCTGCAAAGCGGGCAAATTGTTTATCCTGCTCCGCTTGGTGGAGTTTCTGAGGATAAGGCATCTTGGCTTTATATTCTTCAACCTTAGTTGCTATAGGTTTATTCCCTACAGAGGTGGTTGGAGAAGCCTTCTTAGAGGGGTTATGATCAGCACTTGCGGGTGTCTGATCCCTCATTGACGTTTGAACGCCAGGATAGGGTGCTGGATGGGCGTTTAACGCCAGCTTCCCACCATTTTCTGGCATTTGAACGCCAGAACTAGGCAGGGAATGGGCGTTTAACGCCAATTTTTCTCCCTTTTCTGGTGTTTGAACGCCAGAAGTGGGCATCCATTGGGCGTTTAACGCCAATCTTTCACTCTTTTCTGGAGTTTGAATGCCAGAATTATTCCTCTCTGGGCTCTTGCTGTCCTTAGAGGAATTTTGGGCAGTGGGTTGGTCATCCTCTATCAGTTGTTCCTTTCTTGGCTTTCTGCTACTTTGAGCTGATTTATTCAATATCTTCCCGCTCCTTAGTTGAACAGCTTGGCATTCTTCTGTTATCTGTTTAGATAGCTGCTGTCTTGTCTGATTCAATTGTGCTTCCATATTCTTGTTAGCATTTTTAGTGTCTTGGAGCATCTTTTTAAATTCTGCTAATTGTTTTGTCACAAGGAGTAATTGCTGATTAAGTTCAACAATCTGTTCTTGAGGATTAGGATCAGTAGTTACTACCCTAGCCTCTTCTTTTATAGAGGACTCACTGCTAGAGTACGAATGTTGATTTCTAGCAACCGTATCTATGAGTTCTTGAGCCTCTTCAATCGTCTTTCTCATGTATATAAATCCACCAGCTGAGTGGTCTAGAGACATCTGAGCTTTTTCTATAAGCCCATAGTAGAAGATGTCTAACTGTACCCACTCTGAAAACATTTCAGAGGGGCATTTCCTTAGCATCCATCTGTACCTCTCCCAGGCATTATAAAGGGATTCATGATCCTCTTGTTTAAACCCTTGGATGTCCAGCCTTAGCTGTGTCATCCTTTTTGGAGGGTAAAATTGATTCAGGAATTTGTCTGATAACTATCTCCATGTTTTTATGCTTGCTGTGGGTTGGTTATTTAACCACCTCTTAGCTTGATCTTTTACAGCAAATGGAAACAGTAATAATCTGTAGACATCCTGATCTACTTCTTTATCACGTACTGTGTCAGCAATTTGTAGGAACTGTGCCAGAAACTCAGTAGGTTCTTCCTGTGGAAGACCGGAATACTGGCAATTTTGCTGCACCATGATAATGAGCTGAGGATTTAGCTCAAAACTGCTTGCTTTGATGGGAGGTATACAGATGCTACTCCCATATGCAGCTATAATGGGGTTAGCATATGACTCCAGAGTCCTTCTAGACTGTTCATTTCCACTTATGTCCATGTTGGAGAAAAGGTAATTGATATGAATTGTAATTAAATTATATTTTAAATATTTTTTTTAGATCTTTAATTAAAAGTAACCGAAAATAAAACAAAATAAATGGAAGATAAAATAAAACTTTTGAAAATTAGAAGAAAATAAAATAAAAGCAAATTGAAAACTAAATTAATTAATTAATAAAAAAAGATTTTGGAATTAGCAATCAAATAGATATGATTGAAAATTATTTTGAAAAAGATATGATTAAGAAGATATGATTGCAATTTATAAAAAAAAGATATGATTGAAAATTATTTTGAAAAAGATATGATTGAAAAGATATTATGATTGCGATTTATAAAAAAAAAAGATATGATTGAAAAAATTAAAAAGATTTGATTTTTGAAAATGATTTGAAAAGATCAATTTTTGAAATTAGAATTTTGACTTGACTAAAAAAAATATGATTTTGAAAATCTTTGACTAATTTAATGCAAAATTTCGAAATTTATGAGTAAAATAAGGGAAAAATATTTTTTTTAATTTTTGAATTTTAATGAGGAAAGAGAAAAACAACAAAATGACACTAAACTTAGAAATTTTAGATCAAAACAAAGAGAATAAACAAGAAAACTTTGAATGTCAAGATGAACACCAAGAACACTTTGAAGATCAAGATGAACACCAAGAACAAATTTTTGAAAAATTTTTAAGTAAATAAAATCACAAGGGACACCAAACTTAAAATTTTTAAAAATTCAAACACAATATTTTCGAAAATTTAAGGGAAAACACAAAGGAGACACCAAACTTAGAATTTTTAAAGATCAAGAAGAAACTAGGAACATGCAAATTCGAAAAATCAAAAGAAAATAAAAGCATGCAATTGACACCAAACTTAAAATATGAAACTAACTCAAATAAAAGACTCAAATTTAGTGACTCTAAACCAACAAAAACAAATTATTCCTAATCTAAGCAACAAAATAAACCGTCAGTTGTCAAAACTCGAACAATCTCCGGCAACGGCGCCAAAAATTTGGTGCAAGAAATTACAATCACACTTTTGCAACTCCGCACAACTAACCAGCAAGTGCACTGGGTCGTCCAAGCAATACCTTACGTGAGTAAGGGTTGATCCCACGGAGATTGTCGGCTTGAAGCAAGCTATGGTTATCTTGTAACTCTTAGTCAGGATATCAATAATTCTCAGATTTAATTGTAAAAAGTAAAAGAACATGAAATAAATACTTGTTATGCAGTAATGAAGAACAGGTTGAGGTTTTGGAGATGCTTTGTCTTCTGAATCTCTGCTTTCCTACTGTCTTCTTCTTCATGCACGCAAGGCTCCTTCCATGGCAAACTTTATGTTGGGCATCACCATTGTCAATGGCTACTTCCCATCCTCTCAGTGAAAATATTCCAAATGCGCTATCACTGCACGGCTAATCATCTGTCGGTTCTCACTCATGCTGGAATAGGATCCATTGATCCTTTTGCGTCTGTCACTACGCCCAGCACTCGTGAGTTTGAAGCTCGTCACAGTCATCCCTTCCCAGATCCTACTCGAAATACCACAGATAAGGTTTAGACTTTCCGGATCTCAGGAATGGCCGCCAATAATTCTAGCCTATACCACGAAGGTTCCAATCTTAGATTAGAAACCCAAGAGATACACATTCAAGCTTGATTGCATGTAGAATGGAGGTGGTTGTCAGGCACGCATTCATAGGTGAGAATGATGATGAGTGTCACGGATTATCACATTCATCAAGTTGAAGTGCGAATGAATATCTTAGAATAGAAGCAAGCGTGATAGAATGGAAAACAATAGTAATAGCATTAACTCATGAAGAACAGCAAAGCTCCTCACCCCCAACAATGGGGTTTAGAGACTCATGCCGTAGAAGATACAATATGGAACGTGTTGTATCCTGTTCCTTTACGCTTTTAGTTATCGTGTGTGAATGCCTCACGCTTGTAAATTCGCTTTATGCGATTTTGAACTTTAGTCCTTCATCGGGCTCCTAGTATTATCTCCTTCTACATTTATTGATGTATGAGTTTTAGAACTGTCATGACGTCTTGTTATCCTTTGCTTTACAGCTAGAGGTAAGGCTTAGGGTAACGAGGTGTTACATTAGTGGTATCAAAGCGGTTCATCTTCGTGAGCCTGAGGGATGGACCGATTGTGCTTCGTTGCACACTTTGGGTCATTTTTCTTTCATGCTATTTAGGTTATCTACTTGATATTGCATAGCATGCTTGTTTGTGAGTGCCTATTTGGGATAATTGACACACTAGGCTTTTGATATTGAGACTGATCACCTTGATATCGATTGTTTGGTGTGGACAGGAACCCTAATGGCTACTCGCGGACGAGGTCGTACACGTTCACATAAAGAGAGTAGAAACGAGCAACCGGCCGATAACCATGACGAGTCCTTGGCGGCAATGGTGAATCTTACGAATACCATGGAGGCGAATGCTGCTGTGACTCTGCTTGCTGCGCAGAGGTTAGGCCAACCGGCGGGGAATGGAGACAGAAATGGTGATGACTTGGGAGGTGCTTCGATGACCCTAGCTATATTTCTGAAAGTTTACACACCGACTTTCAGAGGATTGACCAATCCCACGGAAGTGGATAACTGGTTCCAAGCTATGGAGCGTGCACTACAAGCACAGCATGTCCCAAACAACCAATACATGGAGTTTGCTGCTTATTAGCTTCTGGAAGAGGCCCAGTATTGGTGGCAGGCAGAATGCCGCTTGCTTCAACTTCATAACTCCAATTTTCCTTGGGGAAGTATTCCGAACGGCCTTCTACAAGAAGTACTTTCCTGAGTCTGCAAGGAAAGCGAAGGAGATGGAACTTTTGCAGCTGAAGCAAGGTTCCTTATTGGTGGCGGACTACACCAGCCGATTTGAGAAACTCTGTAGGTTCTCTAGGGCGTGTCAGGGTGCCCCGGAGACCTATAAAAGTCGGAAGTGTGTCCAGTATCAAAGGGACTTGAAGGACGATATCATGACTACTGTGGCTCCTATGGATATTCGAATTTTCTCCGATCTGGTGAACAAGGCAAGAGTGGTTGAGGAATACGCAAAGACGGTAGCCTCGTCACAGGACACTCATGGAGGAAACACTAGTAGAGAACGTGGCGATTACCTTCGGCCAAGGGGACAGAACTTCAAGAGATATGGTGAAGGGAAGCGGTCAAGGGCTTACTCCCCTGATATGAAATGTCAGAAGTGTGGGAGCTACCATCTGAATAGGCCATGCTAGTCGGGTAAGAAACTATGTTACAAGTGTGGCTCAACTTCATAAACTCCTTTCTTCTAAGAGGTTCCATGATTTACAGGATTCCTCTTAGAGGTGTACATGAATTGGTTGTTTGCAACCATCTCAATGAGCTCTCTTGCTTCTGCAGGCGTTTTCTTCAAGTGAAGAGATCCACCTGCAGAGTTATCCAAGGAAATCTTGGATATCTTATACAAGCCATCATAGAACACGCCTATGAGGGACCATTCTGAGAGCATGTCAGGAGGATATCTCCTGATCAACTGCTTGTATCTTTCCCAGGCTTCATAGAGGGATTCACCTTCTCTTTGTCTAAAGGTTTGAACTTCCACTCTAATCTTGCTCATCCTTTGAGGAGGAAAGAACTTAGCTAGAAAATCATTTACAAGCTTTTTCCAAGAGTCAAGACTCTTTCTTGGTTGGGCATCCAACCAGAACTTAGCTGTGTCTCTTAAAGCAAAGGGGAAAAGCATCAGCTTATAGACTTCAGGATCAACTCTATTAGTCTTTACAGTATCATAGATCTGTAAGAATTTTGCTAAGAATTGATGAAGATCTTCCAGTGGAAGTCCATGAAATTTGTAGTTCTTCTGCAGAAGAGAGACTAACTGAGGCTTAAGCTCAAAATTGTTAGCTCTAATGGTAGGCACAACAATGCTTTTGCCATAAAAGTCTGAGGTAGGCGTAGTGAAGTCACCAAAAACCTTTCTAGGCTCCTCTTGTGGTTCGGCCATATCCTCTATTTCTTGTTCAAAACTTTCTGAAAGGTCTCTTCTGGAGTGTTGTGCTTTAGCTTGTTGTAAGCGCCTCCTCAGAGTCTTCTCAGGTTTAGGATCAAGAGTCAAGAGGGTTCTTTATCCCTGTTCCTGGTCATAAACAAGAAGAATAGAAAAAGAGAAAAAGAGACTTCTAATAGACAAGAAGCTCCTCCTTAAAGTCAGAAGTAGAGGAAGAAGAAGAAGATAAAAATAAAAATAAAATAAATAAAAGAAGTAAAAGAAAAATACCTTGGAAATAGTAGATAAGAGTAAGAAAATCACAAGAAAGCTTTCTGTGCCAAATGGCAAGAAGCTCCAAGTGAGATGTGAAGAAGAAAAGAAAGAAGATAAAGAAGTTGAGCTAGAGCTAGGGCAGGAAGTAGAGTTGAATGAATAGAGATGAGAAGAGAAGAGGTATAAATAGAAAAGGAAAATAACAATTAAAATATTTTTTATTTTTACTTTATTTATTTATTTAATTTTCAACAAATTAAATTATTAATTTAAAAAGAATTTAAAATTTAAATGTTAAATTTTTGAAAATAGAAGAGAGGGGGGAGAATTAATTTTCAAAAATTGAGAGAGAAAGGAGTTAGTTAATTGGTTTTGAATAAGAAGAGAGAGGAGAAGGAGAAGTATTTTCGAAAATTAAGGTAGAGGAGAGTTAGTTAGGTGGTTTTGAAAAAGAAGAGAGAGAGAAGAAGTGATATTTTCGAAAATTAAGGATAGAAGGAGTTAGTTAGGAGGTTTTGAAAAAGATGAGAGAGAAGATAAAATATTAATTAAGAAAAGATACAAATTAAATAAAAAATAGAAAACAAAAGATAAGATAAGAAAAGATTTAAATTTGAAATAAGATAACAAATAAAGTAAGAAAAGTGTAACACCCTACCATCCAAAGTCTTATGCTTAAGTCATAATTCAGAGATGGCAAGGTATTACGACCTCTAAAACCAAAATTTATTACGTTTAGTAGTATGAATAATTGATTATAACTAGGAGCCTTTATAGAAAAAGGGGTAAACAAAAACCGTAACTCGAAAGCGCAACACTCCGATCGATAACGTAACGAATAGGGATAAGCTAACGCGAGATCATATATATAAAGAGTGTCAAAAACGGGAATAACAAGACTCAAAATCCGGCTGCGAAGATAACCGGTCCGAGCATAGCAATATATACATATAATAAAATAAGAAAAACCCCAAGAAAAACCCAAAGGGATACAAATACAGAAACCTATTCTCCAAAACCTCCTATAAGAGGAGTCATCACAGTTTGTATTATTTAATGGAGATAAAAGTGTCTATGCAAAACATATAAACCAAAACAGAGCCCCGAGAACAAATATCTTCGCTAATCCAGAAGTCCCCAGCATGCCTCAACGAGAAGCCTCGCGTCCTGCATCTGAAAACCACAAAATCCGAATGAGTGAGAACCAGAGGTCCCCAGCACGGTAACAGCTTCCACATATATAATACATAATAGTAGAGGAAAGCCGAAGGCAATCCTAGAACTTCCCCCAGATAATATCAAAGCTTATAAACAAACTAAATCGTAAGTGGCAACTGACTAAAGATTCTTCAGTCTAACTAATACTCCCCTTTCCAATTTCTTCAGACCTCCCAACCACCAGCAGGAGTATAATATAGCAAACACAGTTATATCAGACAAGAAATTTACAAATAGGAACAGATAAGGCATTTAGACAATTAGCAAGTAATATGCAGTCAAATAGGCAATCTCAAACAATTCATGTAGTATGCTTATGATGCATGCCTGTCCCTAGTGGCTGATGATATCATCTGTCGGTTATAGAGCCAACCCGACAAGTCCTGGTAGCTAACCATTGGACTGTCCCTCTGTCGCGCATCCCCAACTCGAGTTATACTCATCATAAACTTGATCATAATCATGATCCATATCCATCACCCTCACTGGTGAATATTTACGGGGGCGAGCTCATCCGGGCCTTTCACAGTGCCCGGCCACACTTACGACATAGGGTTAAAAGAGCTTTGAGTCTCAACCTGGAGCACGTGGTGGCTAGCCACTGCTTCCTCCCAGGGAAACCCTCATCTCCGATGGTGGAAGTGCAAACATTCACAATTCATTCAACAACATATATACATTTATACTTAGCCATAATCATGGCTCTGCCGTAACACGGCAATAATCTAGCCATCCGACTTACGGTTAAATCCATAACCAGCCAATTCATTAACAATTACGGCCCTTCGGCCCATGGCACAACAAGCACTTCCACCACCATTCTCCGCATCTCACATAATCATCTTTGATCCTCATTGATCATTCATTTTTCCCTTGCTTCACTCGCAAGTTACCACATTCGCTGGCCCTTTTCCTCATGCTAGGCATATCATAATGATTTAAGATATAAGTGGTGAGATCGAAGGCTTAGAAGTATGAAATTTGGCTTTTAAAACTCAAAAATCAACTTTGGGATGAAAACAGGGCCACGCGTACGCGCACTCCACGCACACGCACGGATGGCCAAAAACTCATCGACGCGCAAGCGTCATACGCGCAAACGTGCGGGTTGAAAATATCCAAACGGCGCGCAAGCGTCAGCCATGCGTACGCGTGGGTGCTCTTGCGCCCAGGCACAAAACTGGCACAATTCTGGCATAACTCTCTGGAAAATAGCTGGGCATATGGCGCAGCGCATCGACGCGCCCGTGCACACCACGCGCACGCGTGGATGGTGCTTCCTGGAAGAATGCGCCTACGCGCGGAGGGTTATTCTGCTAAAAATTTTCTAAGTTAAAAGCTGCAGAATTCACAGATTCAACCCCCAATCTTCTGACGGTCATAACTCTCTCATTTTAAATCATTTTTCACCCGTTCTTCAAACGGCATGGACATCCCGGATCCAATTTCATTTTTAAACAGATTTGGCACAAATCAGAGATCCGTAGTCCAAGTTATGTCCCGTCAAAGTATGCTCAAAAACCATGTTTTCATACAAAACCACAAAGTGCCATTTTCAAAACAAGCCACTTTCAACTCTTTTCAAAATCAATCAAAACATGCCAATTTCAACCCTTTTCTTTGAAATCATTCAAAATGTACCAAAATCAATAACAAGCCATCCTCAACTCACACATTGACACTTTACCAAAATTTCCAAAACCACATCCAACCATTTTAACACTTCTCAATCAAATGGCTAAAGGACAAATACAATATCATGTCATACATCCTTCCTCATCCCAATTTCCAATAATTCCATTTCCAATCAACCATCATTATACATACTCATCATCATACTCACCATCAACATGGTACCACCCATCAATTCAACCTCAATCATTCATCAAGCATATATCACAACATGCATTTTCTCATATATCACACAATCAAGGCATCAATATTCATAATCACATATATGATCACATCATATATCTCAATCATTCAACAATATCATCAACNATCATATCCATACACAACATCTCAATACCCAAACATCATAGAACAATAATTTACACTAGGGTTGAGAATCTTACCACACCCAAGGTCCAAGGAGACAAGATTAACCTTCTCCTTCAAGAGAGTTGGGTCCTATAACATCAAAGAGCCCAAAATCTCAACATTTTTGCTCATGAAACTCGAAATTAAGGCTGGAAATTCGAAGAGCAAAACTTGGCTTACCTCAAGATTGATTGTATGAGTTTTGTAGAGCTCTCCGCGGTGAACGCGTGGCCGCAAACGATGCGGCAATCGGAGCTCTAGATCAAAAGTTATGGTGGTTTGAAGATCAAGTGAGAGATAGAACTTGAGAGAGTGTTCTTCCCCTCCCTTACTCCATTTCAGCGTGAACGAGAGTGTTGTGAGGAGAGAGAGTGCTGAAAACTAGGGTTTTGGTTTAGTTTAGTTGGGCCAATGGCCCACTTTGGGTCTGGTTGGCCCGGTTTGGCCCGTTCGGTCCAATCTTGGTCCGTTTTCTATAAAATTGGTACCGAAATTCTCGTCTCAATCTCCTCTATCATATTAAGCCATAAAAATAACATTTTTGGCTTTCTAGAATAAATTCTTATTTATGGGTTAATTAGCCGTCAATTAACCGGGTCTTACAAAAAGATTTTGAAATCAAAATTTGAAATTAGAAAAAGATAAGATTTTGAAATTTGATTTTGAAAAAGATATGATTTAAAAATTAGAAGTTAGAAAAGATAAGATAAGATTAGAAAATTGATTTTAAAAAAGATTTAATTTTAAAAAATTTGAAATTTAACAAAAAAGATAAGATGAGATTTTTGAATTTTGAAAAAGATATGATTTTTAAATTTTGAAAAAAAATTTGATTTTTGAAAACTTGACAACTAAGATATGATAAGATAAAATTTTAAAAATGAAAATCTGAGTTTTTTTTGAAAAAAATTCAAAAATTACGTTAAAAAAATAAGAAAAGATATTTTTTTTTTTGAATTTATCATGAAAGAGAAAAACACAAAAAAGACACAAGACTTAAAATTTTTAGTTCTAGCACCCTTGTTTTTCGAAAATTTTGGAGAAACATCAAGGGACACCAAACTTAAAAATTTTAAGATCTAAACACATGCATGACTCAAGAACACTTTGAAGACTCACAAAAATACGAAGAACAAAAAATTAAAGACTCAAAGAACTAAAGAACATAAAAAGAACACTAAACTTAAAATTTTTAGAAAAGTAAGACCAAATTTTTGAAAATTGCAAGAAAAATAACAAGAAAACACCAAGATTAAACCAAAGAAAAATATTTTTGAAAAATTTTTAGAAAGAAGGACTTAAAGAAACACAATTACCAAGAACATAAGCCAATGTTGTAACCAATTGAGCTACAAATTTAACAGTGTTTTTGAAAAACCTTTTTGAAATTTTTGAAAATTAAAGAAGGAAAAAATAAAATTAAAAGACTTAAAGACTCAAACCAAGAACATAGACACATTCAAAATATACAAGGTTAAACAAAGAAAAATATTTTTGAAAAAGATTTTTAAAATTTTCGAAAATTAAGAAAAAGAAAACAAAAACAAAAGACTCGGACAAAACAAAGTAAAAATAAAAGAAAACTACCTGATCTAACGAGTAAGACAATCTAGCAGTTGTCCAAACTCAACAATTCCCGGCAACGGCGCCAAAAACATGGTTGCGCTTGTACCCATAACCCACACTATTTCGTACAATAGCAGCAGTACCAGCAAGTGCACTGGGTCGTCCAAGTGATACCTGAGCGAGTCAGGGTCGATCCTATAAGGATTGTGGCATGAAGCAAGCTTATGGTTGTCTTGCAGGTCTTAGTCAGGCGGAATCAGAAGGTTTTTGGGTATTAGGAGGAAGTAAGGATATAAATATCAAACATTTGGATGTTAAGTTGAAATAAGGATAGGATTAGAGTTGAGAGTCGGAGTTGCTTTGTCTTTCTGAAGTAACTCTGGTACTATCATCTTCTTTGCTTGTGAATGATCTTCTTCTTTGGCAGGCTGTAAGTGATCAAAGCCACACCAATGTTTGATCTCCTCTGCTACAGAATGAACGCCAAGGCCCTTGGTATTTAATCCAATGGAGGATGAAGCGCATAGAAATCCATTCTCTTGGCGATCCTACTCAAAACTTCACAGACAAGGTAGAATCTTTCGGAACAGAGAACACTGTTTCTTGGATCTAGCCTATACCACGGAGACCTTAATCTCCCCAGAGATCGGCTGAACTGGTGTCTCGAGAAGTCCCTAATGAAATTATGGATTAACCGTCTGAGAGATGTAAATCCATAGCTGTTGGCTCGTGCTTTCCGACCAAGTATTCACACGAATCCAAGTAGACGTGGGTGTTTGTCAGGCACGTTCGTCTTAATGTGATGAACATAGCCTATTTGTCAGATCGCCCTATTCATCGCGATAAATATCGGGATATACATCTTAGAGATAGATCAAACACGGATCAAAGAAGAAGAAATAGTACTTTAATTAATTCATAGGACTTAGCAGGGCTCCTTCCCTCAACCTAGGAGGCTTAGAAACTCATACTGAAAATAAAAATAATGGTGGAAAACGTAAAGGGTACTCTCCTGAATCGGAGAGTCCCGAAGAAGATGATGATAAAAGGTTGATGATGATCTCCTGGATTGGAGAATATATCTGAATTACATAGATAAAATCCCTTAAATACTAAACAAATGACTAGTAAGGGTAAAGTAGTCTATCTAGTGCTAAAATTCACTTCTGAGGCCCACTTGGTGAGTGTTTGGACTGAGCTTTGATGAGATCTACGTGCATTGAGGTCTCTTAGGCATGGAATGCTAGCCAAGGGTCCTTTCTGGGTCTTTGGACGCTGGGCTCTGCTCTTTGGGCGCTGGACGTCTGGAAGGGGTCAGGAAGCTGGCGTTGGACACTAGTTTTGGGCCTTTTAATCCGAAGTAAAGTATGGACTATTATATATTGCTAGAAAGCTCTGGCAGTCATCCTTCTAGAGTCATTAAGAGTGCTCCATTTGGACTTCTGTAGCTCCAAAAAAGCTCTTCTGAATGCAGGCAGGTCAGATTTGGACAGCATCTACAGTGCTTTCTCTATCTCTGAATCAGACTCTGCTCTAGCTCCTCAATTTCAGCCAGAAAATACTTGAAATTTTCCAAAAATACAAAAACTCATAGTAGAATCCAAAAATATGATTTTAACACTAAAACTTATAAAAACTTAATAAAAATTGAATAAAAACTAATAAAAACTATATGAAAAAGATGTCAAAAAGTGTATAAAATATCCACTCATCAGTGGCCATATGACGTTAATCACATACAGCCTGCCATAGAAGAAATCATTCACATTTGAAGGAGACAGTAAGACCAGAGTTAATTCAGAAAGACAAAGCAACTCCAATCTTTAACCATCTTCCTATTACTGATTCCATTTAAATTCACAAAGTATTTTATACACTTTTATGCATTCAAACCAACAACCTCTTGATTCGCCTAACTAAGACCTGCAAGATAACCATAGCTTGCCTCAAACCACAATCCTCGTGGGATCGACCCTGATTCGCTTAGGTATTACTTGGACGATCCAGTGCAATTGCTGGTACAGTTGTACAAAGTGTGGGGATTCGTGCACCAGAAGGTAAAGCAATTGAACCACAAGAGGTGAATGGAGAATTGAAGGAGTTTTATCAAAAAGTGGATTGCATCATCAATGAATTTTTGTCCACCTTGGTCGATCCCCTCAATGATCTTGAAGAACCTTCCCCTCTTGAGATTGAGAGAGATAGGGAAGAGCTTGAAAAGGATGGTGAGGAAGAGGTGATCACCCAAGAAGTGGAGGCATTCATACAAGAGTCCAATAGAGTGACTCCAAAGGGCAATGTGAGTGGGTGACAATATCCTCTATGAGCTTCATAGGTACACATCTAATTCCTATCTTAGAAACGGATCATCAACTTAAGATCCTTCTTAGGGTGTTCAACAATGAAGAAATGGGTGTTGGTTGCCAAAGGAGTTCAATGTAAAAGTGGTGTAAGGCTCAATTGGGAGGATTACAAGGCTTAATTGGGTGCTTCAAAGGTGATTGGAGAGGTTATCCATCCAAGAGCAAAAGGAAGAATCAACAAGAGGATGATAGGGAAACTAAGGTATGGGATCCCAGTATAAGTTCCACTGATCAACAATTTTGGGTCCCAATTGCTTGCTTGAGGTTGCTTAAGAGCTTAATGTACTTCGTTTGGGATCCCGGTGGATTTTGGAAGAGCAAGCATGGTTGGCAACTTAAAGATGGATGGAAGAACAAGCCTCCTTGATGTGAGCTTCAACCAAAAGTCCAACTTAAGGACTTTAAACCAAAGTGCTAGGTGGGAGACTAAAGAACTGAAGATTGATGGTTTAGAAGTTATAGTAAACTCTCGTTACAAGTATAGTTACTAAACCAAGCAATCAACCTTTCTTACAAAAGTTTTGGTTGTCACAAGTAACAAATCCCTTTAAAATTGATAACCGAGTATTTAAATCTCGGGTCGTCTTCTCAAGGAATTGCAGGGAAGTGTGTTCTTATTATTGGTTATGAGTCTTGTAAATTGGGGGTTTTGAAGTTTGGGCAATAGGCACAGGTATATTTATAAATTAAAGCAATAAAAATAAATAAGAGATTTTATGTAATTAATTTAAAAGCCTTGACCCGGAGAAGATTAATCGGAAGTTCTATCCTTGTTAGATTTTTCTCAAGATCAATTGATAATTGAAGGTTGCTTCTACTTAGTTATCCTTTACCAAGTAAAGTAAAAGAAAGTCAAGTAAGTTGGAAGTCTACTTCTATTCACAAGTCCCAATCCTCACTCTTGTGTTTGGATTAGCGTTAGTGACTAGAGAGCCAGCCAACAATAAACCCAATTACAATTTAACTCTTGAGTAATTCAACTCAAGGGTCTCCAAATATCAATCAACTCTAAAATCAAGTTAGGATCCAACTTAGAACATCAAACAATAGAAGAAGTGATAAGTCTGAAATACCTCAATTATATTAATTAAGAAAATCATATGTAACATGGAAGAGTTCATAAATTAAATTGGGAAAATAAATAAAAGGAAAATTGAACCTGATAAAAAGAAACAATCCTGAAAGCAAAGAAATCCTAAATCCTAATCCTAAGAGAGAGGAGAGAACCTATCTCTCTAAAAACTACATCTAAATTCTAAAATTGTGTATTGTGAGCTTGTTTTTATGAATGAATGGATTCCACCACTTTATAGCCTCTAATCTGTATTTTCTGGGCTGAGAACTGGGTCGAAAACAGCCCAAAAATCACTGGAGAAGAAATCTGCCACGCTGATTTTCGGAACTACAACGCATCCGCGTGAAGCGCGCGTTTGTGTTGCCTAGCTTCAGGGCAACTATGACATATTATATATTAAATCGAATTCCCGGACGTTAGCTTTCCAACGCAACTAGAATCGCATCGTTTGGATCTCTGTAGCTAATGTTATAGCCGTTTGAGTGCAAAGAGGTCAGGCTGGTCAGCTTAGCAATTTCTCCAACTTCTTGTATTCCTTCCACTTTTGCTTGCTTCCTTTCCATCCTCCAAGCCATTCCTGCCTTGTAATCTCTGAAATCACTTAACACACTTATCAAGGCATCTAATGGTAATAAGAGAGGATTAAACATAGGAAACTTAAGGCCAAAGAAGCATGTTTTCAATCAAAACACATAATTAGGAAGGCAAATGTAAAACCATGCAAATAGTATGAATAAGTGGGTAAAGAGTTGATAAAAATAACTCAATTGAGCACAAGATAAAACATGAAATAGTGGTTTATCAACCTCCCCACACTTAAACATTAGCATGTCCTCATGCTAAGCTCAAGAGAAGCTATAAGAGTGAATGGGGAAAGTAAGAAAGTATGAAATGTAACCTATCTATATGAATGCAACTACGTGCAAAATATTTCTACCTACTTGGTTTAAAAGTAAATAAATTCTTCGAGAATAAATATGAACTGGATTTCACTAATTCAAATCATGAAAATGAAGTACAAATAGACTTGCAAGAAGAAAATAGCTCATGAAAGCAGGGAACAAGGAATTGAGCATCGAACCCTCACTGGTAGTGTATACACTCTAATCACTCAAGTGTTTAAGGTTCAATTCTCTCAATTCTCTACTAACCTTGCTTTCTAAGGATTGCTTTTCTTCTACCAATCAACAAAAATTTAATGCACAAATACACAAATCAAGAGGTCTTTTAAGGGTTGTAATGGGGTTAGGGTCAAGGTAGGATTGTATTTGGTCAAGTGGACTAAAATCTGAATCCTTAATTAACTTAAACTTTTTCCACCTAACTTAAGACAATCCATGTAATCAAAGTACAAAACCTAACTGTCCATTAATCATGTTTTCCAAATATTCATGCATTCTAATTTCAAGTACAGTACATATGCATTACTTTCACCACTTACTTTGGGGCATTTTGTCCCCTTTTACTTAATTGCTCTTTTTCTCTTCTTTTTCTCTTTTTCATAATTTTTTTATATTTTTTAGTCTAAATGCATATGATTAAATTATTGGATGCATGAATCATGTCCTAAACATTTTTTTCACATTTTCAGAAAATTCTAACATACTCAATTCTCAAACCAAATGTTTCCAAATTCAACTTTTCCCATACCTAATTCATGAGCACTCTCACTAGTCTAAGCTAACCAAGGATTCAAATTAAGGACATTATTGTTTTCCACTTAGGGTTAATCATGTGCTAAAGTAAAGAACAAAGGGGTATAATAGGCTCAACATTGGTTCGCAAAGAATAATGAAAGGGTAAGACCATATGGGTATGTAAGCTCAGTGAAACAAAGGCCTCAATCATGTAAGTGTATGCATACATCAAACAATCAAAATATAGAATTAAGCAAGACAAAAATCACAATTTTAGAGAGAAAAACACACACCAAAAATAAAATATTGGTTGGTAAAATGCAACCAATCAAATAGGCTCAAAATCTCACAGGTTTTGTGTGTTCAAGCTCTAAACCATGTTCCAGTATAATATTTCTTCAAACAAGTGTAACATTAAATTTTTATTCAAATTAGTGAAATATTCTAAAAAGTTTCTTGAAAAAGAAAATATTACTTCAACCAAGTGATAAAATATGCATAAAATCAATCTAATATGCAATCAAACATGCAAATGCAACAACTAACAAGGAAAATAAACCATTGGTGTTGAGATAGAAGAGTAACTAACCCATGGAGATCGATATCGACCTCCCCACACTTAAAGATTGCACCGTCCTCGGTGCATGCTGAGATGTGCAGGTGGACGGGTTATTCCAACTAATGCTTTTCTTCAAGGATTGTGCAGATGGACTTGTTTGTCTCCCCTTATAGAAGTTTCTCCCTTTTTCCGTCTTCGGTGGCCAGCCTGAAAGAAGAGAAAAAGAAGAACAGTAACCCATAAATAAAGATAAAATAAAATATGGTTGGGTTAGTGCCAGATAATGAGGGTCTCAATTACATGGTAGCTACAATATGCAAATGAGAAAACAGTAGAAGTACATGGCAAATCAAGAATACAAAAATTTGTAAAAATAGGGAAGAGAGTGTGGGTAAGGAGAGATAATATAAATTCATGTCAATGTAAAAGTAATACAGGTATAAATAATTGGCAATGATATAAATAATATTACATATCCAAAATAAAACAAGTCACTAAGCACCCAAAATAATTCAAGAGAAGATGCAACAGTTAAATAAGAAAATTAACACCAAAGGTAAAATAATGAATTTAGAAAAGAAACGAAAAATATGCACAAAATTAAGATGCAATGAATGAAATATGCAAATAAATTAAGTAAAATAGGATGAAGGGAAAAGGAAGGAGAAGTGAAAGAAATAAAGTAAGAAAGAAAGAAGAAAAGATAGAAGAACTTAGGATTAGAAAAGAAAAGACAAGATAATTGGCGCTGATCTGGATAAGTTGTGCGGCGCAGGCGACGCGGACGCGTGGGTGACGCGGTCGCGTGGTGCGCGATAAGGTCAGGTGACGCGGACATGTGGGTCACGTGATCGCGTGACCTGATTGGTGCGATTGGCGCGAGTGCAGCCTCGTGTTCGCACAACTCTCTGTTCGAAACTCTTTTCGCCAAATTTTTGGGTGACACGGTCGCGTGATTGACGCGATCGTGTGAATGGCCTTTCTTTTAAAAATGACGCGAAAGCGTGGGGCACGCGTTCGAGTGGGGCACGCGTTCGCGTGGTAGGGTTTGTGCTTCTAGCATGGTTCCAGCCCCACTCCATCACAACTCTCTGCCATACACCCGTTTACGTCGATTTCACAGGGCCACGCATTCGCGTGGGTGATGCGGACGCGTGGGAGGCATTTTTCCCACATGACGCGGACGCGTCATCGACGCGGTCGCGTGGATCAAATTTGTGCAAAAGGCACGCCTCCAGCCACGCTTTCGCGTGACTCTCTGTTCACGTTTCTTTTCTTCCAAACGCACAGGTGACGCGGACGCGTCGGCGACGCTGTCGCGTCACGTACGATTTTTTTTTTTATATATATGCAGTATGCAGAATGCAATGCTAATGTAGATGCAATAAATAATTCCAGGTTCAATGAAAATAAAATAAAATAAAATAAAAACAAACAAAACGAAATAAAATTGAAAAAGGAACGATCATACTATGGTGGGTTGTCTCCCACCTAGCACTTTTAGTTAAAGTCCTTAAGTTGGACATTTGATGAGCTTCCTGTTATGGTGGCTTATGCTTGAACTCATCCAGGAATCTCCACCAATGTTTGTGATTCCAATATCCTCCGGGATTCCAAATCTTGTTTCTACACCCGTCTTCAAGTTGATTATCATGATTCCATCCGGGTGGTTCAGCTTTAGAATTCTCAGTGAAGCATCTAAACAACTTCCTAGACCCATTTAGTTGAGCTTTACACCAACTTTTGCATTTAAACTTTGAGCACACAACCATGTTGAACCTTGCATGATAACTCCAACTACTAACCATCTTCCTTTTACGCTTAATGCCACAAAGAGCTCTAAGCTGACCATCTGTTTCAAGTAAAGCATATTCAAGTGAGCTAATTAAGCTTAGAGATGAAAGATTTACCCACTTGAATGAAGGAATGGATGGTGATGGCTTTGGGGGAGAGGTCTCAAACAGCATTGGCAAGGTGATTTCCAGCTCCAGTCCCTTGAGTTCTTCCTTGTCAACTTCCACCTCCTTGTAAGTTTCTTCAATATCAACCTCTTCTTCTTGGTAGCTTTCTTCCAATTCAATCTCTTCTTCATTGCTCACCAAGGGCATGGGAGGTTGTCCTTCTTCTTCTGTAATCTCCATCTCTTGACCAACCTCTTTCAAGTCTTCAACTATGATATGCCTTGGAGGTTGTACACCCTCCTCAACATCAAATGCAACCATCTTGGAAGGAGGCTCTATGTCTTGACTTTCCCATGGAGGTACAGCATCTCTTAAGTCTGCAACCACTTCTTCCTTTTTAATACTTGCTGCTTTGTCTAGTTGTTTAAGTATAAAGTCGTACTCATCCTCAGTGATTTTCTTTCCATGACAACTCCTTTTAACTACTCTTTCATCTTTAAAGGTCTCTCCTACCTTTACCTGTAGGGCCTCATCTAGCTCTTTATGAAATATGGATTCGCGAAGATGATTCCTTCTTTCCTATTCCATATCAATAGCATAATTGGGATCATCTTGCTCTTGGACTGATGGATGTGGGTGCTCTTCCATGGAGGGTAGTGATGGGATGAAAAGATCATTATGTGGTTGAAAAGGAAGTGCACTAGAGCTTGAGGGTTGAATATTAGAGGTAGAGGGTTGGTTCATGCGGGATATAAGATTTTGGAGTGTAGAGGTGAGACCAATGATATTAGAGATGAATGTATTGTTATCCAATGGAGGTTGGGGTGGATCTATGTATGGCTCATTCGATTCATAGGGTGGTTGGTATGGTGGATGTGGGTTAGGGTCATATGGAGGTAAATGGTGTAAAGGGGCTTGTGAGTTTGGTGGTTCAAAGTTGTGTTGAGGAGGTTCATAGGCATATGATGGGGGTCCATCATATCTATCATCTTGGTATGCCCCCTGGAATGGCTCTTGACTACAGTAATTTGGTGGATGTTGGTTGTCACGGAAGGGTCCACCATAACTACTGTCTTGGTATGCATCGTGGAATGGTCTTTGTTTGTGGTACTGTGGAAGGTGTTGTTGCCGGAAGGGTTGATCAGATTTTCGTGGCTCCTTCCATCTCTGATTGTTTTGACCTTGATGCATGTTCCTGTTATAATTTCAATTCCTTGCAACAATATTGGAACCAAACTCAAAGCGAGAGGGGTGAGAACTCATAATAGTAATTAAAAACGAAAATAAAAACAAATTTTAAATTAAAAGGTTATTTAAATTTTGAATTTAAAAATTAAATTTTGAAGTCTGAATTTTAAATTTTGAAATTTGAAATTTGAGTTTTAAATTTTGAATTTTTGAATTTAATGATGAAAGAGAAAAATAATAAAATGACACCAAACTTAAAATTTTTAGATCAAAACGAAGAAAACAACTAAGAACAACTTGAAGACCAAGATGAACACCAAGAACAAATTTTTAAAAAAATTTTTCATAACTAAATAAAAACCAATAACCTCTTAATTTACGAAAAAAAGAAAAACAAAAAATAAAAACAAATAAACAAGAAAAAATTAAATATTTACAATAACCAATAATAAGGCACACGTTTGCAATTCCCCGGTAACGGGCCATTTTGAAGAACTGAAGATTGATGGTTTAGAAGTTATAGTAAACTCTCGTTGCAAGTATAGTTACTAAACCATGCAATCAACCTTTCTTACAAAAGTTTTGGTTGTCACAAGTAACAAACCCCTTTAAAATTGATAACCGAGTATTTAAACATCGGGTCGTCTTCTCAAGGAATTGCAGGGAAGTATGTTCTTATTATTGGTTATGAGTCTTGTAAATTGAGGGTTTTGAAGTTTGGGCAATGGGCACAGGTATATTTATAAATTAAAGCAATAAAAATAAATAAGAGATTTTATGTAATTAATTTAAAAGCCTTGACCCGGAGAAGATTAATCGGAAGTTCTATCCTTGTTGGATTTTTCTCAAGATCAATTGATAATTGAAGGTTGCTTCTACTTAGTTATCCTTTACCAAGTAAAGTAAAAGAAAGTCAAGTAAGTTGGCAGTCTACTTCTATTCACAAGTCCCAATTCTCACTCTTGTGTTTGGATTAGCGTTAGTGACTAGAGAGCCAGCCAACAATAAATCCAATTACAATTTAAATCTTGAGTAATTCAACTCAAGGGTCTCCAAATATCAATCAACTCTAAAATCAAGTTAGGATCCAACTTAGAACATCAAACAATAGAAGTGATAAGTCTAAAATACCTCAATTATATTAATTAAGAAAATCATATGTAACATGGAAGAGTTCATAAATTAAATTGGAAAAATAAATAAAAGGAAAATTGAACCTGATAAAAAGAAACAATCCTGAAAGCAAAGAAATCCTAAATCCTAATCCTAAGAGAGAGGAGAGAACCTCTCTCTCTAAAAACTACATATAAATCCTAAAATTGTGTATTGTGAGCTTGTTTTTATGAATGAATGGATTCCCCCACTTTATAACCTCTAATCTGTATTTTCTGGGCCGAGAACTGGGTCGAAAACAGCCCAGAAATCGCTGGAGAAGAAATCTGCCACGCTGATTTTCGGAACTGCGATGCGTCCGCGTGGAGCGCGCATTCGCGTCACCTAGCGTCAAGGCAACTATGGCATATTATATATCAAATCGAAGCCCCGGATGTTAGCTTTCTAACGCAACTGGAACTGTATCGTTTGGATCTCTGTAGCTAAAGTTATATCTGTTTAAGTGCGAAGAGGTCAGGCTGGATAGCTTAGCAATTTCTCCAACTTCTTGTATTCCTTCCACTTTTGCATGCTTCCTTTCCATCCTCCAAGCCATTCTTGCCCTGTAATCTCTGAAATCACTTAACACACTTATCAAGGCATCTAATGGTAATAAGAGAGGATTAAACATAGGAAACTTAAGGCCAAAGAAGCATGTTTTCAATCAAAGCACATAATTAGGAAGGCAAATGTAAAACCATGCAAATAGTATGAATAAGTAGGTAAAAAGTTGATAAAAACTACTCAATTGAGCACAAGATAAACCATGAAATAGTGGTTTATCAGAGACACCCTACAATGGTAATATCCTTCCAACTTTTCTCTTCTTTTAGTTTTAGTTTATTGAATTTTGTCTCTTTGATTAGCTTAGTTTGATTGAATTTTAGGCTTAATTTAGTTGCATTTTTATGTTTGATCATGTGTTTTTGAAGAATGATATGTCTTGGGGTTGAAAGCCACTTTGATTGATATCATGGTTGGTGCCTTAGAGGCATTAAAAATGTTACAGAAACAGACCATTGTGCGTGCGCACAGCCTTGTGCGTACGCACACTTCCCCTAGTTTTCGCCATCTGTGTGTGGGGACAGACATGTGCGTACGCACACTTGATGACATACGCTCTGTTCACAGCGCTCGCACATCCTGTGCCAGCGCGCCCCACCACATTTTCATATTCTGTGCGCATGCACGCCACGCTGTGCGTACGCACACATGTTTTTTTTGCCCTCTTTAAAAAAAATTCTTCTGTGCATGCGCACAGACCTGTGCGTATGCACAAGACTTGACACCCTTCCTGCCAGGAGCGCTCGCACACGCTATGCGTTCGCATCCCCTATGTTTTCCCCTTTTGTGCATGCGCACACATCCTTGTGCATACGCACAGGTCGCGTTCTGGGCATTAATCAGGAAGGATGCCCTGTAGCGCCTTACACCCCCCATCCCTTTCTTTCTTCCTTCTACGCCACTACCCCAGCCACCCTTCCCTCCGACCGCCACTGGCGCCACCAAACCACCGCCACCATCCCTCTCTCTTTCTTTTTCCCTTTCTTCATTCTCCCTTTTTCCATCTACTTCTTTCTTCTTTCTTTCTTTCTTCTTCTTCTTCTCTCTTCCCTCTTCTTTGTTTTGTTTATTTGCTTGCATAATTTTCATTTTTCTTTATTTAATTTTGATAATCTAGCTTAAGTTTTGATTAATTGTTTGTTTGTTGAATTGCTAGTGTTCAATTTCTGATTTTTGGATTGTTGATGCTTGAATTTTTTGCTTGAATTTGATGAATATGTGCACTGCATTCATATGTTCGATGAAATGATTGAATGAACTTTGAGTTTAATTCATATGTTGTATCTACCATATGTCTTGAACTATATCCTTGTTTGGCATTCTAATCAAGAATTGTGCACTTTTGAATGGTTATGATATTATTTAGGATTGGAATTTCAATAATGTACTTGTTTAATGCTTTAAGTTGCTAGCACCAAGTTGATATGAAAAGTGACATTTGACTTCTTTTTGGTGGAATTTTTAACAAGTGCATATTAAATGTAGTGAATTAAATTGAATTGCTTGTTCATCATGGTTTTTAAATTAATATAACCACATCACAAGGTCTTGTTTTTTTTTAATGCTTTGTATTTGTTTGAGTTGACTTGATTTGATTCTCATCAAGCTTGTCACTTTTTATAACAAGAACCTTCCCATGTGATTATTTTCTTATTCTTAAGGATGAATAAGTGATTTTCTTTTCATCATTGAATTGGTTATTGTTTGTTGTGCTATTTTATATCAATCTTGTTCTTCTACTTATATATTTTCAATATCCAATATTTCCTAAATTCAATTCACTCTTGTTGTAGTTGCCTAAGTTTGCATGTGCTTAATTGATGCTTATTAATTGCAACTTAGGTCATTTAATTAAGGAACCCATGCTTACTTTTTGATTGTGTGGATGCCGTTTTAACCGGCTGTTGAGTGTATTCTAACTGCGCGTATAATTGGAATACACACAAGGCTCATTTTCATCATACCACACCACTATGCAAACTTCCTCAATTAGATGCTTATTTGCTTCTTACTTTACCTTTTTGTGCTACTTGCCTTATGATTCTTAATTATACTCCATTCATTGTTTTCGAGGATGACTATGATCGCAAGGAGCCAGCGAAAGAGGAGGACACCAAGGATGGAGATTCCGAGAATGCATTGGACTTGGCAATTTCCATGCAATCCGAGCCCCCGCATCTACCAGTTGAAGGTGGAGTACTCTAGAGCCATTCTCCCCGGATTGTCTTCGTGCACGGAGGACCGTGCAAGGTTTAAGTGTGGGGGAGGATTCGCCATTTTGGTGAGTAAACTTTCTTTTTCGAACACTTTACACTTTATTTTTGTTTCTTTTTATTATATTTCTTGTAGATATTTAGAGTGCTTTTGACTATTGCATTGCATTTTTTCTTTCGGTATATATATCTTAGTTTATTTCTAGTTATTGCATTTGGCATCTTTTGCATGGTATATATTTTATAGATAAAAGTTGTAATTAGATGTTGTGAATAGCATAGTGCCTAGTTCAATTTTGTCCTAATTGTTTATGTTAGTTTTTGGATGTTGAAAATTAGGAATAGAACTAGGAAATTTTTGAAATTACATCCATCACATCATACATACATATAGAAAATAATTTTGGTGAAAAACAACAAAGATTTTCAAGAATTTTGTTTTTAGGGTATTCTATTGAATTGATTTGGAAAATTGTTTTTTAAACTTGCTTGAATGAATTTTTGTGGAACATAGAAGAGAGATAGAACAAACAACCTCGTGAGTTGTTGAGCCTATAATGAGTGGTTGCATATTTTAACCACTATTTTGTTCTTGTGTGATATGCTCCTTCTATGATTGTGATCTTGGTTTTGCTTGATTCTGATGTTTGAATGCATTGAGCATGATTGAGGCCATCTTTGTATAGCTCACTAGTCCATATAGACTTACCCTTGCATCTACCTTCGCTAACCCCTTTCGAGCCTTACTTACCCCATTGTTTTTAAGATCACCACATCACAACCTTAAGTGGAAGACCATGATTTACCTTGAATTTCATCTTTGATTAACTTAGGTTACGGTGTGTGTGTCATTCAAGTGTGGGGGAAATATTTGAAAAACATTGGTAGTGAATGAAAAAGTTTATTTTGGGTATTTTATTGAAAAAAATTAGAAAATGGGTGCACATTCATGTATCAACTTGCTTTAACCATATGCATTTGTCATAAAAAAATAAAAAAAATAAAATATAGAGAAAAATATAAAATAGCAAAAAGAGGACAATAGTTTCCCCAAAAAGAAAAGAAATGAATAAAGAATGCATATGTGGATTTGAATGAAAAAGCATACATGAATGTATGTGAAAAAGAAATGATGGAAGGATAGGAGTGCATATTTTTGTTATTGGATTGATATAGGTTGAGTTGGATAACTAAACTAATCAAGGATTCAATCTTAGTCCACTTGGCCATATCTATCCCACCTTGACCTTAACTCCATTACAACCCTAATAAGTCCTCATGATAATTGCATTCATGCATCACATGTTTGTTGATTGTTAGATAAAAAGCAAATCCTTGAAAGCATGATTAGAGGAGACTTGAGTGAATTGACCCTAAACACCGAGCGATTAGAGTGTATACACTCCTAGTGAGGGTTCAATTACTCAATTCTATGTTTCCACACCTCGTATCATGTATATTCTTGCAAGTTGCTTCATTTTGAAACTTGAATCAATTCTTTAGATTTTTTATTACACTGAATTATTTCTTTGCTTAGCCCTATATGTCTATACTCTTGCTTGAAAATTTGTTTGTTTGTTTTCACCAATTTCATAGGATACTATAGTATAGAAATATATAGATAGTATATAGTATACTTGCATGCATATAGATAGTTGCATTTAATAAGTGGTTATCCTTGATCATTATCCTTGTTTGAGTTAGCATGAGGACATGCTATTGTTTAAGTGTGGGAGAATTGATGAGTCCGTATTTGACGGTATATTTTGGCTTGATTTGAATGGATTTCATCACACAAACTCACATTTATTCACTTAAATAGCATACTTTTGTGTTTCATCCTTAAATTGAACCTAAATGTGAAAACATGCATTTTTGTGCTTAAATTAGTGATTTTAACCTCACTTTTATTCCATTAGATCCCGTGATGTGTTTTGTGAGTGATTTCAGGTCATGGAGGCATGAATGACTTGGTAAAAGTTGAAGAAAGCATGTACTAAGGGAAAAGCACATGAAGAAAACAAGGAGGAAGCACACACTGAAGTGTACGTGTGCACAATCCTATGTGCGTACGCACAAGAAGGAATTCAGTATGTGTGTGGGTGCACAACCCTCTGTGCGCACGTAAAAGTGAACATTCAACGAAGTGTGCGTACGCACACATTTGTGCGTACGCACAGGTCCCTGCACATGGATTCATTAATGAAAGACGTGATCCATGATTTTTGGGGGCTTTTAGCTCAATTTCAGAAGGTTTGATGCTGAATGGAAGTGCTATGTGAAGGGAAAATGACCACATATGAAGGCATTAGCTTACATTAGGTTTTATTAGGTTTTAGAATAGTTTTAGGAAGCTTCCATAGATAATTTAGGAGTAGGAGTAGTGTAGATAAGCAAATTCTCTCTTAGGGTTTATTAAATTTCCATTGTAGCATTTTATAGTTTTAAGTTTTCATCTTGGATTTTGATCAACTCTTTTGTAAGTATTCTTTAATTTCTCTTTAATTACATCACTTTTACTTTTATTGTCTTTGGTTCAAGTACTTTATTAATATTTTCAATTTTAAGTTCTTGAAGTTTTGATTGATGAATTTAGTGTTTTATCGTTTATAGTTGCTTGATTGCTTGTTTATTGTTGATATTGTGAATAGTTTGGATATAATTTTCATTTTCTTTTACAATTTCTCATGTTTTAGTTATATGCCACCAAGTGTTTATGAAAATGCCACTTAGTAATTTTGAGTAGATTTTCACACCTTGCCTTGGGATTTGAGTTCCTAGGATACTAGAGTCATAATGTCCGACATTTAGTGGTAATTCTTTGGTAGTTAGTTAACTCTTGTTTCCATTGACGCTAGCTTTTTACCAATCAATTTGGTAAGTTAGCTAGGATTTATGGATTAAGGTCAATTATACTTGCTTGACTTACTACTCAATGTTAGGGGTAGACGAAGTGAGATTGACTCATCAAGGTTGCCATAGTTGTGGTTATGGCGATGATAGGATTCCTTGGATCCTCATTCCCAAGTCAAGGCTCTTTATTGCATTTATAGCATTTTCACTAGTTTTGACCTTGTTTCCTTTCTACTTGCATTAAATTTCCTTTTTGATCATTTGTTAGATCTTTTATATCTTAGTTCTTTTAATCTTTCGTTCTTTGATTGCAAAACCCCTTTGTCCTCACAACCGAAAGTGTGACACTTCAATTACATTCCGAGGGAGAACGACCCGAGGTTTAATTACTCTCGATTATTTTTGTATTGGAAAATTAAACCTTGATGGTGGGAATTTGTTGCCGGTTTGGTCTATACTTGCAACGAACCGCTTATTCTTCTATTGAGAAATTCCGAACTGGTGCAATTTCCATCCACCAGTAACTGTGAGAGAATTATTATTACATTAAGAATTTTGTTAATAAAGACACAAGTAAGAGGATTAACTGAATTATAATCAAACGTAAAGCACCTAGTAGAGTTTTCCCTTAAATGGATTTGTTGAACCCTAGGCTTGAACCTTGTGTGTTTTGGAGATTAAGATTGCCTAGTGGGTTCATGTCTCTTTGTGTAGTCTCTATTTAGAACTATTACCCTACTGAGAACCTTTGGGTTCTCACCCGTTGTGAAAATTTCTATTTTTCAGTTACAGGGCATGATTCACCTCGCTGAGTGTGTAGGATTCCGTTGGAAGAAGCAAAGAAGACTTGTATCTTTCTGAGATTTATTTTGTACTTAGTATTTATTCTCCATTTTTGAAAAAATGTACTGTATATTCCTCTTACAAGGTTTTATTTTGGAGAAATCGGATGCTATTTTGTAGACTTTCTGGTTATAATATTCTAGCCGGCATTTTATTCGCGGGTCGAGACTAGTACTTATTATGTATCTTATTTTGAACCTTATATATGTATATATCTCTGTTGTTTCTGTACGTGATGTAACACCCTAACTTTTAGCACCTCATGATCGCACTAAAAGTCTGAGTGCTACTTACCTCTATTCCTTTAATTATATACTATGTTTATTTAATATTGAGCCTTCACGAGTACAAACCGAAAGTTTAATTAAGAAAACGGAAAGGTTTTACTTTTAATCACTTAATCACAAAGATATATATATATATATATATATATATAGACTTATTTCAAGATTCTCAAATACAAGTCTTATCCCCTCTAAAAACCAAGATAATAAAAGATGAGGGGAAAATAATTTCTAAAAACTCAACTTGTGAAAATAATCTTCTATGTTCCTGTAGCTCCGCAATAAACCTTTGCACTTGTAGCTGAAAGGGGTGGAGATAGGGGGTAAGAATTGGGGAATTCTTAGTAGGGTTGGGGTTAGAAGTTAAGTTCATTTTGTTATTATTAACCAATTGCAACTAATAGCAGAACACATATAAGCATAAAAAATAAAAGAACACAGAAGTCAATCAGTCACGCAACACACACACACAATCACAGAGTTACATAGCACAGAGATTTGCGCAAACAAGCATGATGCATGTCTATCCCTAGTGCAGGTAATGGGCTCATTTGTTGGTTTCGACCTGCACTCAACGCAATCTAACTCCCAAGTTAGATAAGGCATTCCAGCGGCATAACCTCTGCAAGGTTCCAAACTCTTGCAGGCGTTGATTCTCCAGCTGAAGTATGCCGAACATGAGTTCTGCAAGTACTTGCAGGCGTTGATTCTCCAGCTAAAGCATGTGGCCCTTTCTCCTGGAAGCCATTCCATATTTACGGGCGTCCCCGCACAATCATTCACATACAAAGCCACGACTTAACATTTTTACATCGGCACCATAACTATTTATTTTTTGTCACCCTCTCATGACCTTTCGATTATTCTCATAATCACACGTACCGATTTATCTTCTTTTTTTCTTTTCAAACCAAAACCATCTCTTTGTGACATTCTCCAAAACCTTTGAAACAATTTCACTTAAACCAATTCTTCTTTCAAAAGATAAAGGAAAACCATCTATTAGTTAAACGTCTCAACAAGGCTTCTAGACTTTAGGAGAGTGACAACCAATCTTATTTCCTTAAGTTCATTAGAAATCCTTTACAATCATTGTTTTCTTAAATTGAATTTAATCAAATAAAGCTTCTAAATCAAATCAAAACCAAATCATTCAAATCAGAAGTTCCGAACCAATTTCAAAACCAAAACCAATCCCAGTTTCATCTTTAAAACTAATTCTTTAACTTTTTCCAAATTGTTGAAAAATGAAATCATTCAATCAAAATTCAATTACTTTTAAAGTTCACTAAAACTCCTCCGAATGAAGTTCTTAAGTCAAATTCAAAACATAAACCCTTTTCATATTTAAATCAACCTTAAAACATAATACTTTTCATAAATAACTTAAAATCATAAAATAATTCTTTTCTAAATAAATCGAACTCAAAACATATACTTTTCTTAAATAAATTAAACTCGAAACATAACTATTTTCTTAATAAATCAAAAATCAAATAATACAATTTCTTAAATCCAATCTTTTTCTAAATAACATTTCAAACAAAGCCTCAGATTTTATAGAAATTTCGGTAGCATCTCCCCTAAATCTCGGACTTTGCCACCCTTCTCGGGTCCCATCCAAACCATTCCTCAAACTATTTTAAATCATTTCCAATAAATCAAAAACCATTTCTAATATTAAAATATTTATAAAATCAAACCAATTAAAAATCAAACCGCTTCCAAAATTAAACCATTTTCATATCTCACATCATATCACAATTCATCAATTCATTTCTTATTAAATTTTAATGTCATCATCAAATCTTACCAATTCAACTTAATCACCAACAATATTCTAGCCCCGAATTCCTCAAAATAATTCGGTTCTTGGCTGTACTTAAAGAGACTGAACACCAAACTAATCACAAATATCAATATATCACAAAAAATCAACATAAATTCAGTCAAATTCTATCAGCAATCAATCACAACATCAATTCACTTATCCAATACCAATTTTACCATAAAAAAATTACCAAAACCTACCTCCGTATGAAATCAAAATACTCGAAGCTCTAGAGAAGCGTTTCGACCGAGCTGCTGAAGAAGAAAACGTCAGAAATCGTCTATGCCTCCTAGAACTTCAATTGGCCGAACTCAAAGAAAAAGAGAGCTATGTCACCATCAACTTCTACTGAAAAAAAGTAACACCAACACGTAGAGGAGGAAGATATGAACACTTTTACCGGATTAGATTTTTTATTGGAGTTACGGATCTCAAGAAATCGAACGCCGAAGGTTTGTGTTTCCATGAAAATCTCTCTCAGTCTTTCTCTTTCTTTTTTCCTCTCATGGCTTCGTTGAAAAATCAATGAAGAAGACTAAGGGTTAATTATAATAATGTATATTAGGGAGGGTTGGGTGTCACTAAAGGGCCACGTGTCGCGTTCTTAAGCTGCTGAGTCAGTGATTCAAGTTATAAATATCTTAAACGGGTAATTATAAAAGCTGGATATATTAAAACACAAGTAATAATATATGAGTTACTAATATAAATGACATTAGCAACATAACAATAAAAGATATACAGTGAAGCATTACAAAGCTACGTTCCCTGTAAAATACCGATATTTACTCATATCGGTGGATATCGAACTCGATAATAATAATATTAACTAAACTTTATTTTAATCAAACCAAATAAAAAATATTTATAATAGTAATAATAATTTTATCCTTTTTCAAAATATCTTGTTATAATAAAAATTATATAAAAATCCTAACTAAAATAATTTTTAGGAAATAGTTCAGATTAATAGAATAAATATAATTAAGTTAAACTTTAATAATCATAAAATTCTATTTAATTACTTTTGGTAAAATAGTTTTCTTAAAAATAAAATCTCAACAAATATAATAATTCATAAATAACTTAACTATTTAATTTTCAAAAACTTTGGATGTTACATTCTACCACCTTACAAAAATTTTCATCCTCAAAAATTGATACAACATGAAAAAGATTCATACCAACTTTCCTTTCAAACATGTCAAAGAAAAACACAAAGATTTGACATGTTCAGTTTTCAAATTGAGGAAAATAATATCGTGTGAAAATGATTGAAAAAGTGTAGTGTGGTGCAGAAGTTGTATGATAGGTTTAATACAAATTAAACTTAGAATCCGAGGATTTGAAATTTTAACAGATAAGCTCAAGTTTGAACAAAGAAATCTAAAATCTTGAAAGAAAAAGGTTGAACATCACGGATAATAGTTACAAGAATTCAAAAAGATTAGTAGAATCGAAATCAAATAAGAGTGCACAAAATACAAAGTCCTTTAGAAAGAGAGTTAAATTGTACCCTAAGGAAAAATCTGAGAAAAGAAACTTGGATAGGAAAAATAAAAGAAAAGGTAGCAAAAAAAGTTGAAGCAAATTCTAGCTGAATTACCAAGTTCACAAATATAGATAACCAAATTCAATTTCAATATTTTCGAAGAATCAAAGATTCATTATTGCCCCAAATCTAGCTCAACAACCAAGTGTACAAGTTTGGAGAAAATTATGAACAGTGATATAGATTGATATTCCAGAAAGATTCAAGCAAACACTCAGAAATACAATTAAGCAAGGATATATATGAAGAATGGAGTATATCTACAAGATGATCAGATCATGGTTCAAGAAAGAAATTTGAAACAAGGAACTTCAACGAGAATAGCAAGAAGGAGAGATGTGCTAACTCACGCAGCTCATGCAAGATTCAAAAGTCAAAACTAGGCAAGAAAAGCAACCTCTAACGTTCCTAAACCTTGTGATCCGCCTTACCTATTACTTCTATTTCGTCTATGATAAGCTGTTAGTGTTTCCATGTACATAAATCATCAGTATTAAGCTGGCCAAACCTAATACCATGAGAGATGCAACAGTCTACCAATAGCATTAATCAATAGACAATCATGCATTTGAAAATCAAACTCTTCTCATTAGGACAAGTCCCACTCCATGACAGACACTCAAAGTATGCAGTGAAGCATAGTCAGTCCATTCCCAAGGCTCTAATAGGAACGAATTGCTCCGATACCATAATTTAACACCCTAACTTTTAGCATCTCATGATCGTACTAAAAGTCCGAGAGCTACTTACCTCTATTCCTTTAATTATATACTATGTTTATTTAATATTGAGCCTTCACGAGTACGAACTGAAAGTTTAATTAAGAAAACAGAAAGGTTTTACTTTTAATCACTTAATCACAAAGATATATATATTCACATAGCATTATATACATAGACTTATTTCAAGATTCTCAAATACAAGTCTTATCCCTTCTAAAAACCAAGATAATAAAAGACGAGGGGAAAATAATTTCTAAAAACTCAACTTGTGAAAATCATCTTCTATGTTCCTGTAGCTCCGCAATAAACCTTTGCATTTGTAGCTGAAAGGGGGTGGAGATAGGGGGTAAGAACTAGGGAGTTCTTAGTAGGGTCAGGGTTAGAAATTAAGTTTATTTTGTTATTATTAACCAACTGCAACTAAGAGCAGAACACATATAAGCATAAAAAATAAAAGAACACAGAAGTCAATCAGTCATGTAGCACACACACACAATCACAGAGTTACATAGCACAGAGATATGCACAAACAAGCATGATGCATGTCTATCCCTAGTGCAGGTAATAAGCTCATTTCTCAGTTTCGACCCGCACTCGACGCAATCCGACTCCCAAGTTAGATAAGGCATTCCAGCGGCATAACCTCTGCAAGGTTCCAAACTCTTGGAGGCACTGATTCTCTAGCTGAAGTATGCCGAACATGACCTCTACATGTACTTGCAGGCGCTGATTCTCCAGCTAAAGCATGTGCCCCTTCTCCTGGAAGCCATTCCATATTTACGGGAGTCCTCGCACAATCATTCACATGCAAAGCCCACGGCTTAACATTTTAACATCGGCACCATAACTATTTACTTTTCGTCACCCTCTCACGACCTTTCAATTATTCTCATAATCACACGTGCCGATTTATCATCTCTTTTTCTTTTCAAACCAAAACCATCTCTTTGTGACATTCTCTAAAACCTTTGAAACAATTTCACTTAAACCAATTCTTCTTTCAAAAGTAAAAGGAAAACCATTTATTAGTTAAACGTCTCAACAAGGCTTCTAGACTTTAGGAGAGTGACAACCAATCTCATTTCCTTAAGTTCATTAGAAATCCTTTACAATCATTGTTTTCTTAAATTGAATTTAATCAAATAAAGCTTCTAAATCAAATCAAAATCAAATCATTCAAATCAGAAGTTCCGAACCAATTTCAAAACCAAAACCAATCCCAGTTTCATCTTTAAAACTAATTCTTTAACTTTTTCCAAGATGTTGAAAAACGAAATCATTCAATCAAAATTCAATTACTTTTAAAGTTCACTAAAACTCCATTGAATAAAATTCTTAAGTCAAATTCAAAACATAAACCCTTTTGATATTTAAATCAACCTTAAAACATAATACTTTTCTTAAATAAGTTAAAATCATTAAATAATTCTTTTCTAAATAAATCGAACTCAAAACATATACTTTTCTTAAATGAATTAAACTCGAAACATAATTATTTTCTTAATAAATCAAAAATCAAATAATACAATTTCTCAAATCCAATCTTTTTCTAAATAACATTTCAAACAAAGCCTCGGATTTCATAGAAATTTCGGCAGCATCTCCCCTAAAACTCAGACTTTGCCACCCTTCTCGGGTCCCATCCAAACTATTTCTCAAACTATTTCAAATCATTTCCAATAAATCAAAAACCATTTCTAATATCAAAACATTTATAAAATCAAACCAATTAAAAATCAAACTGCTTCCAAAATCAAACCATTTTTATATCTCACATCATATCACAATTCATCAATTCATTTCTTATTAAATCTCAATGTCATCATCAAATCTTACCAATTCCACTTAATCACCAACAACATTCCAGCCCCAAATTTCTCAAAATAATTTGGTTCTTGGCTGCGCTTAAACAGACCGAACCCTAAACTAATCACAAATATCAATATATCACAAAAAATCAACATAAATTTAGTCAAATTCAATCAGCAATCAATCCCAACATCAATTCACTTATCCAATACCAATTTAACCAGTGAGAAATTATCAAAATCCTACCTCTGTACAAAATCAAAATACACGAAGCTCCAGAGAAGTTTTTCGACCGAGCTGCTGAAGAAGAAAACGTTAGAAATCGTCTGTACCTCCTAGAACTCCAATTGGCCGAACTTAAGGGAAAAGGGAGCTATGTCACCATCAACTTCTACCGAACAAAAAGTAATGCCAACACGTAGAGGAGGAAAATACGAACACTTTTATCGGATTAGATTTTTTATTGGAATTACGGATCTCAAGAAATCGAACGCCGAAGGTTTGTGTTTCCATGAAAATCTCTCTCGGTTGTCTTTCTCTTTCTTTTTTCCTCTCATGGCTTCGTTGAAAAATCAATGAAGAAGGCTAAGGGTTAATTATGATAATGTATATTAGGGAGGGTTGGGTGTCACTAAAGGGCCACTGGTGCACGAAATTGTGATCTCAGGTAACGGCGCCAAAAACTTTGTACGCACGTCTTAATAAATCGTTTTTCATTCACAACTTCGATACAACTAACCAGCAAGTGCACTGGGTCGTCCAAGTAATAAAACCTTACGTGAGTAAGGGTCGATCCCACGGAGATTGTTGGTATGAAGCAAGCTATGGTCATCTTGTAAATCTCAGTCAGGTGGATATAAAATAGTTATGGAGTTTTCGAAAATAAATAATAAATAAATAGAAAATAAAGATAGAAATA
Source organism: Arachis ipaensis (assembly GCF_000816755.2). Taxonomy (NCBI): domain Eukaryota; kingdom Viridiplantae; phylum Streptophyta; class Magnoliopsida; order Fabales; family Fabaceae; genus Arachis; species Arachis ipaensis. The sequence goes on from NC_029789.2 coordinate 108,242,196, forward strand.
CTTATGTATATCATTGGTGAGAATTTCAGATAAAGGTATAGAGATGCTTTCGTCCTTTTGAACTTCTACTTTCCTGCTGTCTTCATCCAATCAGTCCTACTCCTTTCTATGGCTGGCTTTATGTAAGGACATCACCATTGTCAATGGCTACTTTTCATCCTCTCTGGAAAATGGTCCGATGCGCTGTCACTGCATGGCTAATCATCTGGAAGCATCACCGTGGTCAATGGCTGCATCCTATCCTCTTGTGAAAATGGTCCAAATGCTCTGTCA